>NC_142772.1:9897500-10220837 GCF_988280905.1 Pimephales promelas | reverse complement strand
CGGAGTAAAGCCTTGTTTATACTTGTTTATAGCACAAAAATGACGCGTTGGGTGCGCAAGACCCTATTTCGCTTGGATATGTGCATGGCTTTTTTTATTACAGTGCGCGCAGCGCCGTGTCTGAGGATGAACGACTTCAAGCCGAATCTGCCCGAGCATGTACGTCTCACCGCAGGTTTTGTTTACTGTGTGTGATATATTTACTGGAAAGCATATTTACTTCTAGTTGTCTTGCTGTTCATTTTAAATTAACGTAGAGCAAGTAGCTAACCAGTGTCTGCTAGTTTATTAAAGTTGTTCTATAACAGATGAACTTTGCTCTGCATACGTCATCTCCTTCATCGCTCTAGATTGGTTTTAGGTCTATCCAATTGTGCCCAGAGGCATTTGAGCTATGTCCGTTGGTGACGCCCCTTTGGAAATGACTGGTCTATGAAGCTTTGCCAGAGAATAACTGGTCTGGTTTTAACCAGGCTAGCCCTGTCATATATTTTTTAATTGCTGGAAAGGGTATGAAAACATCCCTGTCTGCGGGCGCAACAACTTTTAGAGTATTTTCTCATCTTTGATAGTTTTGTGCAAAGGTTACAGATATTCAGTGCGTATATCTCTTTTAATATCAGTCAATTACTCGACTCTACCATGTTTGTGGATTCTGTTTTTGAATTAGTCAACTATGAATAGGTGTAGTTTTAAACGTGCACAGGGTAAAGAATAATAAGAAAGAAAGTAATGAGACCAACCTGTTGAAGAACAGTTACAGCAGATGCCCATCCAGGAAATGTGAACAGGAGTTTGCTGGATTAAGAAAGGAAGATTTGTTTTATTATTTCAAACAACACTAACAAAAAGGTCATCATTGAGAACAGTCATCATTTGGAATAATGAGAATTACAAATAAAATAGAAAATATTTGCATTGTGACAGAATTTCTCTTTTTCTCGGAGTGGAATATGACGTTGGAGTGCTTCAACTCGTAAGTAACACAGCTACTTACTATTATAAGCAATGCAAATACTCAAAACGGGCTGGGCGATATGGTGATATACAGTATATCGTTACCGCGATAGAAAACGTTAGTCGTAACAGATTTTTTTATTCCGTGTATACCGCGAAATGCAAATAAGGGGGCGTGGTTAACTCCAGTGCAGCGCGCGTGAGACTGATGCTGAGATTTGTCAAAGAAACATGGAGAAAGCAGATCAAGAGGATCCACAAAGGAATTACGTTTTCTAAAGGGTTGTTGTTAACGTGATATGTTCGGGGGGAAAGGCAGCCGTCAACTTGAGCAGAGCAGCAGCACCCAGGCTACAGTTTAGAGGAGTGCACGTTCGCAACGGGGAAAGCATGAAGTTACTTGATAACAACATTTCATAGGCTATATCAATATCATTATGAGAAATAACCTTAAATAATGTATAGTTATCCGCATCTTTCCTTCTCTTATGTATAGTTACTTTTTAAACATGAAAATCGCATTCAGCATGAATGAACATCCTGCTTGTTAAAACGAATGTACAATCCTGTTTCTGAGGCAAAATCACTAAATATGCAGCGCGAGTTATATATTTTTTAACTCCAAACAATTGCCTACTGAACCAGTTGATAAAATCTTCCTTTGATTCGATCCGTGATTACAACTTCGCATCGCATTTTGTTGATGTAAAAGACGCGCGCGTGCACATGCACTGAGAGGGAGCGCGCGGTGTTCGACGCACTGTTATAAGGTGAATTTAAACTACACTGACAGTCAACACTAACAACACTAACAGTAGCTGCGGTTTGGTTTTCATATTGCTGCTCTCCTTCTTGTCACTTCTGAACTGACGGGTTGCCAGATATTACAAAAAGAGCAAAACAAGCCCGTTAAAACAACAGTGTGTGCAGTCTCCGGTTGTGCAGGAATACCCTTCTCCGTTAAAAACGCAGTATAATAAGCACATGTGGTAAAAAGAATATTATAATTATATTATAAACTGATTGATGAAGTAAAGCAATGCATGAGATTGAAAAATTATTTAAAGTTGAAATGCACCTATGAGTTGTATTTAATATCAATCTATTGTGGGAAGTTCATCTAAAAGTTTATGAGTGTTTTTTGTTTACTATATTTTGATATAAAAATAGTTTACCAAATAAATAATTTACCGAATAAAATAAAAATAAAACAAGGTGACATACTTTTCATTTCTAAATTATTTGAGTTTATTTATTATACAAAGCCCTTTTTGTCGATTTATTTTTTATTTTTTGAGGATAACTATATCGTGAAATATATCGTTACCGTGAAATAAAATTAGTCATATCGTGAAACACAATTTTGGTCATATCGCCCACCCCTACTCAAAAGATAATCTTCATACCATTAATCTACGAGTTAAAGGCACAGAGCACACTTCAACTGTATAAACACTAACTTTAAATGTCGTGGAAGCCACTAATATCACCCACTACATTCGGCAGTCATTAGAAGTGCATACTTTGATTTGATGTTCCATAACTGAAGACTCCCTTGACTGCTTCCGAACAGGATTTTGTTCAGGTAGGTGCTCGGGTGCATCAGTGCAGAGACCTCAAATGATGCTTTGTCATATGAAATCTGCAGGTATGTGTCTGCAGTGAGATTGACAGAACATATTACACACACTGTCATTCTGCTGAAAGAAACGAAATTTAAACATAGCAAAAATAACAAACCAACCTTCAGACGCGATATCCCAAATAATGACAACGTTGTCCTTGTCGACAGAAATGAGATGATCTCCAAAAGGCAAGAGTAAGTGAACATCAGCTTGATGGCCTTTGTATGTGTAAACAACCTGGATGGAAGAGACAGTAAAAACATATTACTTATGACTAATCATTATTTCAAAGTCTCTTTAGTTTTATGCATCTTTAAAGGTGAAGTGTGTAGTTTCTGCGACACTAGTGGCCTAGCGGAATTACAAAAACAAAGCATGTTATCATACAACCGCACAAACTGCCCTTCAGTGAGTCGTGATTCGTGCCTCGCCAACTCAAAATCACAAACAGCTCTTACAGGTGCTCATGAAGGCATGTTTCAACAGAAAAAAAGCATGCTACTTTTAATAAAATATTAGGAAAACTTTGAGTCAGCAAATGAGTAGGGCTAATACTCTGCATACTTAGTGCACACAAGTATTTTACTTGTATAAGTGAATAAAAGCATAAATTAAACCTGTTCCAAGTCTCTTCAGAAAATTTGGACTAAATCACTCAATTCACATGGATTAGTTTTACGATATTATTATGAACTTTTTGAATTGTCAAAGTGGTAGTTGCGTAACTGTCAATGGCCAGAAAAAAAATTACATCAAAAGGTCTTCATTTGTGTTCTGAAGATGAATGAAAGACTTTTTTTGCAACAACATGAAGCTGAGTAATTAATGCCAGAATTAACATTTTTGGGCAAACTATCCCTTCATCGCGATTAATCGCATCCAAAATAAAAGTTTGTGTTTACATAATATATGTGTGTGTAGTGTGTATACTTATTTTGTATATATAAATACACACATATGCATGTATATATTTAAGAAAAATGTGTTATTAATATATCAAATATTTATGTTTATATATGTAATATTAATTTTGTGTAAATATATATAAAGTATATACATATATACATGCATGTCTGTGTATTTATATATACAAAATAATTATACACACACATACATTATGTAAACACAAACTTTTATTTTTGGATGTGATAAATCGTTCACAGCCCTACATCAAACATTCTCTGGCTCGGCCTGCTACAGTAGCCACGCTCCAGACTTTCGCTATAGGTTGAGCTGGTAAGAGACTGATGGATCGGAGCGGATCGCACTCAGCCTGGGAAGTTCAATGTTTACACTTTTGGGGAGATAAACCCATGAATGGCATACTAATAGTAGTCAATGAACAATAAACTGGGTTCAGAAATATATAATATATTTATATAAAAAACAATCTTACATACTTCACCTTTAAGAGCACAGTAGATCACTAAATATGCACTTTCATGCTTTACCTCTTTGCTTTTTGCAAAAGCTGAGATAAGTTTTCCATATGCAGCATAGACAAGCATACGATCTGCCGCCAGGGATGAAATTTCTTCTGGCAGGGCATTACCTGTATAGGTGGTTATTGCAAGTGTTTCAATAATTGTTTGATCATGTATGTGCAGAAAATGTTCTGTAATCAGGAAATACATGTACTGAATTCTACTTACTGACTGCAACGATTCCAAGTTTCTTTACCTGCCAGGAAAAAAAAAAATATTCATTTTGGATTTCATCAAAGATTCAGTTCATTTTAAATTCGCTGAAAGCAGTACCATAAATTAAAGGCATCCAAAAATGAAAATTCTGTCATCATTTACTCCCCCTCATGACGTTTCAAACCCGTAAGACTTTCGTTCATCTTCGGAAAGAGCTTCCTGTAATGCCATAGACAGCTATGCAATTAGCACGCTTCAAAAACTTTCTTTTTGATATTTTTATGAACTTTTTGAAGCATTGAAGTGGTAGTTGTAGCCATCAATGGAGAAACAACATGCTTTCAGATGAGATTTCATTAAAAGATCTTCTTAATTTGTGTGAACAAAATGTTTAACTGGTTTGGAATGACATTAGGGTGAGTAATTATTGACCAAATGTTTATTTTTGTGTGAACTAACCCAATAACTAATAAAAAAGCCATATTATATGAATTAAGTTATTCCAACTTACAATTATTAACACACAACTTGTATTACTTTAATTGTAACACCATATTTGGTTGATTACTGTATCTAGAAAAGTGTGGCTATGCAAATGAATACTGAGTAATATATTAATACATGTAACAGTGCGACATTACAAAATAATGTTGCCAAATTTTGTACAAAATTAATCCGTCACTTTGAGACAAAACAAAAACAATAACATGCATATCTAAACTGGTTTAATTAGTGCATCAACTACAGGTATTATTTCCACAGTAAACAAGTAAGTTACTGTGGTTACATGGCAACCCAGAGTTCCTGTGGGTGATACAATGATGGCAATACTACGGTGCATTTACTGAAAAGCTTGTTTATAGTTTACCTTGATTTTGGACATGGTATCATGGTACAACTATCGTATTGTAGACATTTACAATGCTACCATGGACAAATCATGATACATAAAATCTCCATACCATAGTATTATCACTGTACAACTTGCGCTTTGATATAAACCAGAGCACAGAAATGCATGCACAAATGTATTTATATTGTATTATATGGTGAATTCAAGGATACTATGGGTCTTACATGCATGGTAGGCTAATAAGTTAAACTTTTAAGCTATGTACCATGGATTTTAAATGATTATCCCAAGTAACGTTAACGTTACTAACGGTATTACCACTGAAGAGGTCAGACACGAAGAATATAGCATAACATATTTTACAAAGAGGTTGTTTTGACTAACTTCCATTAATTGAATTCAAACTTACATTATAAGTGTGGAAACAATGTCCGACTGCAGTGACCACATAGAACTCTCTGTGTTTCTTATGGAAGCGAAGCACGTGCGCCAGATGATTCGAGTAATTCCCCAGCGCCCTGAATCCAGAGAAGATCGTGCTTCCTTTCTTTCCAGCAGACATATTGCTCATGTATTTTCACCCGTACACTCTTTAAACTTCACTGACTTTGCACAGAATTCAAGTAAATGTTACCACCGTTCCCCACACATTTCTGTATCAAAACCCGAAGCTGTCAAATTGTGTTACATTAAAAACGGTTCGTCAGGAAACTCTATACAATGGGTTCCTACCCACAAAGTCAATCATTAAATTTTCAAACATTTTTACTACTTTGAACATTTTTATTTAAAAAAAATTAAATAAATAAATAAAAAATACATTTGTTTAAAAAAATAGAACAAACTGCATTACTGAACGAATGTAAAGGCATAATTCTTTATTTTCATAAACATTGTTGATACAGTATATTGGCTTATATATTAGTTGGATCTGTTAATGCCTACATTCAAAAATGATGAAAAAATAAAAGAGACTGACACAGTGCATACCATAAGACAAATATTTAAAATAGTTAACTGTTCAGCAAATATTTGAAAATAAAACATTCGTGCTGTGCACACTGTGCAGAACAAATACAATCATCTATCAATCCATTTTCTTAACGGATTGATACTTGTCCTGTGGGGATTCTAGAACAGATCAATCAGCTTAGACAGTTTTTTTTAGGTTAGATTAACAAATTTAATTATATCGGTTACTGTTTTGCAAGTTTCCAAGTATAAAACCACACCAGCATCTGCAGAAGGATTTAAGAGAGCAATTCCTCGGCGATTTTAGGGTTGGTCTTATGGTACACTTCTCCTGAAAAAAAAAAAAAAAATGCATACATGTAAAACCTTGATAATTACAATTCTACAATGTAATAACAACAGTACAAAAAAAGAACAGAATAATTCAAAGAAATAAAATGCTTTTATTCTGAATGTTAAAATTAGCAATTGAAATGTAACACATTTGTTCTTACACTGCTGTCTCTTATCATCCTTTGAATGTCCTCCAATATTGTACATTTTCCATCTAAAGTCCAGCCCAAGATGCATGTAATGTCTTTTTTCTGTAAAAAAACAATTAAGACAAGGTAACATTGTAACATTCCGTTAACTTAAGTTCCTTCTGTATAATGCATTATAAAAGCATTGTGTCCTGTAATGCACCTTATAATGCATTGTATGGTCTCATGAATGATTGTAATTACTGTTATAATACACTATTTATCTATTCATTGAACAAACCTTTAAAAAGTATAACGCATTAAAACACCTGACAAACAACCAATTTCGGAATCTGCAAATATTATAATGTATTTTAACTATGATTTTAACTATGAAAATATATAATGTTACAAATACCTTTATAATGTATTATACATAAGGGTAAAGTGTCACCATTTGTATTCTCTTTTTTCCAATATGTATTTATTAGTAGTTTGAGATTTATTTATTTATTCTGGGAAAAAAGGCTGCATGTGAACCATAACTTACCAGGTGGTCACAGGTGATGTTATAATTCTGGCAGGGAAGAAATTGCAGATTTATTTTACCTTGTGTCAATAAACAATCATTAAAAAAAAAAAATAACCATTAAAATTACCAGAATAAAGACTTACCTTCAAATGAGGATGTATAATATTCAAGGCATCCTTTTGAATTGTCTCGAGGCATTTTATATTTGTCAATTTTCTATTTGACCTGACAAAGTGTAGTGTGAGCACTACAAGGAACAACTCTGTAAAAAAAATGTTAAGAGATAAGAAAAAAAATATCATGACACATGCTCAGTAAATAAATGCAAGTGAAATAGCTCTTACTCCAAAGATTTCTGTTGTTCATCTTTTAACACTATTGCAAATCACATAAGACGCTTCTTTTATAGACCAAATGCAGTGCAAGATTTACCTCAAGTATGACTTTGTGACAGATAAATGCTTCTACGTATAAGGACTTATTACACTTATGACTCAAATCTCATTGCTTGTCTTCACCCCACACATTTTCGTAGGAATTCCACAGTTGTGACCAAATCATCCAGAAACTATAGGCAGGCAACACAGTTTATTTGACAATTCTAAGCATTTACGCAAAAACAAATATTCAAACGCAATATTCTATGGCCTCTATTTGCTGTGGTGTTTCAAAAGATCACTATAAAGATCACTATAGCTGTCCCACAACATAAGATGAGTGATGATACGATCTCATCTAAACTTTTTTTAAGAACCAAAAAATACACACAGATCCAAATCACATTTTTACAATTTGGCTGACACAGAATACGATTAGAGTTGATACAATCTTGTATACATTTTTTTTAAGAACCAAACACACACTCACACACATCTGGTTTGTTATCTTTGTGGGGACTCTCCATAGACGTAATAGATTTTATACTGTACAAACTGTATATTCTGTCCCTTTAATTTTTAAAATGTTAAAAAAAAAAACTCATTGATTTCTAAGGTTTTTTTTTTATACTTATGTGGACCTCGCTTTAGGTTCCAACGGTGACACAAGTCCCCATGAGTCATGTGCATTCAGGTTGAAGTCCCCACCAGGATAGAAAAAAATCTAATTTTTGCAACCCTTCTGGCCCACACATGTAAAATCTCACAAAGTACGATTTTTAAAGTTTGCCTTAAAACTCAAAATGTATGTTTTCTCTAGCACTGGCCTTGTGTGTTGGTGAAAATAAGAATATTGGGGTTCGTTGTCACGTGTTTATTTAATATTTGATGTTATCTTTTAAACTTGCAGCTTCATAATTGTTTAAAGCAGGTTCCCATTGCAACCCCATACACTGTGACAACATCCCCACTATGTGAGATCAGTGCACTGCACTGTAAAAAAATATTGTTGGTTTAAAGCTGCAATACCTAAGATTTAGATGCCGCTAGAGGGCGCTACATTCGAAACAACAACAATGGCTTTGCTTGATGACGACGTGGAGGAACGCGGAATGATGGGAACTGTTGTTTTCAACTCCACCGTGGATAAATCAGTCAGACGGGAATCGAAAATTAGTTGTCTTGGATGAGGTAAAGATCGATTTCTATGACATGCTTGTTTTTCATTAAACTGAAATAACCGCAAGAAAAGTCAGGTTTGAAAGTAAATTAGTTACTGTACGAGTCACTAGACGAAGCTATGGTGGAAAGGGTTTGAAGGGGCAGGTCTCTTGCAAGGAGTTGACGTGGCTGGTCCTCCTTGGTAACTTTATAAAAATAAAAAATCAATTTAATGTACATTTGACACATCTTTTCATGTCGTGTAAGTAACCACAGCTACAGTTTCACAAAATAAACGTTAAGGGGGTCGCACACCGGACGAGAAGCTGCAGCGCCGCGTCGCGCCACATCTTTAAAATTCGAACACATTATTATCTATAAGTGTACACATACCGCCGGCGCCATTCGGCGTCTGTCCGCGGCGCCCAGCAACAACGCCTCAGGGCCGTGTTCAAAATCCTGCTGCGCCACAGAGCGCCATTTACATAGTTTTATATAAAATTGTAATTATTTTTGTCTCAAATCGTTGCTAATGGATCCTGACTTCGCCCTATGCTGCAATATGCATTTAGTTTTGCAGTGATTTACAGAAATCAGCTGCTTGAATGACAATTACTGATTATTAGATTTTTCAGGTGAGATTCTCAATTCATTCAGTGAACGGATGCTCTGAGGTAAAGTTTTCAGAATGCAGACTCAGCAACGATTGTATTTAATTGTACAGTACAATAACATAGAACAGACATTATCTTCCTTTCATGTCATTAAACATAACAATATTGCTGGCCATACACTGATGAGAAAATGCGCGTCCGGTGTGCGATAACGTTACCTGGAGTTGTCCTAGACGCGACCGGAGCTTCTCATCCGGTGTGCGACCCCCTTTACAGCCAACAGTTCACATTCCGAGAATAAATGAAAAGAATAATTGTGCTCCATTCCATAACAAATGCGCGAAACAAGCTGACGTTTGTTGCTTGATAGACGCTAACGCACAACTACAACTACCGCATTTGTCCAGGACTACACGTAGTACGAGCGGAAACCGAGGTAAGCGGATATGACGCGATTGACTCGCGACTCCCAGCTCACCCCTGCTCACACGCCCCGTTTCCTTGGTTAAAATCTCAATTTTCTCGCGATTTAAACATTGTTTGAAACATTTGGAATATTGTGAGTTATCATCATAACTAAATATATAACACTGGCCTTGTGATTATGGGATATTTTAATGCAAAAATCTTAGGTATTCCACCTATAAAGCTACACCACTCTTTGGCTATACACTGTGTGATTTTTAACCCCATCTAGCGGTGAAAAGGTATATGACCATCCAGTGAATATTAGTTTCTGTTCCTCTCAATTCCGATTTCGTTTTAACTCCTACAGTGGCCAGTGTAGTCCAAGATTAACATGGCTTCCAGTTCGACCTCGTCCATGAGTGTTAACTCAAACGTAAACGCGAAAGGCGAAGCTTGAATTAACGGGTATGTCCCTCTTTGGCAACATGGTGACCGACATTAGAACCCCTTACCCGTATGTATTTTCAATGGCATATTATAAGTATAATATTATAATATTATAAGTATATTAAGTAAATATACATTAATGAGCACATATATTTTTATAAGAACTAAGTGTTTTTAGCTAAGAATAAACTAAAAGAGTTACACAGTGTAGCTTTAACTTAAAAAATTAAGTAACCTGGTTGCCTTAAAATTTTTAAGTTCATTGAAATGAAAAAAAAAATGAGTTAATACAATGGATGGAGATTGATTTAATCATCAGAAGCTCAAAATATTATGTTCTCTAAACTACGTAAATTATTTAAGTTGATTTGACAAAGGAAAAAATGTTGATTACAAATCATGAAAATATTTTTTTACAGTGTGTATCATTTTCAAAGGTGTCTTTAGTCTTCAACGGTGGTGGAAATATTCAAAAATGCTTTGCCAAACCAACATGGTTCGTGTAGATACAGAAATTGACTCAAAAATAAAATGCTACTGAAAACCATTCACTGTTTTTATAAGTGTGACAACTAGCCCCAGTCTAACTAAAGCTCAACTTTTCTCAATAATGGCAATGAATATGGACATGATAGGTCTGCTTTACACATTTGCTTCAGAAGTTACAGGATAATGAGAAGACCAAAGAATAATGAGAGAAAAAAAAGGTTTCTGAAACCTACAGTGAATTTTTTTTTAATGTTTTTGAAGGACATTTGAAAGACATCTCTTAAGCTCAACAAGACTGCATTTATTTGCTCAAAAATACAGTATGTATTCGTCATGGCAGAGCTGAAATTTCAGCATCATTACTCCAGTCTTCAGTGCCATCTGATCCTTCCGAAATCATTCTAAAATGATGATTTGCTTATCGCATTATAATTCACTTCAATTCATGAAACGTTATTATCAATCAACCAGTGATAGAAATTTGTCTAGGTTAAAAGGCTCACATATACACAGTAATCACAAAACACACTTACTCCAAAGAAAGTACCTTACAAATATGTAATAAATAAAGGCTTAAATACACTATACTAATAAAACTATTTGTTCTTATTTAACCCTTTAAGGGGCAAGTATAAATAATTTTGATGGAAAAATGATTCATTGCTATTTTTGTATGTATCTAGACTAAAATGGCAGAGTTCATAAATTTTTTTCAAAATATGACCTATAGTTTCTAAGTTATACTCTGTATCTCCCGAGATACATTGCCCATTTAGGGTTACATTTTGCAATTTATTATTATTTTTTTTTATTATAGTTAATATGACAACTTTTAAAACATTTAATGAACAATTAATTAGCTACAATTTTTCATGTTATCCATACAACATTAGAAAAATTTGAAAAAACTGAACTTTTTCTCCCAAGATGCATTGCCTATGTAGGATATACATTTAATATTTCATAACTTTTTAACCCCTTAACTGTCAATAATTATATATTTTTGGAAAGGTCTAAGACTTCTAATTAAATATTCGACCCCTGTTTTGTGTTAAAAATTATCTAGGAAGAGTAATTAATGAATTTATGACAAGAGTGCACCTAAAAAAATCTGCATCATAACAGGAGGTCTGACCTTTGTCACAAAAAGTTGATGCACCCACTTTTAATCATTGAAACTTCTGTTTTTATGCTAAAAGTTCATAATAAAACATATAATCTAGTATTTTTCAATAAAAAATAAAAAGTATAGTATAACATTATCCTCTAAAAATTATAATATATATGTATATATTATCATATAATAATATATTATAAATATTCACATATTTTAGTAGTTATCATAAATTAGGTATCATTTGAAAGCTTATAAACTCAGAATTCATCCTGTGAAAACCATTTTATAATTGAACGTTGCCTTACCATAGAAACGGTACTTATTTTATGAGGCTCCTCCCCTTTTGGGCATCCTTATATTTCATAATTTATGATCAAAACCTTTTCTAATCTTGACAAAACACATATTGTCAGAAAGGTCTGAGTCCCAAGGTTCCAAATTTTGTGACAAAATTGATATTTGGACAGAAATGTATTAATTTGTTAAGGCAGAATGTACACAACTAAATTCAATGGAATTCAATGGCACCCGGTGGCTATTTTTGGTACTACGCCTAAACAAAATCTCATGGGAACTTCAATTTTTGTGATGTCAACTTCAAATTTGGAACATAACTTGGTTAGATTTATGGCTTTGATTTTATAGTAATTTTAGAGTAAAAATATTTTGTAAAATATATATTTTATATAAAATAAAAAATACATAGTACAGTATATTTGATTTACTGTGAATTAAAACTTCCATAACTTTTTCATACTTTCATTTTTTGAAGTGTTTTCACTTCAGCAATAATCTGCTGAGTGTTTTCTTTAAAACAAGACCAAACTTGGGTATATATTCCAAGGCATTCTTGAATTATAACCATTTAAGTGTGAATAGAGCATTTAACCCCCATTCGCAAAAAAAAAAGGGGTGGGGGGGGGGGGGGGGGGGGCTGACCAGTGACCAGCCAAAGCCTGACTTTGCACTTCTGACACATGATGGATTTCTGCCCATCCGGGCACATCCAAAACCTTTATCCTATTCAGTATCTGTAGAGAACAGGCCTCAAAACATGAGAATATCTGTGAGTGATCAGCCCTGGAAAATACCCTTATATGGGCAATGTATCCCCCGGGATACAAACATTCAATGCCTAATAATCAAAGTTGTGAGAAGATTATTTTGAAAATAACAACAAGAACATGTAAAACTATCCTTAAAAAACTACTTTCTAAAACAAAATCACTTTAAATAGCATAATCGTGAAAAATATAAAAACACTTAGCTCATGGCGAGTGTCTTTGTCCATATATGCTGCCATTTTGGATTTTGATACAAATATTTGGATTGTTAAAGCAAAACATGACCCATCACCCCATCAGTGTTTCTCATCAACTGCAACCAAATAATGCCTCTCCCCCCATAGCCCCTCCCCCTACAGCCTGTTAAATGTCTGTATCCCCCAGGATACAGAAACTCTTTAAGGGTTAAAATAGAAATGGCAGTAGGAATAAAAGAGTTCCTGTTAGCTTTCATTTTGGGCAAAGGATCTCTAAATTCACAACCTGATGGCAGTAACTGAAAAGAGTCAGTAACAATGGAGACTGCTTTTCAGCAGAAAAGGATGTAATATTAAAGGTCACAATTGATTCAACAAGAGAATGATGCACTGCTTTTAAGATGTTGTCTTACATTAAAGGAGTAGTTCATTTAAAAAAAAAAAAAAACTTTTGCTGATAATTTACTCACCCCCATGTCTAGAGTCAGACCTTAGTTTCAATAGTCATGTCAAAACAATAACTAAATCAACATACTATCATCTGAAAAATATTTCAAGAATTAGATGCTTCGTTTCCAGTCAAGACTTAGAGAAACTTGTGCATGCTTTGATCACCAGCAGGGTGGATTACTGTAATGGCCTCCTCACTGGTCTTCCCAAAAAGACCATAAGACAGTTGCAGCTCATACAAAACGCTGCTGCCAGGATTCTGAGCAGGACCAGAAAATATGAACACATCACACCAGTCCTCAGGTCTTTACACTGGCTGCCAGTTACATTTAGGATTGATTTTAAAGTATTATTACTGGTATATAAATCATTTAATGGGTTAGGACCTCAATATATTGCAGATATGCTAACTGAATATAAACCCAACAGATCGCTCAGATCATTAGGATCACATCAGCTAGAAATACCAAGGGTTCACTCTAAGCATGGAGAGTCTGCTTTTAGCTATTATGCCAGCCTCGGCTGGAACCAGCTTCCAGAAGAGATCAGGTGTGCTCCTACAGTAGTCACATTCAAATCCAGACTCAAAACACATCTGTTTAGCTGTGCATTTACTGAATGAGCACTGTGCCACTGTTCGTCCGACTGTTACTGCACTTCATTTTATTCTAAATGGTTTTAATTTACTGTATTTTATTTTTATCATAATTTTTATTTTTCATTATTTCTTATTTTTTATTCTAAACTGTTTTAATTATTCTGATTTCTTTTTTGGATTATTTTAATTTCTTCTATGTAAAGCACTTTGAATTGCCATTGTGTATGAAACGTGCTATATAAATAAACTTGCCTTGCCTTGCCTAAATATTCCATGTGACTACACTGGCTCAAGTATAAGTTTATCAAACGACGAGGATACTTTTTTGTGCGAAAAAACAAACGAAAATAACGACTTTATTCAACTATTCCTTTCCTTCCTTCTGGGCCTCAGACGAGAGTTCAAGAGATTTCCACGACACGTGCGCGAGAACTGAACAAGAAGTAGTAGAAGAAGATCGCAGTTCTAGCGCATGCGTCGTGGAAATCTCTTGAACTCTCGTCTGAGGCCCAGAAGGAAGAAAAGGAATAGTTGGATAAAGTCATTATTTTTGTTTGTTTTTTGCACAAAAAGTATTCTCGTTGCTTGATAAACTTATAGCTGAGCCACTGTTGTCACATGGAATATTTAAACATTTTCTTCCTTGACTTTCTGGGCCGTCAAGTTTCAATCCCTCAGGCATCCTATGTAGCAGAGATCCAGCTCTCCAATTTAATCAAAAATATCTTCATTTGTGTTCCGAAGACGAACGAAGGTCTTACAGGGTTGGTACAGCATGGGGGTGAGTAATTAATGACTTAATTTTCATTTTTGGGTGAAGTATCCCTTTAAATTCTTTTCAACTGAAGAAAGAAAGACATGGACATCTTGGATGACATGGGGGTGAGTAAATTATCAGCAAACGTTTTTTTTTTTTAAAGTGAACTACTCCTTTTAAACCCTTCAACCTTCTCAAAAGAAATAAGCATTGTTGAGCATTCTTATAGCCACTATTCACATGCTGAGTATAGGATAGATTAAGGTCTCTTAACTTGTTCCACTACCAGCCTAAGTATTGTAATGTAAGGTATTTGATGAACAAAACGTCCGACAACACAACTACTCCGTCTTACTTATATTCAAACCCAGAGAACTTTCTTGGAACCTTTGGACCATAGAATCAACATATTGTCTATATGTGACCAGGGATTGCTCATCTGTTATGCAAGCCACCAAATCCATGTCATTTCAAAAGTGACATACCATTAATATGACACTTGCTTTCATTTATATATACAGAAAATAAAATAGGCGACAGCACGCAGGCCTGAGGAACCCCCGTATTTACACTAAAATTGTGCAGCTATTTTATTGTGAAAACTGATACATCTGTGAATTAAAGTAAAGAGTTAAAGAACCGCAAATATTTGAATAGAAATCAATTGTAATATCATAAGTGTCTTTAAAGTTACTTACTATCGCCAAATGTTTGAACAGTAGTGTATAGGCTACATTTTTATTGCAACATATGTACTGTAACATGAAACACAGAATAAAAAAAAAATAAAAAAATCACATGACACTGATTGTACACATTTATTTTAAAGCATCGTGCCCAATAATTTAGAACTTGATCATTTACTCACCCAGGAACCAGAGGTACATTAGTTTTACACATGCAACCTTGTGTATATAATGACTTCTATCAATAAATTGACATTTTTATCTCTTATATCTTGTTAAACCTGGCAAATAGAAACATTTTCACAGTTTAAAACACTGGCACAAGTTTCACTAAGGTGCAAATAATAATTTAAAGACAAAGAAACTTGGCACAGGGCTTAAACCAATGTTGCCAAAACCTAGTGACCATTAAAGAAACTGAGAACAGAAAACAGTACGGACATATAATTACAAAGGTCAGGGTTTTATAAATATACATGTTTTGGCGCTGGTGGCGAAGCTTGGTGGAGGGTTGGGGGTCACCATGAGAATAATTCAAATCCAGTGCGAATATGAGAGCATATTTTGCATAAATGTGTCGTGCAATCAATGAAACAACCAGTGCTTTATAAAACAAATGTACAGAAGTAGACTGACAAAAATTACAGGAAGAGGTAAAGAAAACCTCACATATCTGCAATTATCAATTCATACTAGGACACATTTTTTGGAATGTCCAATTCAACCAAAAAAGGACCTCTTAGTGAATTAATAAGGAACGAATCCCTTCAGAATCAAGCGTTTCGCAGCAGCGTCGAGTAGATCATCTTGGTGAACTGCAACACTGCGGCATGAAGCGAGTACTGCACCACGATGGAGCCGAATCCCTTGTAGAAGCCCATGGTGCCCTCCTCACGGCGGATCGCATTGACACAGTCCCTCATTCCTTCATATTGGGTGTTTATGGGCAGCACTTCAAAACCAAGATCGGTGTTGTCGATGATGGTGCGCGTTCCCTGGATATGCAGCCTGTGCAACACCGTTTCCAAAGGAAATAACAGCACATCTGCACACAGGCTGGCGGCAAAGCTGGCCATGAGCTCGGGGAAATATGCATCCAACATAGACTGGACCGTGTCTGCGCCCGAGTCAGGGGGCGAATGCTTCGGTGAGCCGTTATTCCGACGCCGCAACAGGTAAAGAACCAGCCGCTGCACGCTGGAACTGATAAGATAGTGGAGGATGCCGTGGAGGACCGTGGGAAACACCAGGTCCCAGAGAGGAAGGAGACGCTTGCTGTGAGGCACTCCCATACCCATTACACGTCCCAGACCCTCTTTCACGCAGTCCAGGATGCCGGGGTTGTCTCGGATTATTTCACTCTGGTGAGGGAATGCCAAGAAGAGACACTAAATGACAAAATCTCAATATATTTACGTATTTGCAAAAATGGGAAGAGCCCGTTTAATCCCACCGGTCACAATTGTGAGCGCAGCTTTTTTCTTATTTCTGGAAGATCAATTAAAATCAATTAATGTCATGTGACTAGTGTGAATGGTCACATGACCAGTCCCTAGTTTACACCTGGCCACTTCATGCGTTTTCTCAGATCGGATTTCTCAAAACGATTCCATTTACACCTGGCCACATAAATGTGTTTTTTGCAAAACGGATATAAATCCGATCTTCAATTCCCACGCTATGTACAGATTTCATGAAGTGCACGTCACCGAAAGCAACAGATATGAGCTGAATTTTGATCATCGGCTAATTTCAAAATCAGCAAAGACAGCAATAAGAGAGCGGCAGTCCTGGTAAGATCATTTCGTTTCTTAGGCTACTTTTAATGAAGATGGTAGTGTTAATCGTCTGCGTCTTACTTTCACTTTGATTTGCGATAGATTGCGGCGCGTTGGCTTGATACACGTTTAGCTGCTCATCTGAGGTGATGCGTGTCGCAGTAGCGTCGTCATATCTGACTAAAATAGCATGACATATAGCATGACTCTCACACGTTTATTTTTTTAGCATTTTTGGGAGGAGTAAAATTTACGTATGTGGTTTCAACAACTAGATGCATTTACACATGTCCAGTTTCGTCTGGAATGCAGGCCGGACCACTTTCTGATGTGGTTTGAGCGATCGGATTCAAATCCGTCTCAAATGCGTTTCGAGGGGCATTTACACCTGGTTCGTTCACGATCACAGAAAACGCATGAAGTGGCCAGGTGTAAACGGCCCCCAGATCAGTTCACTTCTAGCTTGCACCTCTAGAAGATTTCTTCCTCAGACTACTACAAAAAGTAGTATATTAAACATCTTAATTTACAGATAGAACTATCATATTTTGTAAATATATTCTTTAAAGGGTCTACTACTGATGTATTTTGAGAATTATACTCCTGCATATATATTTTGCTAGTAAGACTTTTTGACCATTGTGACCGGTAGTATAACACAGTGCTTCAATTGAAAACACAGGTATTGGCTGGCATTGGCAATCCTACACTGAATATGCCACATCTGTGAGGAGGATGGATGATCTTGGCAAAGGAGAAGTGCTCACTAACACAGATTTAGATAGATTTGCGAACAATATTTGAGAGAAATAGGCCTTTTGTGTCAGCTCTTGAAAAATGGGGGCAAAAACAAAAGTATTGCGTTTATTGTTCAGTGTAATTATATAATATCAATGTGTGACCTCCCTTCCCCCCACCCCAAATTGAAAGTGATTATGATAGTGATGGCTCAGATGGGGAGTACCAGGGTGAAACGGCCCATTTGCCAAGTAGACTATTGAATGGCAATGCAGAGGTGAACTATCTGGAGGAATGGGCAGATGTTCATGAGAACGAATTGGTGTGCCCCACACATGACCACAAACAACACTTTCTACAATGGATGGCCCATCTTCAGTACACTGAATGAGTGAAAACACACCTCACTTAAACTGGCCTAGGACAAGGCCCAAGTGTAGACATGGTCTAGCCCATGGGGTCTAGCCGATCAAGCAGAAGTTCCTCCAGGGTGTAACTTTGTACATGACAACCTTTTCCCCTCACTAAGCCTTCTTCACGAAAAGAAAAAACGAGATATTGGATGTCTTGTAATGAATTGCGTCAATAGGTCTAATTGAAGAATTTGAATGAATTCTGACTATGTTGTTTCCCACCATATAACTTAACCAACATAAAATCAAAAAAGGCATAATGTTTGAGTGTTACTGTACGTTCACACCACCGCCGACTTGAACGTCAAAGAGGCTCTGGCCGCCCTGTCAAGGACGCTTGTAAAAAAGTACGGGGAAGCTTGTTGACGCTTTGAACGCTCTGACGTTGCATGGAGAATAGAAGTATCACAACATGACATTTAATAAACAGAAAAAAAACAAGAAATACATAAAGAAACCTTTTATAATGACAGCATTTTTATAACCCTTTTGGTCATATTTGGTTGGAAAAAAAATAGTTAGCCATTATTATTATTATTTGCGGTCAAATCGGTGTCACCATGAGCAAATTAATTGCATTCCCGCTTTAAAACGAACGTTCGTAAATATTTCAAATCAAAGTTGCGCTCATGCGGTCCCTATAGACCTTATTCAGAGCAGCGCCATGACAGGTATGAAAGTGAGGCTGTGAGGAATAGACTTACTGTGTTTCCAATGGCATCCGCTGTAAAAAGCTGAATAAAGCGGCTAGATTACTTACAATTTTCCACAGCTTACATTGTCGGGAGTTTTTTGTCAACTGACATTTCTTTGAAAGATATTTTTCCAGTGTTTCATGAGCAGAACAATACGAAAACACATTAAATAACAGTACAGCCCATTGAAGAGATGCAAGTCTATCCCTCACAGCCTCGCTTTCATTCTCATTAAAAATCAAAGATGGCGCTGCCGTGAATAAGGCGTATAGACCTTATGCACCAGAGAAACGTGGGCGCCGTCATCTTTAGAATATTGTCTTTGAACTTCCGTTTTTGCGGTCGCTCTGTATATTTCTATGGCATCGCTGTCGAGGAGTAATTAGCTGGTGAAGGGATTTACTTAGTGTAGAGTTAGCAAAAGTTATCATGAGCATTGTAATGTTTATCATAAGCATTGTAAAGCAGATGTCTTAGCAAATGTCAACCGGGAAATTTTTTACAAGCAGTTCATTCATACCTATGCAAGATTGCTGTGAAAATACAGACCGGAAGTCAAAAGACAACGAGCGCAACACTGAAAAGGGGCGGGGCTACATAAGATCTATAAGCAAACAACGTCATGTCATTAATGATAGGAAACCTGTAGGCAGCCCAGCAACGGCGATTATTAGCTTCTCCTCCATTTACTCGGAACTAATGTTTTGGTAGGAACGAAAGTTTACATTGTATATTTCTCCGGAATCAGTCAGCGTGAAAGACGTCTATATTCCGATTGGTTGCTGGCGTATTGCTGCTGCTTGCCGCTGAACCGCGTCACAGCTCATTACCATAAAGTTGAACTTCTTTCAACTTTCTGATTGACGCTCAAAACGCCCAAAACACGACGCCAATTGATTTGACGCTCCTTGAGAGAAGCCAGCTTCCATTGAAAATGAATGACTTCCGGCCGCTTTGGAAGCTCAAGTCGGCGCCGGTGTGAACGTACGGTTAGGGAGGTCTAAGGAGTAAAATGCATGTACTCAAGTTGCAAAACAAATTTGGGATTAAACGGGTTAATATAATAATAAATATTCGTATTCACTTAAAATTTATATTTTCCAATCAGAGAAACCACCATGACAGCAAAGAAAAGTTTAATCTAGGTTTAGTAAAACTAGTTACATATAATCAAAGCATGTTCCCCAAACTATTTTTGTTTTTAGCACATTTTTTAATATTTAACTAATTACACTATTGTTTAAAAGTTTGGGGTCCGTTTTTTTTTTTTTTTAAATAAGAAATTCATACTTTTATTCAGCAAGGATGCATTAATTTGATCAAAAATGACAGTTAAGTCATGCCAAAAGATTTCCATTTCCATGCCAAAATTAACTTGATTTTGACAGTACAACCTCAAAATGTTCTCAATGGCTCAATTCCAACAGCAAATTCCAAAAAAGCTGAACTCAAAATAAAAACAAAACAAATGCGGTTATTGCAAAGAAACTCAAATCTTGATCTTGTGCCTGGATAAGATGTTTTTCAAATGTGAAAGCACTTTATTTGTTGTTGTGAAGGGGTGGATTCTGGAATTCACAGCTGCTTCAATATATCTAATGAGTGATTATAATCAAGATATTAAACTTTTTCCTTCTAAATATCAAATGAGTTGAATGACTTTTTCTAGGTTTGTGAGCAGTGTTGGGAAAGTTCACTTTCTACATGAACTAGTTCAAAGTTCAGATCACAAATTTTAAAAATGAACTACTGTAGTTCAGTTCATACTTCACAATTTTTAAGTAAGTTCACAAGTTCCAAAAATGAACTAGTTCATAGTTAATTTTTTCCATATGGTGCTGCAAGCTATTTATTTAATTATTTATTTTTAATTATTGCCACAGCCCATATACAACCACAGACAGCAGTTTGCGAAGAAATGTAAGATTTTCCCATCGTCACCAACCTTGTCATAAAACTTGTTTAAATGATCATATACGACGCCTCCTCGATGCTTTGTTGACATGCTGCTTTTTGTCTTGATGACACATGCGGCAGCCGCGGTGCGAAACTGGTGGCTTGTGTTGCCAGATAATTATTTTAGTTATTTAGTTAGTTATTTTCGCCAGATATTAAGGCCTGTTTACGGTGTGTTTTAGCCTCGAAGGCTCTATAGAAGTCTTGCACCCAATTGAACGAAGTTAAACTGAGAGAGCGTGCGTTCACAGACACCAGAATGAATGCGTTCACAGTAACATTCCTCAGGCAGTAATACAGTATGTTCAGTTCACGTTCGCCCAAAATATGAACGAGTTCATGAACTATCGTTCAATGAACGCGTTCAGGCACAAGATATTACTTAGTGATAGAGGTTACCAGTGTGATTACTGAAATGTTTTTGTCATGTATTCTCTAATGTCTGCATTAAAGGGATACTCCACTGAGACAAGAAACTGTCTGGTTACTGATATTCCTCTAAATATCAGAAAATCGGCTGAATGGATTCGAAAACGGTAAAACCCAACTGTTTAACTCTGGGGGAGTGGTAAAATGAGCCTATTTCCAAAAATAGTGGAGTATCTCTTTAAATATCTGAGAGGTGACTGAATGAAATATGGACTTGTTTTGAGTTTGAGAAAGGTCTTCAACGTGTCAATAATACATGTATCAGTTTTTCTGGAGGTACCCTGTGTCAACAACTATAGTCACAGGGGTCATTGAAGTCATACATTTCTTATTTAAAGCTTTACTTTGCTGCGTTATATTAAAATGTCCTCTCCTTGAGAGAAAGATGGTTTGATGGTTTGATTATCTTGATGGTTTGATACTTTCCTGTTTGTAGTTAGAGCCTGGCCAAATCCAACCTTGAAGAAGCTGTGTGCCTGTTATGGCGCTTTTCCACTGTATGATACGGTAGGGTTTGGTTCGGTACGGCACACCTTGGTGCTTTTCCACTGCATGGTAAGGTATGGTACAGCTCGCTTCAAATGGTACCTGGTCTGTTGAGGTTCCAAGCCTACCGTACCGGTGTTCTGCCAATTTTTGCTGCCTTGTCGAAAAATGCTACCGTAGCGCGAATTGATCACAGAATGCCGATTAAAGTTGTATGAAATACAATTATAATACAATTCTAAGTTATGAGTAGCTACTGTATACTGTAGACTACAGTTTTTATTTTTAAAACGGTGTGAAAAGTAAAAATTCTCATAAAATATTCATCTTTGACTTGTCAAAGCACCTTTCCTCATAGTAACTGAAACTTTCAGTCATTCCTTTTCAGCTGGCTGACCGTACAAATATTCATATGATAGTAAGCATTTTTTAAAGGCAAATTATACATTATAACAGGAAAATGTACCTTTTGTAAAAAAAAAAAAAAAAAAAAAAAAAAAAGAGTCTGCACATGCACATAACCGGTAAGTAGCAAATCTCGATGGGTAGCATGAATTGTCAGAACACCGGTACTAAAATGTGACGTGAAACATTGCAGATCACTGATTGGTCAGACAGAATCGTCACTACCAGCGTCATTGTATTCTTGTTAACAGGTCAATGAACAAGTGGCATTATTGGATATTGACTGACTTGTTTTCTTCAACATGTTGGCACCTATAGACAGTCTATAGCTGTCTATAGCCTTACAGACTATGGAAATGTACTACTGCCTATCGGTCCATGTGCACTTCTGACTCTGGGTCTTAATTAATCATATCTGGTCCTTTGGTCTTTAACTGAAAATCCCCTGACAGTTAGAAAACATTTGTAATATTTAATTTTTTAAATGTATTATTTGAATGATTAATAAACTATTTTCATAGACTAGAGCAAACATTATTTTCTCAATCGAATTTTGTTTTCCAATAAAATATGTCTTGTCTTGTTCTAATGGCAGTTATTTTCACTCGGTTTAAGCACAATGTATTAAAATATCTTACCTGTACAGTCTCTATTAGACTTGCTGAGTAAAACGGCATTGCAACCACATATGTCAAACTGGGAAAAAACAACAACAAAAAAAAATAACACACAGAATGATTTCACACGATCAAAGGACTGCACAAAAAGAGATAAGGAGACGATTTAAATGTCAAGCCTATGGAATTTGTGAGACTTTGTTTTATATAAAAACTACCTGCATATTAAGCTTAGTCAGAAAATTATTCAAATAGATACAGATATGGAAGTCCAAGGAACAATTATGACTCAAATGAAACAAGAGATAAACAACTTGCAGCTTATAGCATTTTCCAAAAAATACCAAAAATACAACTGAATTCACTTAGCTTAACTTACCCTTTGAGTACTAAGTGTCCCACGACTTGTTTGGGGTTCCACTTGTGTGATAACTCCCTGTGAATGTACATCCCAATATTAGACAGAACTGTAATTTACCTCAATAATGGCAACGGAAACAACTTGAGAACTGATCAAATAAATTCAAATCCTGAAAACTGTCATTTATCAAAATATCTAGATCTAAATATAGAGGTCATTTAAAAAAAAAATTTTGATATGAAACATAGACTGATGAACGAAATAAGCAATGAATAACCTTTAGAAGGTGTTTTCATGGACACTTATTAGTGATGGCTCACATTGTATATTTCTATACCTTGGTAGTGGGGTGCATTCGCTGATGATGCCCTCTGTTCCCAGCGTGACCCCCTGTACCACAAAAGTGCTGCCCATTCCTTTCCATAAAGCCTTTGGACCCTGTGAAAGTGTGTGTGTGTGTGTGTGTGTGTGTGTGAGAGAGAGAGAGAGAGAGAGAGAGAGAGAGAGAGAGAGAGAGAGAGAGATGGACAAAAGACAATAAATTATGCTATTAATTAAACATTATATTTTGATGGAATTCTTTCAGATGTTTTTATTTTTCTAAAGTTATAAGGCGGAATGAAAAGTTGTGGAATGAAAGTTGATGAATTTGCATTTTCATTTACTTCCACACTGGTTAAAAAGAAAGTAAAACTGCGTGTCATCAGCGTAGCAATGGTAGGCTAAACTACTAGGGCTGGGTATTGAGACAAATTTCACAATTCGATTCGATTTCGATTCACAAGCTTGCAATTCCATTCGATTACGATTCGATTCGATTCAATATCGATTATTTTGGATATCAGTTACAATAAATGGCAATTTTTCTCAAGGGAATCAAATCTCTTAAATGCTGTAAACTATGGGAGTCTAGTTGTAGCCTATAGACTTCATTAGCCTAATATGAAGGTAATAATGAACTGTTTTGTAGCTACACAAACACTTAAATTACACTTTTATTTATTTTATAATAAGAAGATTATATGAAATATAAACATTTAAATGGTGGCCATCATAAAAACTTGCCAGATTTATTGAAATATGCATTAAATATTGAAGAACACTAACGAGTGTGGACTAACGAGTTTATGTGGATTTTCTGAGGTAAATATGACGATACATGACATTGATTACAAGCTGTTTAACTGACGTCTTTCCACGGTTGAAACGCTGATTGAGCGAATCAATGTGACATGATACGGATTTCGATAAGTTGTACTCTCTTTTAACACACTTTCAGATGCTCATTCATGTTTATTTCGCGCTGTAACTGGTATTATTAAGCCGGAAGAGAGATCAGCGCTGCTGGTTCTCTAGAGCTGCGCCAGAGCGATCTCACGCCACAGAGCCAAAACCTTATTTATGTTTTTGAATTTCTAAAGAAAATGGACGTAATTTGAAAATTGAGACTTTGTTTCATATCAATAGTAACAAAGGAGAAAGATTATTGCGATTTTTTGGATGCGTGCAGCCGCGATACAATGATCCATTCATTCAAATGAAACAGGATGACTAATCGATTCATGAGATTTAAGAATCGATATCGGTTCATAAAAATGAGAATCGATTAATATCGAAAAATCGATATTTATTACCCAGCCCTATAAACTACTATGTGCCTGTATAAAGGATAGGTCCAAGCACGGAGCCTTGAGGAGCTCCAAGAGTACTCAATTACCCTGCTTTCAACCTGTTCTTTAAAAGAAGGCATTTCTGAGCAACAACACAGCGACAAAGATATGATTTACTGTATATATTACCTGAGTTTTGGTAACATTGTACATCACGCTGATGGCAGTCAGTGGGGACAGGTGGTAACACCTGGCATGGTAATTCACCTGAAACAAAGTTTCACAATTTTAAATGATATTTTTATGACAGAATTAAATTATATTTTTCAGGACTATGCAATCCAAAATGAGTACATTTCAGAAACACATACATATCTATGATATAAGCATCTAAAAGTCTTTCATGATAGAAGGATTTGTGTGCTCAACGTTGTCTTCAGCCTACCTGACACTGACGCCGAAACACAATGCAGGGATGGGCCAGGACATTTTCTGTGAAGAGGCTAATTCAAACCATACAAAAAATGATTATGAGTTTATTAACATTCACATGTCTGAATCTCAGTGTACTTTCAATGAAAAATTATTTTAAGTAGTGATTATTGGGTTTTGTTACCTTGCAAGGCCAATCCCGAAACCAGCAAATCTGTTCAGTTGCTCTGAAAGACAGATTTTAGTAGTCATTTTAAGAAAAAGTGTTGAATTGACCAATATGCCTTTGTATATTATATTTTAAAGGTCTCTGTTTGACTCATGTGTTTGCTTACACCTAGCAGTAAATACTGTAACATGGAGTGTTTGTAAGAGTGACACATCTTTAAGTTTCAGCTGCATCAGAAAAGTTCATGACCTGCTTAACAACACTTTGTATATAATTCTGACTCAAGATTTGTCATATGCAAAACGACATTTGTTTATTAAAATAAATGTAGAATAGCTCTTGTTAATCCGTCTTATTACTGCAGTTGTATTGGTTATGATGTACGATTCCGCATGCAGGCCCGTGCGGGGGTGGGTGTTTGGTTGTGTGATCTGGCTTTTGATCAATTTAGCACATCCTTGCTGAATAAAAATAGCCTATTAATTTCAACAAAAAAGAAAAAGAATACTACTGACCACAAACTTGGATGGTATGAATGGTAGGTCAAAATATCTGTATTTTGGTACAAAAGATTTCTATTTGAAATAAATTATGTTCTGTTTCTTTACTCTGAATCCTAAAAAAAGTATCAAAGGTTACAATTACAATACAATATATATTATAATATATATTAATAGAACAATATTCATTTTTTTTTTCAAATAAATGCAGCCTTGGAGAGCATATAAGGGCTTCTTTCAAAAACATTAAAAATAGTAGTGTACAACCTTTTGTCCGGTATTTATAATAAGTACCTAGGGATGGGCAACGATTAATCGCGATTAATCGCATCCAAAATAAAAGTTTGTGTTAAGAAAAATGTGTTATTAATATATCAAATATTTATATATAATATTAATTGTGAATAAATATATATAAAATATATACATGCACATATTTCTTAAATATATACATGCATGTGTGAGTATTTATATATACAAATTAATTATACACACTACGCAAACATATATTATGTAAACACAAACTTTTATTTTGGATGCGATTAATCGTTGCCCATCCCTATGAGCCCCTGCCCCTGAGGATGCTGCATGCTGCATGTCCCTGCAATTCTGTATTCTGTGAGTGACAACACTCATAATACTTTACTCGTACTTTATGATTACAGGACCCCTGTATTATACAGTAAAGCTCATGACAGAAATGATCAGAGCTAGATGATGCTGGCTTGTGGTTATTTGTATAAAATAAATGTCAAATGTTAAAAATGTGCATTAACTAGAATTAACATTATTTCACTGCTACTATAATATTTTACTATAAACACTATTAATATGATTAAAAGTAAAGTTAAAAAAAAAAACATTTTTAAAGCATCCGTGTGAAAACAAACCTGGAAAGAGAGGAGACGTTTTAGGGAGAAAAAGAAAGATTTTGCATTCCAGTGAATTATTCATGGGATATATCGTAATTTAACTTGGGAGATCAGAACACAAATGCGCAGTATATATATTTATTCATAATATTATTTCCATAAATATTCTTGTTACCATGTAGCATTCAAATTTCAAACGTTACGTTATTGTCCTGACTTCTGAAACTAGAAAGTGGAGGAAATGTTACAGTTCATCCAGTCAAACTGGCGGATAAGGTTTATTTTGTAGCGCAACCTTATGATTTGTTTCAGTCTTTTCAAGTGGAACTTCATCAAACCGAAAGCGCCACCCATTATCTAAAACGCAGTAGGCTCTTTAGGAAAAAAGGTGGATTTCCCGTTCAGTAATAACATATCACTTGCATGCTGGTCATAAATTGTATCATTGTCATATCATTGTTACCGGACGGTGGAGCCGCTGACTGCGCTTCGTCTGCTGCTCCTGGTTGGGCAGGCGCCGCCTCAAATTGCGGTGTGCGATCGCCAAAATGCAGGTTTCTGCTTCCAGGTATATCTGGAGGTGTGCTGACCCAGTGCTGGAGGTCAGAGCTGGATGAATTATTGAATGACCTGGCCGAATACCCCCCACTGAATGAAGGATCCTCTCTGCCCCTGTAACCCAAACCCTCAAAGCTGTCAGGCCGACGAGAAGTCATGCTGGGAATCGCTAGGGAAACTACACTGAAATGACAATATATCTCAGTCTGACTTCCTACGATGTATAACCAATGTGATGTGATACGAGTTCATTGAAAATTGTAGCAATCGAAAATGCGAGAATTATTTTTTGGTTGACCGAGGCTGAGAGCAATGCCTGTGCTTAGCAAAACAACCCGTTCGAATGACTTTTGTCAGTTGACAGTTTACTTCCGGTTTGATTGTGGCATTATGGGTTTTGTAGTTTATTGCTTTGACAAGCGAAAATCACGAAAACCAGAAACACACAGATTAGATGCAATTTAATTCACAAGAGACAAGTTTGGGCCTGATATTGTAAATTATATTGATATTGTATTATATAAATGGGTTATATAAATTATATTGATTTTGTAAATTGTTAAATTATGATACATGCATCAGATTACTGTCAATGTTTGTCTATGTTATTTGTATCTGTCCCTATCTAAATAAACTTAAATAATAATTGTGGCATGACAAATAGACGCAGTGGCGAAATTAATAATATTCTGACGAGGCCCTCTTGTAATGTGAATGATGTGAGTTTTGCATATAAATACAATCAGTATACAACGACTAGGATAAATATGGGCAAGAATAAGGAAATTAATGCAAATTATAGCCCTTATAGTTTTAATTAGGTACCACATATTTTGTTAGCTTCTGGCGACAATTCAGTGTTCAAACTTGTGGCAAATTATTTTTCAGAAAGTGAGTGTTATCACTATTATCTCTTGCTAATGATGTTAGAAGTATCGCTCTTTTGAATAATAAGTAATTTAATGATTCAGTGGAACCATGAAGTTTGAATCATTCCCATAAGGAATACATTGTTTTCCTTGTGTGACATAATGTCCCCTTATGTCCCCTTTTCCTTATGGGACATAATGAATGAGGAAAAATAACATGAAGTTTTTTTCTAGAACGAGTATCTAGAACAAGTATCATGGCATCATGGCATGTTTTGTAAATTATTGCCAAGAACAACATACTCAATGTATCATATTTGACCAGGATTTAACCCCATAGAAATACCATCTGTGGAGGAGCAAAGGGAAGGGCGCCCTCTGTTGATGAAGACTCAGACTGCAAAGGCAGCATCCGGTCAGGAGCCGCGGGGCCTGCGGTAAGATCATGCTTTTACGTCTCAAAACATAATATCTCAATGACACACTAATATATGGTAGTTCAAATGCTGTACGAACACATATGCTGCGTTTGTAGTTACACAAATACGTAGAGATTGAGAACTTAGCCGTTTTATTAAGTTGTTTACTTGCAATAGCATCTGCTGCTGGATAGCTTGCAAGCTACACGATATTGAGTTTTATCATTAAAAATTGTTGTTTAGTTATTATTTACTGTTCTTTCGCTATTAGTCCGTATACCGTAGTTATAATTGTAAACATTTATCTGGTTAGTTTTGTCGTACTGTATTTGCTGATGTGACATTGAGATTGATTTGGACTGAAGGGGACACTATTAGTACGGCTGTGACTTGTGCTTTAAAGGATCTTTCATCTTAGATTAACCGATTACAAACCTACCCTACCTGACGTCTTTGGTGGACGTGCCATAACCATATTTAAGCATATGAAGTCTGTATAATTTAAATAAGAGCTCAACCCACAATGATAATAACAGTTTTATAATTTGTTAATACAACTGCGAAGTTTTTGCTTATACTCCACGCATTTAAAGAAAAGGTTTATGTGGGATTTACATTGTACTTCAAGAGAATTAAATCCTCGGCGAAATAATATTTTCAATATTAATTAGTCATACATTTTTATTTCATAACTATTATTGTAAACATGCTGAGTGTCATCACGGTGGCTTGTTTGTAATTTAGATTACATTAGAATATGACAATTCTGTGTCAACTCACCCAGAGATCCCTGGCAAAAAATAATAATAATAATATTTCAATAATATTTTGTTCTGGTGAAAGAAATACATAAATGGAGAAGAAATCCTAAAAATTACTTTTCATGAATGTATATTTATTGAGTAATTCACTGTTTTGTAGAAGGGGGTCAAATGACAGTTTTTCATGAGATTTGGTGTCAATTTACAGATGGGAAAAATTACTTAAGAAAGTTGGCTGGAGAGAATGAGGAGTCACGTGCCGATTTGGGCGGGGTCTGAGCCGGTCGGCCATGATGGTAGAATACGCTATCGGTTACCAGGGGCAACGCCTTTAGAACCCATAGACGCGACTAAACATTCCAGAGCTCTTAAATTTTCGCGCATTTATTATTTTGGCAGGACAGAGACGGATAAGAATACGAGAAAAAAAGGAAGAAAGTAAAGCAATGCTAAAAGATAAGGCGAAAGAAAAGGGACCTTACAGGAACAAACTCACACAAAGTGCAAAACAGCTGTATTTGGAGAAGCAGCATCAATATATTTGTTCTTTTGCACTAATAACAGTATTATTATTTTATTATTATTACTTATGTTGTCCATGAAACTAATGTTGTCCAAATAGCCTATATATTTCAGTTCTCAATAAATATTGTTAAGCCATATCAAGTTGTTTTAAACATTTATTTCAATGAAATAAAAAAGTAATGAACAAGACACTCAAACAACACTTTTGCATATGTTCGTTAAGGCACAGCAAATAGTGAAAATCGTATACTAAAGGCATCAGCAAACCCAGCAATCCGGCGTCTCCTCGTCAGGTCAGACTCTCCCTGCTGTGTCCATTTCGGTAACCCCAGAAACTGTATTCCATTGTTCCTATGTTTTCCAAATGTATCGTGTGAGTCACTGGAGGAGTTCTTAACGCAGCAGTTACTTCCAGACATGGTAAAACAGTGCGGTATTGCGAGAAACTTTTCTACTACCGAGCTAAAAACACATGTAAACAATACTGTTTTGCCGTGGGAATCCTACCAACATGGCGGAGAGGGGAGGGGCTCTGTAAAATGACGTCAACTCCTCATTCTCAATAGTTAAATCTGTTTACTTAAAGGCACACTATGCATGCAATTCCGTTTTTGTCAAACAGTGACCCCCAGAGTCACTGTGGAGTACTTGTATTTAATGTTACTGTCGTATAGACCTTATTCACCAGAGAAACGTGTGCGCTGTCATCTTTAGAATATTGTCTTTGTTTGAACTTCCGTTTTTGTGGTTTTCTATGGCATCGCTGTCGAGGAGTAATTAGCTGGTGAAGTGGATTTACTTATTGTAGAGTTAACAAAAGTTATCATGAGCATTGTAAAGTTTATCAAAAGCATTGTAAAGCAGATGTCTTAACAAATGTCAACCGGGAAATTTTTTTACGAGCAGGTCATTCATACCTATGCAAGATCGCTGTGAAAATACAGACCGGAAGTCAAAAGACAACGAGCGCAATGCTGAAAAGGGGCGGGACTACATAAGATCTATACAACTCACGCAGAGCGTCTCTGCCATTGACTGGTCTCTGTACTTACAGCCTGATACCCATTTGAAGCTGTTATATTAAGGTACAAATCTTGCATAGTGTGCATTTTTTGCATTAAATAAGAGATCTAGTGCTAAAATGTGTTTTTGAACTCAAGCTGAGCACTTGTGTCCGCTGCTATCAGTGTCATGGATAGTGTCTCTTGTGGCGGTGCGTGCACAGTCTTCACTCGGACGCACTCTTCAATCTATCGCAGTTGTGGAGACTCTCTATTGACTCAAAATGAAATCACAAAATATATAAACGTGTCCCTGCTTGATATAGACTGTAACCACTAATGAACATAAGTATTCAGTTTTGATGAGAGAGAAAAAACGTAGAACCTGTAACCTCTGACACGCTTAGACCATTAAAGAACTCAAACAAAACTTTACGGGTTTATTTACGTGTTGAGCAGAGAGGCTCGTTCTCTTTTCCTTTTCTTAGACTCTTCCGACCGTGTTTTCTTTGCTTTTCCATTGTCGAGTGTCACGTCTGAAATGCGTGCAAGTGTCTTCGTGCTTTATGTTGTGGGTGATGAAAAACGCTCAGCACCTCGTTACGCTTATGGCATTTAAAAAAACACGGCGCTCTCATTGAAAACAATTGAAAACATACGCGCATGGAAAATCGGTTTGGTGGACACACGGCCTTAGTGGCGCATTTCCACTACACAGTACCAGCTCAACTCGACTCTGTTTGGTTTTCCACTGTGTACAAGTTGTACCTGTACCTGCTTTCGGGTACTTTTTTTGTATCACCTCTGGCGAGGTTCTGAGCGAGCTCAGGCGATACTAAAATTTGACGTGAAAACAATTCCGACTGCTGTTTGGTCAGAGAGAATCAACACCATTCAATGTGTCATTGTTGCATGCGCCAGATGGAGTATCCAGAATAACCCCACCATTTTTTAAATAGTTTTGCCAGAGATATTTACTAAATTTACTACTAAAATTATAGCAACTCGGAAGAATACGCCGTGGTCAAACTAGGTCGAGGTGGTGCAGACTTTCCTTTGTTTGGTTGCTGAAGAGAGTATCCAGCGAGACCTTGATAGGGCTGCAAGAAACGAAAGGCGTTGCTATGACTACCGGGTACTATTTGTGGCGTAATGAAGCGAGCTGAGGCGAGTCTAGTCGAGCTGGTACTGGAAAAGTATATATGGAAGAGTCTATGGCTCAATACCGGAGATATGCAGATACACTGTTGGCATATCATACAGCAAAATATGAAGTAAACATATTTTACTAATAGACCTACCAATGTCTGTGTAAAAAACTACTGATGCTGTCATCTTTCTGTCATCAAAAGTCATTTTTACCCCTTGTAATTTGGCTCCAAATCTCATGTAAAAATTGCCATTTTGACTTCCTGTACAAAATAGTGGATTACCATGTAAATATACATTAATTACATTTAATATTTTGGCTTTATCTTTATAAAAAAAAATTGTAAATCTAACAATTTTCTAAATGTAGAAATCTACTTGTTTCGGTAATGATAATCAAAATGTCGTGTACACATTCTGACAAGTGAATATTTTACATTTATTGGAGAAATATAAAGAGATCTTCTTATCTAGTAGCCATCTTGAAGGAACTGGCCCATGTGCTTCTTTATTTAAAATTAAAACTTTATTTAAATTCTGAATGTGCGTTATAACAGTCCTCAAAAAAATGTTGCGGAGGATGAGAACCGCAGTCATGGACACATCGTTTTCCTACTTTTTTACATTATTATTATACATGAATATTCAGTAAATTATTTTTTCTGCCATCTGAAATAATCTAGTAGAACATCCTTTTTTCTGATTTTTTTTTCTTTTTAAATTTGTTTAAATTACAACATAACATACATTCACTTAAGTTGGATGCATTACGGTAATGAGAATTTTCACAGAAAATACAGTAAAATAGAAAATAAAATAATTCCCATGTTGAAATTACACAATGTGCAAGGTAAAGATCAGTATTGTCTTTATTGTGATGCTTTTTATATTACTAAATAACATGTTTAATATTTAAAATCATTAGTGCTGTGGTGTTTTAATGGTTTCGTGAGAATCACCCACTTATGTTTGTCTTTCTTCGGAAAAAAATAAGAATGAAATCAAATTTGAGCCAGGAAAGTTTCCGAAATTTGACATGAAATGACCTACGAAGACTGTCTCAATTAAATTGTCTCTACATTGATAACTGTATTTCAGTAATATAGCAGCGGTGTGTCGTATAATCTTTGTGAACATCTTTTATCAGTGTATTGTGTTTTTAAACTAGATATTGATGGTTGTTGGCAATCTGCAAGCCTCCAGATGTAGTTGAAGGAGCATCACGTTGCCCCCGCTGGTCCACACACCCCCACACTGCATGGCTTCACTTGCTGGTGTCTCACACCGTCTCTCCATAAGCCCCGTCCTGCACACCCTCATGCGGGGGTCTCAGGCGTCTCACAGACTGACCAATGACTGCCTGGATTGTTCTGCCTGTCAGCCTGTCTGCCTTCTCCATCACAGGGATATGGATTGTGTGAGTGTTTAAGTGAAGGAGAATTACATAAAATTTCTACTGTTTATTTATTTAGCTAATATACTATACATTCAGACAAGTCATGTACTTATTGCAAATAATCATTCAAATATTATGTTTTCTAGTTACGCCATGGCAGTAATGAACCACCATGTCTGTCCTGTTGAGAACTGGTACGTTAACTCTATAAAGCCTTCTGTATCTATATAGAATTTATCAATGTATATGCACAATCTACTACATGCCTTCTGTCATTTGAGTGATAGCTTATATTTTTCAAGTAATTGAAAAGCATTAATTAATTAGCAAGTAATTGTAGCTAAATAAAACGTCTTCCTTAAGGTTGTGGTACACCTCTTTTTGCTGTCAAATCTTTACTGATTTTGACGTAAAATTAAAACGTGAGAATACATTTTATATTATTAGTATTTTTTTCAATTTAAACACTTACTGCTGTAAAGAAACATATGTTTACATCATTTTACATGCATTTTTTTTTAAATCAGCGAGTATCAAAAATTATATGTCCGTTATTTGATTTATCTTACTATGACATTATTGGGAGAAATACTGTAAAGTGACAACTGATAATATACTGCTATATAGATCTTATTAACAAGCCATCAGAATTTAATGTTACTTTCTAGACAAATAAATGTCATTTTCTGCTCAGTTCAAGGTGCTTTTTTTCCACCATGAATATGAGCTCCATATTTTATATCATATTATATGAGTCATTTAAGCCTGATGTATCAAATATGAAACTCAGAATTAAATAAATAAATAAATAAAAAACACCACACACATATGCAAACTGTTTCGGTTAGCAAACTATTGCATAAAAATGAAAACACCACATACTTTTGTTAACTTTTATGCATGGTTCTTTGTATAATAGGACATACAATTTGACATGTACAGAGGAAACAGCTAAGAGGGGCTTCCCAAAGTCCTGCTGCACTCTTCAAGACATCCCCCTCATTAGGTAAAAAATTACTTTGAATTTATCTGGAATACCACAAAATTACCACATTTTCGAGATAGCTCCTTAGTAGTATTGTTTTGTACCACCTTGTCATGCAACGGTTGTCAAATATGTGGTTTTCTGCTCTTTTGACAGTAAATGTGGTTGCTATCCACCAGAGAGCTGTCTCTTCAGTTTGATAGGCAATGTTGGGGCCATTATGGGTAAGAATTACAGTATGAAAATAATTAAACGAAATAAACGTACTTTTAAATCCGAAATTTTGTTGATTTCCTAATCTGGGCCTGTATTGCAGAAACATCTAATTTAGAAGGCTATCCAATCTGTTTAGTTACCATAATTTCACTTAAGAAATGTAACCTTTTTCAAGTCTTAAGTATAAAAAAGATATGGCATTTCATATTTAAATGTGTGTTTTTTTTTATTCGTTTTTTTTGGGGTCAATATTACTTCAATTTGTCTGAGAAATACACCTCTGTCTAAGACAATGGATTATTATGATCATTTTGTAATGTGTCCCTGCAGTGGTTATGGTGTGCATGCTGCGTTATGCTCAAGTGATTGAACACAGTCATCATTGCTGGACCAACACAAGTTCTTTGGTGTCCGGCTGCATTAATGCCCTGGGTTTGGTCATGGTTGGGAACTTTCAGGTGAACATTATGATAATAGACTCACAACTTCAGCCCATAACATATAAATCTAAATAAACTTCTTCTCATAGTCTCACCCTCTCCATCTGTTTTCTTTTTTTTTTTTTTTTTCTCAGGTTGATCATGCCAAGACTCTTCATTATGTGGGAGCCGGTGTAGCTTTCCCTGCCGGCTTGTTGTTTGTGTGTCTGCAGTGCGTTCTGACGTACCGTATAGCAGAGACAGCGCTGGACTACTGGATGGCTCATGTGCGTGTGGCGCTTTCAGCTGGAGCTTTGGTGTCGCTTATCCTTAGTATCCTTACCAGGTGTTCATAAGTCATGATCTGATACATGAAACTGAAATTTGGATGAGTACATTTGAACATTAAGCAAACAGACTTAAACACAATGGTTAATTGCTTTTCAATGAATGATAAACAATACAATGTCCAGTAAATACATGTATTAGTAGAGTTTTCACAATATTTTCACAAATATTTCAGTAGTCCAATGCTGCTGAAATTTCACGGGTTGCAATACCAATTTTGATTTTTTTTTCTTTTTTTTTTTAAGTAACATTAATGTTTAAATTAATAGACTAGTTAAATAGTTTTTCAAATAAATATTTAAGTAAACGGACTGAAATAAACAGACAAAATAAGCATGCGTAAAGTATCAGGAAACAATCCGTAATAAAGAAAAAAAATATACAACAAAGAAAATGCTTGAAGTTTTTGAAGTGTTTTTCAGTGTCTTAAATAATAATAAAGATCAAAGAATAAAAAGAAAACCATTAGACAAAGACAATAACAATGCTTTGCCAGTTTCATGTATGTAAAGAACATTGAGTAATCATTGAGAAATGTAAACAATCCAAAAGTTATAATGCTGCTATCAATGGGTAGGATAGGCAATATCGGAGATGCTAGCAAAAAGATGCTTTGAAATCATGAGATCTCAACCAATCTTCACAACCACTCCCTTCTCTAAAGCCACACCTCCTTCAAAACACAAACGAGGGTTACACTTCGATTGTCCACTTTAGACATTCTACTGACTATAATGGCGCTTTTCCATTACCAGTACCAGCTTGAATCGGCTCAGCTCGACTCAGCTCACTTTTCGTTCCGTTTCGTTCCGTTCCGTCCGCCACAAATAGTACCCGGTCGTCATAGCGACGCTTTTCATTCCTCGTTGTCCGGATCCTCTCTTTGGCCATCAAACAAAGGAAAGTCTGCACCTCCTCATTTGACCACTGCGTATTCTTCTGAGTTGCCATAATAATATTAGTTAGTTTAGTAACTATCTCTGGGCAAACTATTTAAAAATAGCGGGGTTAGTATCGCATTTTAGTATCGCCTCAGCTCGCCTTTAACTCGCTCTGAACCTCGTCGGAGGTGGAACAAAAAAAAGTACCCGAAAGCAGGAACGGGTACAACTTTTACACGGTGGAAAACCAAACAAATCGAGCCGAGCCGGTACTGTGTAGTGGAAAAGCGCCATAAGTAACTTTTCAACTTAATGTCATCTTACTCTCATTAGAGTATTAAGTAGACTATAGTAGACAGTCAGTAGACTGTTTTAGATGTTAAGGTTCAGGTTAGTAGAATAAGTTGACTTGTAGTTGCCAAGTCTGTTGGGGGACCAACAAAATAAAGTGTTTACAAATATTAAGCAGATAGTCTACTAATCCTCTAATTAGAGTTAGTTGAGATGTAGCTGCAAAGTTACTTATAGTTAGTAGAATGTCTAAAGTGGACTATCAAAATAAAGTGTTACCCAAACGAGTAAACTCATAGCAGAGTCTGCAAAGCGTCATGTGACAAAAGATGGTATAACCTCATGTCTCAAAGCACATGAACATTACAGACTTAATCTAAACCCTGTCTGTGAAACCAGGCCTAACAGGGCAAAACGATGAATGCTTGCATTACAATTAACAAAGCTGGCCTAGCCTTCTAGTAAAACACTTGTTTCAATCTGTAATGAACAGTAATATCACTGTTATACAATTTACATGACTCAGAGCAGTGTTTTTCCTTAAAGGGGTGGTTGATGGTTGAACTTTAGTTAGTGTGTAATGTTGCTGTTTGAGCATAAACAACACCTGCAAAGTTACAACGCACAAAGTTCAAAGCAAAGGGAGATATTCTCTTTTAAAGAGATTGCTTTTTAAGGTCTACAACAAACGGCTAGTAGTGACATCACGACCCCTAAAATTTACGTAAGCCTTGCCCCCGGAAACGTGATTTTTACCGTAAAACTTCAAATAATAGCGTCCCAAATAGATGCCCAAAGAGATGCCTGTCTCTTTTACATGCCTGGTGTGGCTGCAGGTTTGGGTAAATAAAAGCCGGCCTTAAATAGAGGCCAGGTCTGTTTTTTAGTTTCGGGTAGTTAATCTTCTAAAACCGTCAGATCGTCCGCTTTTTGGCGGCCGCCAAAGCCTATTTTGATCGGTGAGTGATGCTGCGATTGACAAGATGCATAACAAGCAGAGAGAGAGAGAGAGAGCGAGGAGCGCGCGCGCACTCTCACTAGGGATGTCAATTTTCACAAATTCCCATGATCGATCGTTGTTGAAATTAACGATCAATTAAACGATTATTCGTTAGCCTTAATACTGCAATATGCATCGCTGCAGTGGCATATGGCCAACAACAGAACAGGGTCTGCAAATGCTGCTCAAAACGCTATGTTCCTCAACAATTTAATGCGAATGTTTTTTTGAGAATGTGACTGTTGTGGACGTGCTCTTCCTGGAACAACGCACTGGAAACGGCAACTAAACCCAATGATTTTACAACGAATTAATAAAATAGTGTTCTCATGTTATGTAATATGACAGTCCCAAATTAACGTTAATCATCGTAATTATTAGTCGTGCATTCTGCTTGAGTGGCGCGCGCTGTACGCATTGAACACTTTGCTAGCGCATTATTTAACTCAAAGAAACTTTTAAAGATTGAGATTGATCAGATATATACAAAATAAACATAATATTACAGTTTATATCTGCACAAAATGACGTGAATGCACAAGTGAACTTGAACTAATTACGGGCCATTCAGAATGACTCATGTTGTGGACGCGCTCTTCCTGGAACAACGCGACACGGCAACTCAACCCAAATAATTCACAATGTTTTATAACAATATTGTTTTCTTTATAATGTTATGTAATATGACAGTCCCAAGAGTCATTATTAGTCGTGCATCGCCATTTGAGCAGCGCACGCTAAAGATAATCATGCTTTATTAGCGTCAATTCTTAACCAAATACATCCAATATGAGATAAAGCAGACATAGATAGGCCATAGGCATTACACAAAATAAACTATAGGGGAGTATCACGCTTCCGGGTTTCATGGGCGGGATTTGTCAACTTTGTGCATGTCCACTTCCGACGCAGTTCAACAATGCCTGAGACGAATGCTATTTATGTCACTGCTCTGTTCCACTTTGAAAATCTAACCAACAACGCCAACCCTACTTAAGTTTTCATGGATTCCCGACTGAATTGAGTATAAGGAAGAACTGGATTAAAACTTTAAAATAAAACAAGGTAGCATGTTTGTTTGCAGCTGGCACTTTAGTGAATCAGACGAATTTACCAAGGATGACATATAAATAAACTTAGTGTAGTCCTTCATCAGTTCGCCAGCGAGAACGGTGATTCAACGGAAGTGGCAGTGCACAAAGATCACTGAATCCGGAAGTACGGCGTATCAGCGTGATAATCCCCTATTACAACTTACATTTGCACAAAACAGAAGGCTGCGAATGCACACGGCAACTTCTTGTCATGATAAAGGTGTAAAATAGTCCCAAACATAACTCCGGCGCACTCGCTTACATGTTTCGCGGTTGAGCAGCACGCGCGCATGCACACGCACGGGCATGCTTAATCGATGATCGATAAGTTTTATCAAGTAAATGTATTATCGACAATTAATCGATCGTTGACATCCCTAACTCTCACGTCTTCAAACAACACGAGGGCTGTCTTGTTCTCTCTCGCGCATATTAATTAAATCAATCGATAGTAAAAGGTTGGAAGACCGCAGTTTCACGTGGAGAATTTTAGAAATTAGAGACTCAATGAACAACATCACAACAATAAATTATAAAGGCCAGGACGGAATATGCTAATCAATGACTAGAAGAAAACACTAAATCACATAAATTCATCAACTCTTGAGTCTCTCCATCTTTTTGACATTGGTTTGAACATAAAAGGCTAAACGTTTTTGAAATTTTTGAAACAAATGTCTGAGTGAAGTCATCAAAGCTGATAAGAACCAGCTGTTGTAGCTCCGCCCCCTGTGCTGGGAGCAGCAGCTCATTTGCATTTAAAGGGACAGACACAAAAACGGTCTGTTTTTTTGCTCACCCTCAAAAAGTGACAACTTTAACATGCTATTTAATAATGATCTTTGGGGTATTTTGAGCTAAAACTTCACATACACACTCTGGGGACATTCAGAGATTCATGAGGGCATTATTTCACCCCTTTAATAGAAATCGAACTCTAAAGTATTTTTTTTTTTAATTTTTAGTCAGATCTTTGTTTTATAACCATATTTTTAATGCTGAAGGTTTCATTCCTTAACATCATACTTCCCATTCAAGGTGGCATCTTCTTCGTCCATGAGAGTTTTGTTTTGCAGCACGCCGCCGCGATCTGTGAATGGGTCTTCACGGTGCTGGTCCTGGTGTACTACGGCACCTTCACCTATGAGTTTGGCACCGTCAACAGTGACACCATAATGGCAGCCTTAATGAAACGCAGTGAACATCACCATCAGGGGTCAGCGGTCATCATGGGGGGTATCGGGAAGGGTGTTGCAATGGGATGTGGCGCCCGCAGTCTCAAGTCACCCGGTGGCAGCAGCACTTCCACACACCTCAACTGTACACCAGAAAGCATCGCCATGCTTTAGGGGTTAACCGCTATGGTATTCCCTCAGACCTCAGCGTATAGACTCAGAACTTTTCGTCTGGCTCACGGATTTGTGAAACTCTGATACAAGCAATACAGAATCACAGTAAGTTTACAGACTTGCTGATTATAATCCAACGGTAATGACCACTCGGTTCGGTTGTAACTAAGGTATTTTGCATGATATTTTGCATTCATGTTTTAGAGAACGCAACTCATAGTACAGACCCAGTAACCAGCACAGGTGATTCCTGCCTCTGATAGATAGGAATGTTTCAATTTACTGTTCAGACTGCAATAACTCATGTCTGAAGGTGCATTCACACTGACAGCGATTCAATTGTTCAGGGGCAACAAGTTAACTGTTGGTTGCTAGTAGTATTTCAGCATCAGTGCTGCAGGGATGACATATTTTTGTAGGCCAAAACTGAGTTAGCATTTTAGCACTTCCTGTTCTATTGTCCCCAAAGTCCATTGGGTTTTTGCTTAAACACCTGAAAAGGTCTGTGGTTAACTCAAGATACTTTCATGTTTTTCCCTCGTGATTTTACTTGTCTTGAAAAAGGCGATTGCTAACAAGTGGCTAAATGGCACTACAGAAGTTGTCAGAAACACTAAACATCAACAAACTGAACAATTAAATTCACTAGCCGTTTTATCAGCCTCGTGTGTATAATCAAGGAATGTTTCACTGTAAAAAAATATTTTCAAGATTTGTTATCACAACATATTTTCTTTTGTCAAATCAACTTTATAATAATTTATTTAGTTGAGATAACTTATTATTTTGAGTTTCTGATGGTTAAATGAATCTACTTCATTGTATTAACTCACTTTTTCCAGTTCAATCAACTTAAAATTTTAAGGTAACCCAGGTTACTTACTTTTTTAAGTTAAACCAACAATATTTTTTTACAGTGTAGTAATCACAAAATTTTTTCTTTTGTCAAATCAACTTAAATAATTTATTTAGTTCCGATAACATATAATTTTGAGTTTCTGATGGTTAAATTAATCTCCTTCATTGTATTGACTCACTTTTTACAGTTCAATGTACTTAAAATTTGAAGGCAACCAGGTTACTTACTTTTTTAAGTTAAACCATCAATATTTTTTTACAGTGCAGAAGCTAAGTGATGGTAATTTTTGAAGTCTTCACCATGTCGTTTTTTGCTTATATGCCTACGTTTAGCTTTTTATTTCTGGTGATTGGATTTATTTAGGCTTGTAAGTTCATACAAATTGTGTTCATAACGTTTGTTGGTCACAGAGTTTATTTTCTCCATTAATCCAATGGAAAAATCCTATTGGGTTTTTGTCAAGGGAACCAGGGTGATGGCAACTTCTAGGTTTGTCCTTAAAAAATATGACGTCCCTGCAGCACTCTACTGGTAGTCGGTGCATTGAATCGCTGCTCTTACATAAAGTTTTGAAAAACGAATGCAATTTTTCACAACGGTCATGTCGCCCTAAATCTCCAACTCTCATTGGACATCAGTGACTTTGGTTGCTTTGTCTTTGTCAGTGTGAATCTGTTACATTGCTGCCAGCAATACAAAGACACTTGTTTAGACAAAGAATATAATTAGCTAAACCCATCCGACCTTCCGTAACCCGCTTAATCTGTAGAAACTGTGATTACACAACGGGTCAAGCCATCACTGTAGCAGTGGAGACGTTAAGTCAGTCACACCAGCCTTTGCTGCCAATAGTTGGGTTGAAAAGAGGTTGAGGAACAGTTTATGTATTCATTCCATGTGCTCACAGCTTAGTGGCATGACATCAGGTGTCGTGGACCCTCTGTCCTATAGCTCTGGATACATGTGGCTGTATTGACTAAGATTTAAGTGCATCTCTGTGCAACCTTTTCAAACGTTTTGGTGCTTTTGCCAAGTTTTTTCATCACTTGATCCAAAAAACTGCCTGCATTGATCAATTCCAGGTATCTTGCGAACAAATTCTAAACATTTCAGGACAACAAGAAAATAGATTTTGTGACTATTATTCTGATGTTTTGGTTTTAAGCACAGTCGTATTTAGTTTATATTTCAGTTTTAGAAATATTAGGCGATATTTATCAGTTTTCCAAAAGACTATGCGTCTGTATGACGAATTGAAAATGCTGTATTTCAATGCTTTTGCGTGCAAACGCAAGGATTTTTAGAGGAAACCAAGACATTTGAATTCAAAAGTTTAGTTTTTTGTGGGAAATACATTGCGTTCCCACAAGAAACTTTGCATTTGCATCGCAAAGATTTTGTGTTCTCTTAAAGAAGTTTTGGATTTACTCAAATACGAGCTAATGCACAGTTTCTCAGGGAAACACAATCCTTTTGCAAGCGAACGCAAAGTTTCTCTGGGAAACACTCAATTTTGTATTCATCCGAGTAACTTCAATGCTCGCAAAAGCATTGAAATACGTTTTTTTCTCCTTTTTTTTAACGCAAAACTTGAATGCATGGCATTTCCATGAGAATCTTTGTATTTGCTCACATAACTTAACTGGAACTGATGATGGAGAAAAAAACGTGTGCTTTTGTGAGCAAATGCAGAGTTTCTCTGGGATCTCTGGGAAAAGCATTCATTTTGCAAGAGAACACGAACAATTTGCGAGCTAACCCAACGTTTCTAAGGGGAATGCAAAAGTATCGTATTGCTTAATTTGCAAGGGAACGCAAAAGCACTGAAATTACAATTTTCCTCCCATCTCATATTTTTCCCATCACTTTTTTGAACTTAAGAAATATATATATTTCAAAACAGGAAATGCTACAGAAAATGCACGCTCTTATATCTGCATTTGAGATGAATGTTTAGATGGTGAAGCGAACTAATTGTTATTTATTTGGTGCTGTCGACTGCTGAAGTGTATCTCTAAGCGGTCAAACTATTATTTGTATGCTTTTCAGGTGGATTTGGAGATAGTTTCGTGTAATGAAGACATTGTTTGTTTCTCCAACATGCCTATTCCTGTCACAAAACAGAATCAGAGGTCTTATCCACTGTCTTTTTTTAGTGCATTGTTTTAAAAAATTACTATTTGTAAATGATGTGCATTTGATACGCAGAGCTGCTTGTAAGTGAATGCCTTTAGCTGAGCATAATATTGCATAGAATATCATTAATGGGTTTGAGACTGTGGTCTAGTCAGTAATTATGAAATGAAGAAAGCTTCCACACCATTGTTAACACCTCAGTTCCTACAAATCATTTAGTAATATATAGAATACTTTGAAAGAAATTCTCTTGTATTGGAAATGATGTAGTGCACTAAAGGGGAAACCTGAGTATTGTTTTTTTTTTTATTTAGTGGACCCGAAATGTGAAATCCTTAATAAGCTGTATTTTGACTACACAGTATTTTTGTTTTTAGATATTGCTCATTTGAAAGCAATATGTTATATTGAGAATTATTATAAAAACCAATGACAGTTGGTTATGTGTTGTATCTGTTTTATAATTTCTACGTTTGTAATGCCAGACAATGAAACCATGCAACTTCTGTTCAAGTACTTGCAAAATACCTCTGAAAATTTTACTGTGGTGAGATGTTCACAGTTTCTTAAAGGAGCTGCTAAGATATACGTTACAGAAATGTATTAATTATGTTGTTTCTGTTTAGTGTGGAAGGCCAAATTCAAACATCTGTATAGATGCCCTGATGCCTCATAAAGCTCAGTTAAAATAATTACATTTAGTCCTCTTTTTGGTTATTCAGAATTATATGTACATTTTACACTGCCCGGCCCAAAAAAATGCTAAAAATGAGGCAAATGCTATGATTGAATCATTATGTTTCATATAACATCACAACATTTATTTCCATCAAGGGGTGCATCAGTGTTTGGTCAAGATCTTGTATTGACAATGCACTCTGTAAAGTCTCCTCCAGCACATCCCAAGGACTTTCACTGAATCTGGTCTGGACTCAGAAGTGCCAATTCATGTGTGAAAATGATTATTCATGCTCCCTCCCAACCATTCTTTCACAAGTTGAGCCTGATGAATCTTGACATTGACATCCTGGAAAACGGCCATGATGTGTCTTCTTCCTACGTAGTTGTTTTAGGATATAAAAAGCTACACACTCCATCAGTTGGGGTTTGAAGAACTGTATCCAAACATATAACATGCTAGTAACACAATAATCACTGCAATAATGATCCAACCATAGACTCTGACTTTTATTTCTGGGCTGGCAGTGAATGAGAATATCAGTGCAGCTGTTTGAATTAGGCCCTGGTCACTTTTTAGGCTACAATAATGAATTACTTTTTGTTCAATTGAAAATTCACAAATTGACGTGTCAAAATGAGAAGACTTCTAAAAACAGTTTTTTTTTGTTTAGAAGTCAGATCGTCTGATAACATTGTGTAATGGAAACTGAAATAGAGCTATCGACTTTCAAGTTCAAACTGCAACTTTCTGTTGAATTATGATCCATTCTGCACATTTCCTTATCTTTCACAAGGGTTTTGTTTTGTGAAATCAAATGTACCTTGAGAGACACTGTTCACTCAGAAGGATGTTTGCTGCCAGTATCAAACTGTTTACAGCAGCTATGTCATGTTTAATGTATATAATAATAGGTAACCATTAAAACCACTTAAAAATGCAAAATAAATTATATTTCAGACACCATTCAAGTGATTTTCTGTAATCCCTCCTATAGTCATTTTTGGTCAAACTGGTTTCTTGGACATGGCAATTAGTTCAAATGGTCACCACAGTCGTGACGTGGTGGAAAGGGGGATTCACATCATAGATGTGCAGTCAACAAATCTGCAGAAACTGTAATGATATCATTTTAATTTGAACCAAAATATCTGGGGAATGTTTCCAGCACCTTGTTGAAGATATCACTGATAATAAAAGCATTTGTTGGACCACCACCTCTAACATTGGATTGACACCTTGGGGCCAGTTGTTCAAAACATTTAATCTGGATCAAAATGAGTCCATTGTTTTCCTATCCAGGATCAGGCAATCCGTTTTAATTTTATGCCGGTTTTTCAAAGCAACATTGGACTGGATCACCCTGATCCAGATACACAGTTTTACCGGATTACCAGTGCTCTAAATGGGACAACATATCACAATGTGGGCTACCAGCTATGTAAAAACAGGTAGAAGAGCCAACATGGGGTCACTGTAAGTGTTTCTTATTTTGAGACAAAACTCAAATGGGCACAAGATGATTTTTATTTTATTTTTACTTTACTATACTGAATAGCTTAATTGTTAGCCTATGTCTTCTTATCACTGTTACAATGGTTATACAAGTTAAGTACAAAATATAAATAAAAGTATATACACTAAATGATACAAATGTATTATTTGACCAATTTTAAAGTTTTACTACATTTTCTTCCTGAAATCCACTTTGAAAGCCTACCCCCTGTTGGGATCAGGACAATCCTGTTTTTTTTTTTTTTTTTTGTATCAAAGTTATCCAAATCCCACTGACAAGTTTTGAACAACACAAACTGAAGGTTTGATCCAGATTAAAACTAGGATTGGATTCCTTGATCTAATCTGATTTCAGATTCCTTTTTTCCCTTTTGAACAACCCATTTTCAAGATTTGATCCAATCCGATAACCAAAATCCGATCAGCTTACCTTTGAACAACTGGCCCTTGGGAATTTGAATGCCAACACCTTGAACTTTTTTGTCATGTTCATCAAACCATTCCTGAATCATTTTTTGCAGTGTGTCTGGGTGCTTTATGCTGAAAGAGCCTACTGCTATGAAGGAGTCTGCAACAGTCTTTATGAGAAAGTATGTGTCAAAGTAACATCCACATGAATGCCAAGACCCAGGGGCGTAGAATTTAGTAGGGATGCTAGGGACGTGTCCCTACCAATTTTCAATGACTGATATATCCCTAGCAATAATTTCTATCAAAACTTAAAATATGTTTATTTATTGGCGTCCCCGTCCTTACCAATTTCAAGGTTTTCAAGCAGATCATTGCCTCCTCCACAGGCCTGCCTTCTTCCCATAGTGTATCTTGCTGCTATCTCTTCCCTATAACCGGCACACACACGACCGTCCACCTGATCTAAAAGAAAACGTGATTAATTAGACCAGGCAATCTTCCACTGATCCAAAGTCCAGTTCTGATGCTCACGTCCCCATTGTAGGGGCTTACAGTAGTGAACAGGGGTCATCATGCGAGCACTGTGTCTTCTGACACCTTTCTATCAAGTTTTTCAGCAATCTCAACTACGGTCTGTCTACGTAATTGGACCAGACGAGCTAAAGCATTCGCTCATGCTTTAGGCTAAGCACCCATGACCCTGATGTTGGTTCACCAGTCGTCCTTAAGACCATTTCACAAGATGTAAACAACACTGGTCCAGAAGCACTTCCTGTTTCAGTTTTTTAACACTACATAAAAGCTGGGATAAAATACAACCAACAGAACATTTAAAACTGAATCAAAACGTTAAACAAACATCTTTAAGATGTTTTCTTTACATGTGAAATAAAGAAAACAGTTACAAACTGAAACAGGAAGTGTTTCTGGACCAGTGTTGTTTACATCTTGTGAAATGGTCCATAACCTACTGGAAACACCCCACAAACCTTATAGTTTCGTCAGATCAGGTCTTTTTGCTTTTTTGCTTGTCCGTTCCTGTCTCCCAACACATGAAATTCCTGAACTGGCTGTTTATATATATATATATATATATATATGTATTAGTATTAATTAAACAAGTTTAATGTTAAACTAAATTAAGAGTTTAATTTTAAATTAGACTTAACAATTATCAAGGTGTTTTGAACCTGTAAAAGTAACACTTTGATAGATTGGATGGTGCCCTCTGCTGTTTATTCATGCGCTTTGCATGTACAGCGTCACACACATAGGCCTACTCCTGGGGTAATTGGACAATTAAAAAAGGGGTATTTTTTAGTAGTCTCTAACCGTTTAAATCACAAAATCATAGATAAAGTAATACTGTAGATAGCATGGGCTTTCCCCTTTATTTTCTTTAAATGTTTAAGCCATGTGGGTAAATAGACAGTTTTTTTTTTTCAGGAAGAAGAGTTAGTGTTGTTCCACTCAATGTTGATGGCTGCAAACAGTTCATGAGCATTGATTAACTGTTTGAAGACATACTAACTGAAGTTCATGAGTATGTCTCCCAGTTTGTTTGAGTTTAAAGTGAGACCAAATAGGGTTCAAACCTGAACTTTGAATACTTGTTCTGAATGGACTTGTTCTCAAGCCACTTCTTGTGTTGTCTTTGGTATTTGGGAAGGAGCATTCCTCTTTATAACAACCTTTTAATTGTGGGAAGCAAACCGTTCTGCAATATTCTCCTTTACTCCTTATATAAGCATTAAAGGGCTTTTCACAGTGAAGATGCTTATACAGCAGCTAAAATCACTCCTCACACGATGACACATCTTCCTCATTGCTTCACTGTGGTAGATGCATTTAATATTATATTTCTCACCAGATTTTCGAAGAAGACACTGCTCTGGAGCATCACCAATGAGCGTTTGTTTCATCGTGATTTATGCTGAACCACTCTAAATCAAACTTCCCATATTCTGCCAAAAACTTCATCATGTCTTTGATGTTTTTCAGAGACAGCAATAAATGGCTTTTTTAAGTAGTGCAAGAAAATGAAACGCTTAGTTTAGGTTTTTGGGGCTTGGGCCAAATCTTATATTTTTATCATTAAATGTATGATTTTTTTAAAATTATTATTATTATTTTACCAGGAGTAAATATAAATGTCTTTATATGAAACTATAATTATAACAGAATTCCTTTTACTGCCCCTTTCTCTCCCTCCACACACACACACACACACACACACACACACACACACACACACACACACACACACACATACGTATACATGTGTGTGTGTGTGTGTGTGTGTGTGTGTGTGTGTGTGTGCACGCTAAAAAAATGCTGGGTTATTTCAACACCATTTTGGATAAAATATTGACAAACCCAGTAATTGGTTTAACATTTTAAATGACATTTTTAACCCAAAGTTTGGGGTTGTCCATATTTTACCCAAAATTGTGTGTGTGTGTGTGTGTGTGTGTGTGTATATATATATATATATACTGTCTATATATATATATATATATATATATATATATACTGTCTATATATATATAGCGTGTTTACAGCAAACAGTGAAAAATCGCAAAATCAGCACAGTGGAATACAAAAATGTATTCTGAACAACTCATTATTAGTCTTTTTTTTTCTTTGTTTTGCTTTCTCGGAAAGGGGATAAAAATAGAGTTGAATGTTTGTATTGAATATCTTCCTCAACACAAATTTAAAATCATTTCAGAGAAGAGGCGATTCTTTGTAGATTTCACATAGCATGATTTTGTATTTATATTTTGACCACTAATATTAGTTAATTTACATAGTAGACTACTGTTAAATATTAAAATATAGTGAAATTTATAGCCTTTATCTGAACAATACGGTCACAAAAAAAAACTTCAAATGAATTGTAAGATTAATATTCAATTAATTAAATTAAATATATCAAAGTTGCACGATGAAATAGAGGAAACATTTTCGTTCATTATGGAGCAACTACACTGGGCTGCCGGACTCCTTGTGCCATTGTTCATTAAAGTAAATGGAACGAACTGTGAACTGAGTTTCTTTGCTGTTAAAGGGATATTCACTTTGAAAATAATTTTTGATATGTATAGCTTACCTCAAGGGCATCCAAGATGTAGGTGTCTTTGTTTCCATATATTTTGGTAAAAACTATATAAATACTGTTCGTTTTCTCACACAAAACGCTCGTTTCGTGTCTTAAGCCATCAATGTGTACTTACATTTACGAGTCAATTAAATCATGTTTAATTTGGACTTCTCTGTGCATGCTCTTTAAGGTGGACCCCATTTACCTCCATTATATGACTGACACACAACCACGGTTTGACCTTAAAATATCAAAATTGAAAATACTGTGGAAACAAATACACCTACATCTTGGATGCCCCTGAGGTACTATAAGCTAAAACATATCAAAAATTAAGTTCAAAGTCAACTATCCCTTTAAAGAAACTCATCAGAACATGCATGAAGCACTGATGTTATTTCATTCATAACAGCAAATAATAGATTTCTCCATTTATTTTCACATTCATCCGAAATTAAATACAGTTTTCAAACCATGATTAAGACAGCGTGATGGTTTCCAACATAAAAAATGTGGTTGTGAAGTTATTTTTATATACAATCTTTAGCCTCAAACAAAGCCTGTCTTTAAGATGAGTAATCATTTGTAATCATAGCAAAAAAACTAAAATGTCTTCTTCGGCTGTATAGAATAAAAAGGAAAGGCTATGTGCACTTGTCTTGACCTCAGAAAATGCCCTTACTTTCAATCACATCTCACATCACCGTGTTTACATAGCAAACAGCAGCACAATTTTCTTGGGGAATGTGTTTTTCTTCATAACCTTTCCTGGCAAGTCATGTTTATATGACAGAACGAACTTAGTGAAAAAAACGTACCCACAACCTAAATTTTCACTCACAACCGGAGTGTTTAAATCGTCTTCTTTATACAAACAATCTTAAAACTAAGGAGCTCATAAAGGGGGAAAAAAATACATTCTCATCGCAAAAGTTTTGCGTTCTCCGAGAAACCATGCGATCGCTCGCAAATAACTCAAAAAACATTTGCAAGAGAATGCAAAAGCATTTAAATAATTTCTTATAATTTAAGGAATAATTCCCTTCAAAATGATAATTGTGTCATCATTTACTTACCCTCAAGTTGTTTAAAACCTGTAGGAATTTCTTTCCTCTGTTGAACACAAAGGAAGATGTTTTGAGGAATGTCGGTAACCAAACAGTTGATGGACCCCATTGACTTCCATATTATTGTTTTTCCGGAAGTCAATGGGATTCATCAACTCTCAGGTTATTGACTTATTTCAAAATATCTTCCTTTGTGTTCAGCAGAAGAAAGAAATTCATACAGGTTTGCAACAACTTGAGGGTGAGTAAATGATGACAGGATTTATTTTGAACTGAACTATTCCTTAAAATATGTTTTAAAACAGAAAATGTATTGTCATGTTAGATCAGATGGCACTTTATAAAATAAAACATGATCATTTATTATCAGAAAACAGTCTAAACAAACAAACAGATCTGTCCCAGCAGTCTTCTGCAGTTGTTGCTATGGAATTTCTGTGGAATTGTGCACTTCTGAGTGACTGTGCCCTTCTGTTTCTTTATTGACAAGCATGGCAACCACAACAGTGAATATAACAACAGCTGAAATCAGTACGGTGGCTACGAGTCCTTTATTAGCCCGCAGATACTCCATCTTCCCATTCCCTTTCTGCTTTGCTGCAGATTCCTTACAAATCTTTTTCTGAAATTGAAATGAAAATAGAACTGGATTTGAAGATTATGAACCTTTAAAGGAGTAGTTCACTTTTGAAAAAAAATTTTGCTAATAATTTACTCACCCCCATGTCATCCAAGATGTCCATGTCTTTCTTTCTTCAGTCGAAAAGAAATTAAGGTTTTTGATGAAAAAAATCCAGGATTTTCTCCACATAATGCACTTCAATGGGAACCAAACAGTTCAAGGTCCAAATGACACTTTCAGCACAAACTGCAAACTGTTCAAAGGGCTTTAAATGATTCCAGACGATGAATAAGGGTCATATTATGTGAAACGATCGCTCATTTAATAAATAAATAACAAAGTTTAAGTTTTATAAGCTCAAATGCTCGCCTTGCTCTGTTCTGTGACACACGTTTGTGACTCTCCTGTTCGAACTCGTTCATCAAAATGGATGAATCTTTTTCCGAGTCAATTGGTTCATTCAACGAACGAAACGAACAAATTGTCTGGGAAAAAGATTCATTCATTTTGATGAACGAGTTCGAACAGGAGAGTCACGAACATTCATCGTAATACAGATCAAGGTGAGCATTTGAGCTTATAAAACTTAAACTCTGTTATTTTTTTTTTAAATGAGCGATCGTCTCGCTTGATAAGACCCTTATTCATCGTCTGGAATCGTTTAAAGCCCTTTGAACAGTTTGCAGTTTGTACTGAAAGTGTCTTTTGGACCTTGAACCGTTTGGTTCCCATTGAAGTGCATTATATGGAGAAAAATCCTGGAATGTTTTCAACAAAAACCTTCATTTCTTTTCGACTGAAGAAAGAAAGACATGGACATTTTGGATGACATGGGGGTGAGTAAATTATCAGCAATAGTTTTTTGAAAAGTGAACTACTCCTTTAGCATAGTGTGTGAAGTGTGTAACGTTATTGGTAACACTTTACAATAAGGTTCATGAGTTAACTACCTTAGCTAACCTGAACTAAGAATGAATCCTTCTACAGCATGTATCATTCTTGTGTTAATTAATAACGTTAACAAAACCAAAAGTTGTATTTGTTAACATTATTTAATGCACTGTGAACTAACATGAAGATCAATGAACAGCTGTATTTTTTATTAAATTACATTAACACAGATGAATAAATACAGTAACAAATGTATTGCTCATTGTTAGTTCAAGTAGTCAATAGATTAACTAATGTTAACTAATGAACTTTAAAGTGTTACCAAAGTTATTCTTAAGTTTCACAGAATACTGTGAGTAATAATGTTTATATGTTCAGTAATATACCTGTCACATCAATAAACACAAAGACTCTTAAAGGGATACTCCACTTTTTTTTTTTTTTTTTGGAAATAGGCTCATTTTACCACTCCCCCAGAATTAAACAGTTGAGTTTTACCATTTTCGAATCCATTCAGCCGATTTTCTGATATTTAAAGAATATCAGTAACCAGACAGTTTCTGATCCCATTGACTTCCATAATAATTCTTCTAAATGTCAGAAAATCGGCTGAATGGATTCGAAAACGGTAAAACTCAACTGTTTAACTCTGGGGGAGTTGTAAAATGAGCCTATTTCCAAAGAAAGTGGAGTATCCCTTTAAAGTTTGGCACAAACCTTTTTTTCAACTCTTTTGACTTAAATAAAAAGACATCCATATGTAATTTTAATATTGTAATAAATATAGCATGATGTGTCAATTCTAGATATGACATTGATCTTGATGTACTGTAGACTCACAGTGGACTGAGGCTTTTCAGCTTTTTGATTGACATTCTTGGGTTTTCCTGCTCCATTTGCATTCTCCAGCATAGTGACTTTCACCTCCTCTGCCTCGCTCTTAGCAGTCTCAATTTTATCCTAAAACAGATGCAAATATTGACAATATTTAGGATGACATGCATTCTGCATTCATGCAACATTCTGTATGAAAGTACTCTGCTTCTCATTTGCTTTAAATACACACAAAACCAAATTGAAATCAGTCATGATTTATTTATGACAGAATTAAGTTGGATAATGCAAAACAAAACAAAAAGAAACATGATAGGAATACGGGATTGGGATTAGCTGTAACCATTAATGACAGAACTATAAGCATGATCCACTAAGTCTCACATTTTGTGTACAGTATATTTTATTTGACCATTTAAACTAACAAAACCTTTTTTTTGTGTAATGTTTTGTTTGAAAACTGTGCTTGTGGCTTGATGAAATGACATCTGTTTTTATATTTTGTATTTATTGCAATGATGTTCATGTTTTAAGTGTGGCTCAAATGTCATTTTAGGGCCACTGTGTTTCCATAAATGGTGTTTATATTTGCTGTCTTACAATAATCTTCCCTGTCAGATGAGAAGTGCATGACTTCACTGCATAACTGTCTGATAAGCTACTGTTTTGGCCTAAAACACAGCCATTGAGTTTAGATCAAGATAAAGTGAAATAAATATATTTTGTTGCATAACATGACATAGTAACCTATTAAAAAGTTATACCGTTTACTGGAATGTTAGACAAGGTTATACCATGGAACAAAGACAACTGTACGCTGAATATTTTTTTTTTGTATTTGCATGCATAAACTCACCATACTGCAGCAATATCGTGCTGGAGCCTGTGTTTGTGCGTGATCCCGAAGAGGCAGAAAGAGTAAGTGAAAACTCAAGCGAAGTAAGAGCAAAGTCTGTTTATGGCACGTCAAGAAGGTGTGTGGATCAAGGCTCCTCCTCACTTAAAGCACTTCCTCCTTTATTTGGTTTAGTGTATCCACTTCAACTTATCACTGCATGGGTGTTTCACTGAAACAGACAGGCCATAAATAATCAGGTCATTTTTAGGAAACATTGCATTCGCGCAGCATTTCATTTGAAAAGGTTCCTGTTGGATTTTCAAGAAGTCAAATGTTCTCACCTCAGGTACAGATAGGCTACAGTTATAGCTATATTAGTCTCAACTCTGACATAGTGTGACCTCTGCCGAGCTAGTTGTCTCGGTGAAAACTATTTCCTTCTTTGAATTGAAAGATCTTTCTCGTCGTAACATGTCCTGTGCCGTGATCAATCCGTTATCATATTCAAATTATTTTGAGGTTGAAGATCAGTGGAAACTAATGGTCTTGATTTGAAAATACCATTACACCACAACAAATCATTCACAGAAAATGTTGGTAACGAAACAAAACGTTAAAAAATTGAACAGTGATTTTTTTCATATAACCATAATATTTTGAATAAACATAAGTATAAAAACTTAAATAAATATAGGAAACTTGCCACTGTTGAATTAATGCGGACAAAAATCTCATCAGAAAGATCAAACCACTATTTTTGAAGAGAAAAAATGTTGCAGCATAATAATTTAACAGATAGCGAAGAACAAAAACTTTCTTTGCTACTGGTCAAATAAAAACACACACAAAAAAAATTTTGTTGTAGTTTTCATTCACTAGCTTCTATAGAAATGTACCCAACTAAAGACATTCCGCTTCTGAGAACCCCAGAAATGTGAAAAGGGTCCAATAGTCATTTCTTGGAATATTGGCATTTATTGGCCTAATTGAATATATGGAATGGAAGTTCAAAGTTCAATATAAAGTAAAAAAAAGTTTGAAACTTTTTAACTGTAGTGTACACAAAATATAAAATATAAAAAAAATATAAACGGTTTTCAACAATGATAAAATAAATGTTTCTTGAGCAACAAGTCAGCATATTAAAATGATTTCTGAAAGATACTGAAGACTGGAGTAATGATGCTGAAATTCAGCAGTGCATCAAAGGAATATGCTACAACATTAGGTTACATTTGTCAATATCTTGTTTGAGCGGCTGTACATTATTAGGCTACATTTTTAAATGAAAGTACACCATGTAATGTTCCTAGACTTCCTAATTTTTCAACTTCCCCATGAATCTAGGCAAAAAAAAAAAAAAAAACAATAAAAAAATAAAAAATAAATAAATTAATAAATTAAACAATGAGTGTATTTACAGGTTTTCTTCCAAATGGTACATTAAGTTACAAAATGATTTGTTACATAAACATGAATTGATCATGCTGACGTGAATGTAGGCCTACTAAAATCTTTTCGATCAATTAATCCAAACAGTCGCAATGTGTCAAGTAATGACATGCGCACACTGCACTGCACAGTTTTACACTGTTAGCACATAACCGTTCTCCTTCCATATGTTGCTTTCGAAAAAATAAAATAAAATAAAATAAAAAGACGGCTATGCAAATGATTAATATTGCTGGAATTTTGGTTCCAGTGGTTAGCGTTTCATTTCATGAGCTTCCCCTGTTTTGGACGTGTTCTTGAGAAAATCCGCCATTCAGCGCATGCGTCCCTATCCATCCTAAAATAGTATGTTGTATGTAAAAGTAGAAAAAGTGTGTCCCAAGTCCCAAATATAGTATGTTGAAAAGAGTAACCGTTTTTATAGATTTGACCTAGGCGTCTTATTGTGGCTTATTTCTCAACAGCAATTACCGGCCGGTATATGAATATGACGGACGCTAGTTGGCGCAAGTGTCATTGGCAGCAGTGACCGATTCAATGAGAGACTCGAGAGAACAATTCACCTGCAGAATTACCGCTCAAAGTTTAAAACAAATGCACAATGTCAACAAACGGCAGGGCGTCGAGAATATTACAGTTTATGGCTCCAAATGAGCGTCGTCAGTTTGGAATCGAGGTAACTGCACATCAGTAAATAAGCTAATTTTCTAATGATGCATTTATTTATTTTATTTTTTACAACAAAACACGCTTGCTAGCAATTCACTTCTCTTTATATGTGCTTAACTTGAGATTTATATTAACGTAAGTTAATATAAGTGTACGGCTAAAATTGCGCAAATTACACATTGTAGAATGCACATAAATGTTAAACAAAGTCAAGAGCTTTTTAACCTCCACGTGTGATGATGACGATGAACTATTTGTGGTGGCCAGGCTTGGAGTTGAGTTGACCTGCAGACGTTGACGCGGTCAGTGTAAGCACAAAAAGTGTTGTGGTACAATAGTAACGTTCATGGTATAATGACGATATCAGACAGTAGTTTGGTTCTGATATAACTCTATAGGCCTACTGGCCTACCCAGGGCCTACCATAATATTCAATTAGCATATTGGTGGGCCATGTAAATGTGCTACTTCAAGAGGCTTCAAAGAGTACCAATGTTTAAACATGGTCCAAAAAACATGGTACCAAGTCCCTGTGCACTGTTGTACTTCTTGGTGTTTATTTGGTAGTGGGAGTTAATGTTAAATTAAATACGTTACTGTTAGCAGGGTTTCATGCCGCCACATTTCGCAAAATATGGCAGCGTATCTAAAATTAACTGTTTTATAAATTGTAAAAAATGTTGCTCAACTCAGATAAATTAGTTTCAACATGAATTAAACAATTTGCTTTATGCACAGCTGCACTACTTCCAGAACTCCAGGCAGCTCCTTTGTTTCCTGTCTACCATTATTGGACAAACTGATTAATTCAGGTGTGCCTGACCTCAGTAGTCACAACAACCATAATCAGACACACCTGGATTTATCAGTTCGTCCAATAATGGAAGACAGGAAACAAGGGAGCTGGCTGAAGTTCACGAAGTAGTGCAGCTGTGCATAAAGCCATATTGTAATACATTTTGTAATAATGTAAATAATCTTTTTTGTTGTTGTTGTTGTCTTAGACTCCTTTCCAGCGTCTGGCAGGGCAAATGCAAGACATATTAGGGGATGGAGGAATTCTCAAAGAGATTGTCCATGCAGGGGAAGGCCCACCCGTACCAATGCATTCATCTGTATCAGGTAAATAGCTGAACTGAACATAGTTTTAATTATTCATAGTTACAGTTTCTCGTAGTCCACTAGTGTGCAGAGATAAATGATTCGTAACATACACTACTGTTCAAAACATTGAGGTCGTAAGATGGTTTAATGTTTTTGAAAGAAGTCTATTGTGCTCACCAAGGCTACATTTATTATTGATTTGGTGCTCAAGAAACATTTTGTTATAACAGTTTAAAACAGTTTTGGTGCTTAATATTTTAGGTAGTAGACATTATGTCATTTTTTTTTATAAATTTAATGCACCCTTGCTAAGTATTAATTTCTTTCAACAAAACAACAACAAAAACTTTTTATTGTTTGTGTTATACTTTCATGTCACGCATTTCCCTTTTTTGCTAGCTTCTCATTCGCTTCTCGACATGAACTCATTTCATCCACAGTTCACTTCTCTGGTTTCATTGAGTACTCTGACGCACCATTTGAGACCACCAACCACCTCAGACATCCACGAATGATGAAGCTTGGTAGAGGTAGGATGACCAATTAGAATGACAATCATTATGATTCTCCTTTATATTGTCTTGTTTGTCTAGTGCTAGACACTCAAACCTCTTTCTCCGTAGATGTTACTTTGTATGGCCTAGAGCTCGGCCTTCTTACTATGAAGAAAGGCGAGTTCTCTCGTTTTCTCTTTAAGCCCAAATATGCCTATGGGGATCTTGGGTGCCCCCCACACATACCTCCATTGGCCACAGTCCTCTATGAGGTGCACGTCCTTGATTTTCTGGACTCGGCGCAAGTGGATGATTTCATGGATTTGACTTTGGTAAGATTAAATGCATTCAGCTTTCTCTTTAATTTTGTTTGTTGTGTCTAAGATTGTGATTTCAACGTTCCCCAGGAAGAGCAGAACACTGTTCCTCTGTCCACCTTGCTGAATGTGCTGGAAACACAGCGGAGCTTTGGCAACCTCTGCTACAATAAGAAGCGCTACGAAGATGCTCGAGAGAGATACAAGCAGGTATTCAGCTTAAATGTGTCATAAAATTAGTAGTTGATTCTAACTATAGACTGAGATATTTTTTTTTCAGTGTAACATACTGTTGTCCCATGGTATAGGCCATGACACTTTTACAGAATCGTGAGCCCATGGATGATGAAGAGAAGCAGCGTCTTGAAGAGATAAAGTTGCTTTTCCTGCTCAACCTCTCACTCACGTACCTTAAACTGGAAAAACCCCAGAAGGCACTTTGCTTTGGCCAGAAAGCACTGGATATCAACCCCCAGAACACTAAAGCTCTCTTCCGCTGCGGCCAGGTTGGGCAATATTTTGACATTTTTACCTCCTTTGTTGAAAATCTGTTCATAATTTTTTTTTAAGCAAAAAGTATATTTCTCTGTAAAATCTGGGGCTGTCAATTAAGCCAAAATTGTCAAATCACATAATTTGCTGATAAATTAATTAGCTGATAACAAATATTAATATTTGCTGAGAAAAGCACCAAAATTAATGGTGTTTTCAGACTTGTAGTTTATTTGTTTTTGTTCTAAAACAGGAACTTAAATTGTTACAATGTTGCATTTTCTCCATCATGGTTCGGTTCACTTTCAAAGCATACCAAATTATGTTAATGCATCAATATCTCAAAAATATCATATCAATTAGAGGGAGAATCAAATTTCACATTATGAATTATGCTACATGATTCGCTAGTCCGTCTGGTCAGATTTCTTCCTTGCCAGAACCAAACTGCTTGAAAGTCAATTGGTGTAATTTTCATTCAGACCAAGACTGCCTCGTTCAGGTGATCTCGGATCGATTATTTTGGTGCAACTCGGAGCACATTTGTTGTGTTCACGTTTGCCGAAACTAGTTTTGCGCGGTATGCCGGAACTGAATATTGCATTATTCAATATTGCATAGCCTTTATTATTGAATAGAATACATTAAGTTTGGAAAGGTGTTTGACGCATGTTTCTTTTTCAAATGCATGATTGCACGTAATAAGTGATTTAAACTTGCAGTGCTTTCCGAGATGGAGGAGCATTTACTACTGATCACAGAGCCCCTCTTCACTAAATGGTGTGCATATAGCTTATTTATTTAATAAAAAAAAATTGAGATTTCATAATCACACTGAGCCAAATCGCGATTTCGGTTATTTATGGCAAAGAATTGACTTGGGTCTTCCTTTAATTCGTCTTTCTTTCGTTCTTAAGGAAGTGCGCAGTTCTTAAAAGAGTAGTTCACTTTTGAAAAAACTTTTGCTAATAATTTACTCACCCCCATGTCATCCAAGATGTCCATATCTTTCTTTCTTCAGTCGAAAAGAAATTAAGGTTTTTGATAAACATTCCAGGATTTTTCTAAATATAATGGACTTCAGTGGGAACCAGACGGTTCAAGTTCCAAAAGAAACTAAGTACAAACTGCAAACTTGTTCAAAGGGCTTTAAACGATTCCAGGCGATGAATAAGGGTCTTATCAAGCGAAACGATCGCTCGTTTTATAAATAAATAACAAAGTTTAAGTTTTATAAGCTCAAACGCTCGCCTTGCTCTGTTCTGTAATGCACTCCTGTTCGAACTCGTTCATCAAAATGAACAAATCTTTTTCAGGGTCATTTGGTTAATTCGGCGAAAGAAACGAACGAATTGATTCGGAAAAAGATTTGTTCATTTTGTTGAACGAGTTCGAACAGGAGAGTCACGAACGTGCACCACAGAACAGAGCAAGGCGAGCGTTTTTGCAGAGTTTAGCATTGTGGTCAATTACAGACATATCTGTTGAGCATGTGAGCTTAATGGCCAATCAGATGTGTTTAAGTTGCTTCGAATCCACTCAACAAGAAGTTTATTTAGAGCGAGCTCATAGATTTTAGCTAAAGCACGTTGATTGGTTTATGAATCCTCTCATTATATAAAAACAACACAATGTAGAGAGATTAGTTGTGCAGTGTTTCATTAATTATAACAGGAGTTTGCACTGAGCTTTAGTTATTATAATGGGAGCGCTCTTTGCTTTTTTTTTGTATGTAAAATACATTTGTGATCCGGTGGGGATTTTGATCACCATATGAGGCAGAAATATATTAATGGGATGCCAAAGGATACTTATGCGAACCATTGCGATAATAAATGCTTATAGAAAATACCAGAGACGGCTTGAAGAACTTATCATATATCATTAAAATTGTGTATTTTTGTTTCATGTTGTTTCTTTCTCCTCCCTGCTTCCTTTGTTGATACCGGACTGATGTATCCGCATATGTCATAAATGACATATACTGTGTGTGTGAGCTCCCTCTGTTGCTTTGACTGAAAGGATAACAGCATAGTGAGACAGGAGAGAATGCTCAAACCAACTCAGATTGCATAATTTCACGGAATATTAATAGAAAACTCTTTCCATAGAAATGTGACGTAAAAATTTATTTTATTAACATTTTTCAAAACGTGTAAGCCTTTGAACTTAGTAAATGGAAGCAGGTGCAACTGAATAGGTGTTCTCTTATGTAACACAAATTATACAAATTAATAAATTGTCACTGTATAATTTTTTTCTTTTTAAATTGTAATGATTGGTTAAATATTGATGCTGGAATCTTAAAGGGACACCAGGCAGGAATCCTGTAGAGTACTTGTTTTTAACGTTACTGTCGTAAATACCAGTCATGCAGAGCGTGACGTGTTACATACAGTAGTATACAATAGTACATTGTGTTTAATTTGTCGTTTAATGAGATCTAATATTGTTAGTGGTGAGAATTTTCACGTGATTAAATGCATAAATCCGACAATTATCCCCATGAACTTTAATGGTCGAGAGGCAGAATTTTGCCATGTGTGTCACAGGTTCTGGGTTCTAATCCCTACTAGTAGTATAGTTTATTTTCCTCATCAAAACCGATTCTTTATTAGTGGCTGTATTTCAAGCAGGGACATATTTTTTGTGCATTGGGTTTTGTGATTTCACCGTAACAAGTCTCTCTGTCCCTGCAATGGATTGAAGCTCGCGTCAATTTGAAGATTGTGCAAATTGAATCCACTGAAACTGATCGCAGCGGCAATGAGCGCTTTGTCAAGTTTTTTCAACCATTCAACCTGAAAGAAGTCTGAAGCTGTTAAATAACTCTGAAGCTGTTAAATTAAGCTAAAACAACTGCATAGTGTTCCTTTAAGTATTTAAGTAAAGATCAGAGTAAGTGTGCTGATTGTCTGAAGCCCATATAGAATCACACCAATCCATTGTGCTCTTACGTCATCATATTATATTAGCACACATTTTCAGATTTTATTGTGTGAAATGATTTCCAGGTGGTGGCGTAGAGTGAAGCTCAACTCTAGTCTACATTGATGGGCGGAGTAGTGGGAGTGGCCTGCGGAGTTCAGCATTGCAATGCACTATGGGGATTGTTGTCTACAATCCATAAGCACTTAAAATTCATTTTCTGCCTTTTATCGGCCAAGAAGGACCCAAATTAGAAAATTATGATACTATTCTACTACATATATGAACCACTTTTAATATATATTCATTTCTCCACCGGTGGAATCACCCTTTATGTGTAGAGGTGGGGAGGCGCAGTCCAAACGCCCCTGCAAGAAAGACAGAATAAATGGATACAGGCAGTTTACAGGATAATATATTCTGTGAGCTGCTGAATACTTCAGCTTATGGAAAGAATCTTCCAATTAGGTTTTCATAGTTGTGGCTTTTTATTTGTGTTCAGTTTGCCAATCAAGGCCATATGGTTGTATTGATATGATATTTAGATCTTTCTTTCTTTTTTTTTAGGCTTGTTTGGACATGAAAGACTATGAGAAAGCACAAGATTACCTCACACTTGCTCAGGCGAACAAGCCATTTGATCCTGACATCAACAGCTTGTTGAAAAAGCTCGCTCTGTAAGTATTCATTGTAATATTTTTGTCAAGTCTTCTTGCAAGTGTGAATGTGAAAGCTAAACTAATCAACTGATCTTTTACAGGTGCTACAAGGACTATTTAGACAAAGAGAGAGATATGTGCACCAAGATGTTCTCAGGTTTGAAGAGAAGAGAAAATTGAAGCTGTGTCCATGGTTGAGGTATTCACCATTTTTCAAACCCTCCAGATTGACCACAAGTGGGCAGTATAAACCAAACAAATTGTAATTTTGGTTTGAGTGGCATCAAATGTTGTCATACTTTTAATTGATTATAGTTTGGTTTTATTTTGTGGTTTGTTTGCTTTTTTTGCCAGCAAAATATATACATTTTTCGCCTCTGCATTATATTCCGTATGTTATTTTAAGATAAGCTTTACTATAACAAACAGTCAAGCTTTTGCAGAATTATGTTCAGTATTATGTTCAAAACTCTACATGGAGCATTAGGATGTTTTCCAGGTGCACTGTTTGAAGTTTCAGAAGTCATACAGAGTCTTTAATTTTTTAACCTATTTGTCATGCTCTTCATTTTATTCTATTTTTTTTGTAGGCCAAACAAAGTCTCTGCCTGATTTTGGTTTATTTATTTACTTTTTACTTTTTACTCACACTAATTCCACTGTCATCACCACTGTGACGACTATTTTGTGTGTCACAAGTTTTGAAGTTAACATATAAACAATAAGATGTTCCACTTTGCTCAGTGTTTTGGATTTTCCTTAGATTTATATAGAAATTAATTATATCGTATAAGATTAAAGATACAAATACATTTTGTTTACTTCACAAAAAATGTCTGGAATACTGTATATATTAAATCTATTCTCATAAAGTCCTTCGAGTCTAGTCTTTTCTACGCTAACAGAAATTCCTGCAACAGCCCTAAAAACGTATTTGGACGCTTATCGCTCACTTAAAATTTAATTTCCTCATCACAAAATATGAAACCATGTCTACCAAAAAAATAAAATGCTTCACTAGTTCCACTCACATAACTCTTATGAACCGTTTCTGTGCCTAGATGTGCTATGCAAACATGGTTAACCTTAAAACAAGCAATAGCTCTGTAAAACCTTGGACTACAGATAAAGACATTGCTAAGTTTGGTTTCTCCTCCTTTGGTAACTTTAGTTCAGTGCAGTTCCTCCTTTGTTTTTTGTTCTCTTCTGCTGACATTTACCAGATGTGAAAATGTAATTATGAGTACAAAGTGAAGTTTATTATTCTTGACCCACACCTCTATGTCCAGGTTTTAGGGGGTTTCTCCTGTAGTGAGCTCTTGGTGCTTGACAGTAAGTGCGTTTTTTATTTAAAACCAGAGCTTTTCAGAGATTTCTGTACAACATGTACAATGCTCTCTAGATGTCTAGAATCCTGTCAATATTTGAGTAAAATAATAGTTCACAAAAAGTAAAATAATATAACATTTTAATTATAATTGTCAAGGATAATCATTTATTCAACTTCATGTCATTCCAAACCTTAATGCATTTGGACCCCCATGTTTGTTTCCCAAAGAAGAAAGTTATAAAGATTTAGAAAAACATAAACATTTCTTAAAATGAGTAAAATTACTTATTTTGTGTGCATGTCTCATATAAAAGAAAGTGTCTATAAAATTTTACATTAACATAATTTGGTCAGAATATATACCATTGAATGGCTATCAAAGGAGAAACAGGCTTTTTGTATAAATGACACCATAAGCCCTTGATAACTGCCTCCAAGTCCTCACTTTTGCGACATGACGCCGCTTTGTCGGGTTGAAGCCTGTGGCTTGTAGTGTGTTTTTGAGCACCCTTGTGAAACTTAAAATGACAAAAGAGACATACATTATTGTGGATATATGCATGTTGTGGCCACTGTAAAGTCTTCTAGATAGAATCCTAGTTTCTTGTTAGTATAGCATTCAACTTTAATGCTCTGCCATTATGCTTTAAGCTTGACGTCAACTATAGTCGCTGATCATGGCCTATAGAGGGCACAACAGGATATTTGAAGTCCACTTTTACGCTCCTTTTCTCGATTTATTTGTCAGTTAAAATGACAAAATAGTCTACTCTGAGAGCGCTCCACAATATTTTTTTGAGTATACCATCTGTATCCTCAACATTGATGGGGTGGATGCATGTTTTAAAGGTGCCAAGTGTAAGAATTGAGGTTAAAATATCCAAAAAAATGAGCTACACTCATCAAAATAATGAGATGAAATAAGGTTGATGATGTCATTAAAAAAATGACAAGTTATAGTGCTGCCGAGATATTAGCCTGAATTAGCGTGCTAAATTACTAGCCCCGGCCCGGCAGGTGTCATAATACCAGTTTCGGCCATGGGAGGCGGTATGCGGACGGGCAATATAACATTCTTTTACCATTACCTAGTAGAGATGATCGGTTCACGTATGCTGGGGATCTGTCGTGTAACATTTACAAGCTCCACAATGGTATTGTTTGAATTGCGTAATAAAATTGACAGAATCTTAGAGCTGAGATTTTTTTTATATATCAAAACTAACCTGCTCTGTCTTGTCTGTCAGTCTCCGTGTCCTTTTCTGTGCGTGACAAAATTGATGTGTGGCGTGAGTGCAACTCCGATACAGTTTCAATTATTTACAGCAATAAGACTAGACTTACAAGTTATAGTGTTATGAACTTTTTTCTTCTAAAGTGTTTGAAAACTCTGAAGCGAAGAACAGGAGACTAGAGTGTCTGTTCTTTATTGCTGTTGCATTGCTGTAGTCTGCTTCGTCCAAAAATCTTAGCCAATCTGACTAAACTAAAATACAGACTGTTAATATACCTTACAAGGGGGAGGAGTTACATAAAGGTGTAGACACACTGAAACAAAGCATGTAAATGAAGCACAGGATTCAAATCGTTGCCGCAAATTCCCCAGCCCTGATCTCATCAGCATGAAAGTGTCATGTATAGATGGTAATCCAATCAGCATTATTGTATCAAAACAAAATAACAAACAGTGCTCCGTCGGAAGGATCGTTTTCACAATCCAGCTGGAAACACTCTAACTCACCAGAGCTCTCATTTATAAAGGAAACCATTCACAAAAACATACACACATACAACCCATACTCACCAACGTTTCCTACCCCAATAGGATCTCGGACGAGACTCCCAATTTATGTTACGGCCAGCTTGTTTCGACCGTACATAAAGAGATACAAGTACAACAAAATAACTTGCAAGTTTTTATTTGTCCTCAAAAATCACAATTAACTGAATATAACAAAGTCTAGGGTTTCAAATCAAAAGGGGAAAAATCATAATCCGGTTGGGGAGTAAAAGAAGGTTGGTATGGGCTGTAAATCAAAAGGTTCAAATGACTTCGCCAGAGGCTGTCAGTCCAATGGACGAAGTGAAGAGGAGATGTTTGATCCAAGGTTTTATCCTCTTCACAATTGAAGATAATCAGGTAGCAGGTGTGCGTAATCTCCCACGCTCTCTGAACAACTACGCCACCAGCAGGCGAGCAAGCAGAACGCAGGGTCGTAACACCCATACCTTCACATTATCATAGAGCTTAATGGCCAGGCAGTGCATAAGAACAAAAGATGACCGTCTCAGTGCTCTGATCAATTTAACTTACAATCGAGAGATCAGGACAGACATGAACAGGCAGGTTTGTGACATAATTTACCTTAGTTACAAAATTCACACTAATAAACGCCCTCAGTTTATATAGTATTGGAAATCTAATTGAAACATTTTAATACATTTGTAACACTACATTAGTCATCACATTTTTTTCTTCAAGAATGTTCATAACTGTTTTAAGTCAGTTACATGTAGATTGGTCTAATTTGATACTAAAACGTAAGACTGAATGCCTATTGACAAACCGCTTGGTCATACACATTATAAACATAATGCTTATGCAAAGTGGTCCATTAATTCAATCTCAGACTGATTTATTTGCAGAAGTTATCACTCCACTTCCTACAGGACTAATGAATGACACTTTTATATTGCTGAACCAATGTGTTTTTTTGATGATGAAGTTACTAGGTTACTGTTTTGGAAAACCGTTGCAACTTGTTTATTTCTTCAATGATTGCACTATGGTAGTTATGTAGCTATAACTATACCCCCCCCCCCCCCAAACCCCGCCTCCCCGTGTTATTCAATGGGACCCTACCTTATTTTAACGAGGTACTGCAATCAGCAGACATCATTGGAGAAGAACCAAGGGGGTAATCCAGCTGCCATCTTGTAGCAGAACTTCACTTGCGTTAGCATTCCCATTGACTCCCATTCATTTTGGCGTCACTTTGACAGCGAATAACTTTACATCTGAGGCGTTTGAAGACCCCATTTGTCCTTTATTTGTTTCTAAAGAAACACAACAATGTATAAAATGCTCCATTACCTTGTAGCTTATGTTATGGCCCCGTAGAAGCAGTTTTAGTGAAAGTAGGCTAACGATTGCGTCATACCTACGCGACTCTCTGTCGCACAGTAGAGAGATTACCGTATGGACAGGAGAAGAAGCTTGCGCTTAATCGGGGAAATATGGAGGCAAAATGACAAAATAATTAATCAGAATACCTAGCAGAATTGTCCCCTCCTAGCTTATGGACAGCTCCTATTCACACCCTCCGCCTCTGCATGTTTCGGAAAGGAATGATTTAAATTTCTCATGCCACAGCATTAGAAGACAGACGGGTTGCTCTCGTCACATCTACGTAGTCAAGCTCTGTTTGAGTCTGCGCGTCATGGACGGAAGTGCTAAAAAATCGCCAAAAACGGGCTTCAATCGTGTCAATGGAGTTCCAATGAGATCGTTCTGTCCATTTCTTTTACTGTCTATGAGAAGAACGGAGCAGACAGAGGCCACTGTGCTTGCATTTGATTCAGTGAGAATGAGGGCGCGGCTTTGATTTTGCGGCTTTACTTCCTGCAGACGACTGCGCATATCTGTTCCCAAAAACGCAAGTGCGCAGACTCAAATTCCAAGATGTCAGCACCATATCGGGACATTGGTGACTTCAGTTCTCTCTGATGGAAAAGAGCGAAGGGGCGTCGTCCATGTTTTTTTATAGTCTATGAGCTATGTATCTGGGAAACACACCTGAGAAAATAACTAAATCGTGTTTTTTTTTTTTTTTTTTTTTTTTTTTTTTTTATAATGTGTTGTGAACTAATGAATTGTGAACAATAAGACCTGTACCTTAAGAAACTTAAATACAATTTGAAATTAAAGGTAAAATATGCTATTTCAGCTCTAAACAAAATTGCAGGAATAATGCTTGTTTTCACATCTTACCGCTTCTGCCCCATCCATTGTTTAGGAAAGCAAAATCCCATTCACTATATGCTGAAAAATCAATGTGCGATTTTTCCAAGTAGGTCATGTTCCTGGATCAACATCTTTGTTGGGATGGGATTACTGGGTTATTAATGAACAAGGATGAGGATCCAGGAACACGTCCTTTGTATACAGGCTTATGCGTGCAAACACGAAACAGATTCAGATCTCCAAAATGAGCTGATACCAGTCGACACAAAGACCCCATTATCTATTCCAGTCCATACATGTTTGGAGAGGCGCTTGTGTGTGTGTGTTCATTATGATGAGGATCCGAAGGATGAGCTGCCCTGATAAGATGTTCTGTTGGCCACCCATCACTGTAGATACTATCACAGTAAGAATTCCATTGACAAAGGTTGATGTTGGAAGCAGGAATGTATCTCAAATGCACAACAATAATGTCTCCAATAATAAGATTACATACATGTTAGCATCATGGCAATGGGTCTTTCACAGTCATTCAAGTGATGATTGCATTCATGTCCAACAGATCCTCAGATTATCACTCGTGAAGTTCTTCCCAGTTAAGGAGCACTTGAGCAGCTGTTATATGTTGTCCAATCTGGCAGTCGTGCAGACATGTCTGGCCTCTGTCTGAAAGGCCACAGTAAAAAAAAGCATCCAGGACCGGTGCTCAAGTCAGTGGTCAAGTGTCAGTCGAGTCCGGGAGGAATACTGTATGTCAGTAAAGATAACTGAGTCTTGCTTTACATATTTTCACTCCCTGCACTTTAAAAAACTGTTTGACGTTTTTTGAGAAAAAGACTGTAAAAAGCCATGCTAAAGTAAAAAATGCTAAAGTAAAAGTAAAAAAATTTGGTTAGGTTATTAAATTGTGAATTCATCAATTACAACTGTTTTCTTTCACCCCTACACTGTAAAAAAAGGTTTATACAGGAAAAGACTGTATAATACTGCAGTTAAACCTGTTAATTGGTATGTTACTTCACCGTATGCTGTGGGAAATCGTGAATGTGGTTCAATAATGCATTATATGACATTTTACATTTTACATGATTTTACATGACCTGTTTGGCACTGGTGAATAGCGCCCTATGTTCTGTGGCGGGTGCCTGTTAGTTTTGGACTTGTTCATGGGTGAATTCTGGGGGGGCCTGTGTGGTGACCCACAAATAGCACTGAGAGACATTCACTAATTCACCTAGGGAATATACCTTTAAGAGATGGGGAAGTAGTTAGTGGTTCCGGGGTAATGTTGTTGTGTGGATTTCACGGTGTTGAGTTCTGTATTATTGAAGTGGAGAGTAAAGCTGACTCGACGCATTCCCGTCTCTCGTCTACTCCTTTTTGCACTCCACAGTTTTATAAAATACAGATTGCTTCAAAGTAGCTTTACAGTCATAAACAGGAAAATAATGACTCGATGTAAATAGACTTCAATTCTGCTCTAAAAAGACAATCATATGGTTTGATTCAATTTGATCATATGGTTTATGTCAAGATGTCATAACATCTTAAACAATGTCATATTTGCATTAAAAATGTCATTATTGAGCGAAAGATACTTAATGACAAGGCTGCATAACAAGTCTGATTGTGGAGTTGAAGCTGACCATAGTGTCTGTGCAGAGGACTTGTTTGGTTCTCATGGTCTTCACTGAGGATCTGTCTACTTGACGACGCCTTCGCAGGGAGGTCTGTCTCTGGGGCTCGTTTAGTTAGTTGTTGATTGAAGCAGAAAAAACTGAATTTGGCTATATTAGTGTAACGGAGGTCAGCTTGTAAGAGATTTGCGGGTAAACCTCACTCCTCTGATCTCAAGAGGCGCCCTAGCAATTGATCCTAGAGACTGCGGCCTTTAGCATCCTTGTTAGCACGCCCGCCTCCAATGCCAATAACGCCCGCTTGAATCCCGCTTTGTGCAAGTAGGACCGGAGGGGTTACATTGGTGCCGTAACCCGCATGGGAGTGAGATTTAGGGGGATGAGTGTAACGGAGGCCAGCTAGTAAGAGCTATGCGGGTAAACTCACTCCCTTGTTCTCAAGAGGCACATTACTGCTCCAAAGCAGTATGGATTTAGTGATCGAAGGTTTAGGTGTAGAATAGCATAGCATACTTTTTTCTATTTCTGCCATATATAGATATGACTAGCATTCAATTCTAAACATCTCAATTGTTCCATGTATGTGGCAAATTACAAAAATTGCGTATGCACTTCATATGCTATATGCTGGAGATATAATTAACAATAATATGTTAGTGTTCCAAATGTATAGCCCATGTTTCCATTCTGGCTATTTTCTTTTTGACTTGATGGTCCCTTGTCCTTAGTTATAGAATAGGTTACTGTGGGTATTCCTTCTTCCCCCTTTTCTTGAGTGTGACTGCCAAAAAGTATGCAATATACAAACAGTACTGTTTTTGTTGTTAAGCTTCATGCTAAAGAACTTACTTTTTTAAGTGTACCTCAGCTACTCTGTAATTAGTTACAGATCTCACTGCCCTTGCCAATGTTTTAATTCAAGTATGTTTCATATTGGCCTATTTGTTTAAAATGAGTTATTGCACAATTAAAAACATTTTTAATCTTGGTTGATAATATTTCAAGAGGCTGGAATGTTTTGGGTTATCAGGTCATGCTGGGAAGCTGTGTTGGGCTCCATTTAGTACTAAACAGCAAGACTAGTTGGGCACACTGGGGCACTGTTTGTCCTGGCTCAGGGCTGAGGAGGTGGCACGATGCCCCATGGTTGCTATACAGACAAGTTGGTGCTCTTGGATTCTGAATATTATAAGGTACTGTATGAGTGATGGTTTTAGCTATTTACACTTAATTTAATAGCACTGCTAAAGAACAACACAACACATTTGATTTCCCTCTTATTTAAATAAAACTTGAAGACTGTAGATGCATAGATATCGGGCTATATGTCATAATGTATAAGTTATTTTTGTGTGCTCTGTATAGTTTCATACAATAGCCTTTGTATCAAATGTGAGTTGGCCAGCAAAATAATTTGGCAAAACTATGCTGTTTGCCATCCTGCATAGTTTTAACAGGCCAGTAGAGACTAATATCTGTTGCCTCCAAATGGACATGTCATACTGCAAAACACTAGTTTACTCAAAGTTGCTGCGCCTCAGGTCAATTTCCTTAATTTTGCTCATTTTGTGCTCTCCATTTCACATCAATGTTATTATTGGTCCTTGGAGTTCACGACAAGCATCGCTTAAAAATAGATTTTGGCTTTGTTTCGATTATAGAATATACTTGGCTTCTAATGAATATATTCTTGTGCACCGCTTGGTAGCTATGGATATTTATTGGGAAATGTGGGAATTCTGATTTAAATACAGTATGATTAAGAACACTAAAGACTTGTATGATTGCATATTAAGAATTTCATTATTTCTTTGGTTTAATTAGAGTCTTTGTAACAATGTTTAAGTGTGTTTGTCTCAGAAGCAAGTGACAGGAAAATTCTCTTTTTTACATTGAGTAGCACTGTCTTGTGCTCCATGTGCATGATGCCATTTTCAGATAGTGGTGAGGTATCTGTGCTATCTAAGGCTTGTTCAGACAGGAAAGACAGGTTTATGAGTTTTGTCTTTCTTTTACAAATGCATGTCTCCCGTGTATCATGTTAACAACATATAACAATTCAGTTTTATTTGATCATTTAGCAGATGCTTTTATCCAAAACGACTTAAAAATGAGGAGAGCAATAGAAGCAATCAAACTAACAATAGGACAATAGGTAACACTTAAGAATACGGTTCCTTCGTTAATGAATAATTACACAAGAACCAATGAGTAACACAATATTAACAATCTAGTAACTATTATTAACTAACAAGAAATGATTAACAAACTAGTAAGTAAAAGCGCACAGACGAAAGTGGTAGTTCACTATTAACTAATCAATAACTTCTATTTTTTTTAATACTTCCCAGAGAACTACTGAAAAAGTTTATCAATAATCTAGTAACTACTATTAACTAAAATAAACTCTTATTAACGAATTGGTAAGTAATAGCTCACAGATAAAAGTGTTACTAGATACTTCTCTGGGAATTACTAATTATTTGGATCCGTATTATAAAGTGAAGATCATTGGAACTTACTAGTAATGACTCAAGTGTTACTACATGATCTAGTCATGATTTGTGCAAACGTTTGAGATGAACTTTAGAGATCAACGTTTTTGGTGAACTTTAGTATACTTTTAGAAAATGTCTTTAGTAATACTCGAGTCATTACTAGTTAGTTCCAATGATCTTCACTTTATAATACGAATCCAAATAATTAGTAAATCCCACAGAAGTATCTAGTAACACTTTCATCTGTGAGCTATTACTTACTAATTCGTTAATAAGAGTTTCTTTTAGTTAATAGTAGTTACTAGATTGTTAATAAACTTTTTCAGTAGTTCTCTGTGAAGTATTAAAAAAATAGTAGTTATTGATTACTTAGTGAACTACCACTTTCGTCTGTACGCTATTACTTACTAGTTTGTTAATCAGAGTTTCTTGTTAGTTAATAATAGTTACTAGATTGTTAATATTGTGTTACTCATCAGTTCTTATGTAGTTATTCATTAACAAAGGAACCGTATTCTAAAGTGTTACCCAACAATATGCAAGTGGTGTTACAATTACCAGTTTAATCTACTTTAATAGATAATCTACTTTATATATATTTAATATCTAAAGTAAATTTAATATATACTTTAATATATAATGTATATTTAATATCTACTTTATATATATATATTTTTTTTTTATTAATTTTTTTAATAGATGTAGAATAGAAGAGAAGAGAAGAAAAGAAGGTGGTAGGATTAATGGCTCAAGTGTTGGCGAAAAATATGCTTCTTCAGCCGTTTCTTGAAAATGGCTATGGACTCAGCAGCTTGGGATGAGTTAGATCATTCCACCAGCAGGGCACTTTCAAGGAAAATGTCTGTGAAACTGATTTTGTGCCTCTCTTAGATGGCACCACGAGGTGACGTTCACTTGCAGAATTCAAGCTTCTGGATGGCACACACGTCTGCAGTAAAGTGTTTAGGTAAAAGGGAGCAGAGCCAGTGGTTGTGCCTTGAAATTAATGCGAGCAGCAACTGGCAACCAGTGCAATTTTTTGAGGAGAGGAGTGACGTGTTCTCTCTCCGGGCTTGTTAAAGATCACTCTAGCTGCAGCATTTTGGATCAGTTGCAGAGGTTTGACAGTGCAAGCTCGAAGACCTGCCAAAAGAGCATTACAATAGTCCAGTCTGGATAGAACAAGTGCTTGGACAAGGAGCATGCTCTGATCGGAAGATCCTCCTGATGTTGAATAAGAGAAATCTGCTGGAACGGCCAATTCTAGCAATGTGGTCTGTGAAGTTCAATTGTTCATCAAACACAACTCCAAGGTTTCTGGCTGATCTTGATGGAGTTATGGATGACGAACCTAGCTGAATGGAGAAGTTTTGGTGTAGTTTTGGGTTGACCGGGACCACAAGCAACTCTGTCTTCGCAAGGTTTAGTTGAAGGTGGTGGTCCTTCAGCCAGCCAGAAATGTCTGTCAGGCAGGCTGAGATGCGAGCAGCAACCGTTGGGTCCTCTGGTTGGAATGAAAGGTTGAGTTGTGTGCCGTCAGCATAACAGTGATAGGAAAAACCATGTTGCTGAATTACAGATTCTAGTGATGACATGTACTGTAGATGGAGAAGAGAAGTGGTCCAACCACTGAGCCCTGAGGCATTCCAGTTGCTAGATGTTGCGACTTAGACTCATCAGCCCTCTATGACACTGTTGCGTCCTGTGTGTGCTGTACTTAAGATGTCCTTCATCTTTAGGACTGACAGAAGGTTCTGGTGGTTAACTGTGTCAAACACAGCATGAACCATCAAGATGAGAACTGAGAATTTGGTAGCTGCTCATGCCAGTCTCAGAGCTTCAGTGACCGAGAGCAGGGCAGTCTCAGTCGAGTGCCCGTTTTTGAAACCAGACTGGTTGTTGTCCAGGAGGTGGTTCTGTGTAAGAAAAGTAGAGATTTGGTTGAAAACAACTCGTTCAAGTGTTTTAGCAATGAATGGAAGAAGGGATACCGGTTTGTAATTTTCTAGATGTGCTGTTTTCAGAGTGGGTTTCTTAAGCAGTGGTGTTACCCGAGCCTGCTTAAATGCTGTCAAGGTACCATAGTGACGAGAGGTGTTGATGATGTGGTTGATGAGTGGGGATAAGATCAAGTGGACAGGTAGTAGGGTGATTGGAAACGATGAGTTTAGAGACTTCTGAGGGGAGAATGTGTGTTAGCTGTTTAGCTGTTATTTACATTACATCCTCTGTTTATATTTATGAATAATACTTACATTTTGCACCTACGAGAAAATATAATTGTCTTTTATTGTTTTTTATTATTTTGTATTGTTCGTTTCTGTTTTTTTTATTTTTTTTTATTCTCTAGACCATCTAATTATAGTCCGGAAATAAAGTTATTAGGGCTAATGTTTACCCTCCTCACATAACTTGACCACCACATTTATGTTACAGACATCAATAATAAGAAAATCATGCAACTTGTTGAGAAGAGGTGTGCTATTAATTTTAAGGTGTAAAGAATTTTAAGGTATAAAAGCCAGACTACAGTATCCAATTCTCACTATTAACTACAACCTTTGCCTTAATAAACTCCTAATTATTGCTTGTTAATACTGTAGTTAGTAAAGTAGTTGTTAAGCTTAGGTATTGAGTGGGATTAAAGAATGAAAAATATGGTCATGCAGAAGGCATTAATATGTGCTTTATAAGTACTAATAAACAACCGATATCCTAGTACGCATGCTAATAAACAACTAGTTAATAGTGAGAATTGGACCCTAAACTAAAGTGTTACCAAATGTTTAAATCAGGATTTATTATTTGGGAATCATTACTTGAAACTGGTGTTGAATTAGTTATTGTATAAAATATTAACAAAATTAACTTAGTGTTCAAATAATTAGAACAACAAAATAGTTCAATTCAAACTAAACATACATGCCAAAGTGCTCCAGTTGACATAAAATATGCAATACATCTGCAAAAAACTTCTTAAAAACAAGACTAAATAAGACCTTTTTTAACTGAAAAGTGTGAACCCACATATTAAGTTTTGTTGATCCAGAGTGGTGCAGGTATGATGTCAAATCCCCACCCCCTGGTTCCCTCCAATATTTTCTTAGGGGTTTTATAATGGGGTTTTTCAATTTATGAGTAAAATAATAAAGCCTATGATACAGTTCCCACATGTTCACCTCAATAAATTAGAAATTAGTTTGTTGATGGACATTCACTTAATGCTGATGGTGAGGAATTACAGTTGCAACATCTCATAATTTACCTCAAAACGAGTATCGTATCACTGAGAAACGTCCTTCTCAAGTCGTCATTGCGAATTGAACAACTTATTCTAATGTTTTATAATCAAACTCGCACTCAGACTGATATGGAAATCGATGTTGTCTTCATAGTGTGTACAAGTACTATAGCAATGTAATTGACCCTTCGCTAAGCCCCACCCTCCTAGTTACTGTTGCCACGCCTGTCAAGCTTTCGCGGCTACTGTAGCACATCTATTACAGTGTGTATGCACTGGTGTCATACATTTCCCAATGAGATAATTAGTAATTTTTGGCAAACATGTGAAATATCTGAGAGAGCAAGACAAAAGGGACTGCAGTATTCCATTCGAGGGATATATTCACGACATAATATGCAACCGATTAGAGAATAATTACTTAAAAATTGAAGCTAAAGCTTATAGTCCCAGCGCAAACCTCATATGCTGACCATTCAAATGGGAAACACAAATTGAGGAACAGCTATGCTCATGCACAGCAGAGTTTGTGAAATGTGAAAATAATCCTAAAAATTATAAATCAAACAGCTTATCCTTAAATCTTGTGGAATAACACTAACACCGGGAGAGCCGCGATTGGATTGGGTCAAAGTTACTTAGTCAGGGGTAGTAGGCCGTCGATTAACAAAATGCTGAAATATATTTTAAAGTATGTCAGTGAGCCTCCGTCTTGTCTTTAATCGTCTAATTTTACATTAGTACTTGAATACACCTTGTGGTGCAACCTGGACACATCGTCAGTGATGCTCCCGGGGTCATGGGGTGTTATGGGTTTTACATCAGACACCCTCAACCCGGGCGACCCAGCAGGGGGTGATCAAGCCCCGACTTGTGTCCAGGTAGCGCTCTATGCCACGCGTCCCCCCTCCTTAACCTGAGCCATCGTGCTGCCTTTTCAGCGGCTTCCAGAATGTTCTTGATGGCTCTTTGCCTGTGCAGTCCACAAATCCCTAAGAGTCCCAGGACCCGGTGTAGAGACTTGCCAGCGAAGCCCCTACAGCCCACTTCCACCGGCTCACAGCGGGCTTTCCACCCATTCCTCCGACACTCCGCTACCAGATCAATGTACTTGGCCCTCTTTCTTTCCTGGGCTTCCTCCATTCTCTCTTCCCAGGGGACCGTTAGTTCAAGTAACACCACCTGCTTGCTTGCTGCAGACATCAAGACCATATCCGGTCGTAGTGTTGTGACTGCAATTGTGTCTGGGAACCTCAATTGCGTCCCCAGGTCCACCAGGAGGTGCCAGTCTCTTGCTGTTGCCAGCACGCCCCCTTGGGTCTTTCTAGGGGGCTGAGGCTTCTCTCCTGCTCGAACAAAGGCAACTGCAGACTTAGTTGGATGATGCTGCTTGCTAATGTTAATGCCAATGCAGATGGTGTCTGCTACTGCCTTCAGGATCTGGTCATGGCGCCAACAGTAACGCCCATCTCCTAAGGCTTTCGGGCAGCAGCTGAGGATATGCTCTAATGATCCCCTTTTCTGGCAGAGTTGGCAAGCAGGTGAGTCCACCAGGCCCCAGGTGAACAGATTGGCAGGGCTAGGAAGGACATCATACACTGACTGGACCAAGAACTTGAAATGGTGTGGTTCCGCCTTCCAAAGTTCTGCCCAAGTGATTTTACGGCCAGCTGTTTGCTCCCACTTTGTCCAGGCCCCCTGCTTGGACATGCCCACCACTCTGCTGAAGCGAGCTTCCTCCACCTCGGCTCGTACCTCCTCCTGGATAAGCTTCCGCTTCTCCTTTCCTCTGGCTTTGCTGTAGCATGGCTTGGGATTACTACCAATCCCGGCCCGCCCAGTAGCCACCGTACCCACCAGGGTGCTATGCCGCAGCCTTGCCTCCGCCCGTTCCACTGCATCCTGGGCGCAGTGAGCCTCCGTCTTGTCTTTAATCGTCTAATTTTACATTAAAATATAACCAAAGAACCCTAAATATTTCCAAGCAATAGGTGTTTTTGTTAATCATGTCGACATTTAGTTGTGAATGGCTCTCCCACACTGCTTGATCACACCCATCATTTCTCCCCTTGGCTTTTTAGATTTTCAGGAAGGAAAACAATTCCTCTCCCCCATCCAAACTTTTAGGATACCAGGTATCAGATTTGGACAATCCATACACACAATGCTTCAGCATGTTTCCCTCGCTCGAAAGCTTACCAGACCTCCCGCGCCTAGTTACGGTTGCTAAGACACGATTGGCCAGTGACAATTTTCGGGCGTGGCTTAGCGAAGGGTCATTCAGTTATGGTAATGGCGTTTAGCTTCCGACAAGTGCTGTAAGCGGTAGACCAATCGTAACAGACTGGGCCGTCTGGCCAATCAAAGCAGAGCAGGCTCTCGAAAACGATGGATTTAGAAAGACTGATTCGTCCGATAAACTGAATTGAAAAATGTGGTGATGAGTGATGTATATTATGAGAAAATTAAAGTGTTTTTTGACCTTTGATGTTTAAACGTTGTAGGAAAACTCTAAAACAAAATTATGAACCTTTTAAATAAAGTGCACTTTTATAAGACTTTATTTTCTATAATACACTTTACACTTTATTCTGTATAATACAGAATGGTTCTAGCAATGCCAATGGGTTTGATTCCCAATGAATACATCAACTAAATGGGAATATTTTGAGTAAATTGTTTTGGATAAAAGTGTTTGATACATATGTAAATGCAAAGAAAGAAAGAAAAAAGTAAATGTTCAAATTTAGTTTCTCTCTCTCTCTCTCTCTCTCTCTCTCTCTCTCTCTCTCTCTCTCTCTCTCTCTCTCTCTCTCTCTTTCTCTCTCGATGCTTGCCTGCCCCTCTTTAATATTTGAAGTTCTCTTTCAATGTCTCATTTTGAATCTGCACAGGAGAATGTAAGCTGTTAGTATGTTTTATTTAGCATCATAATTCTGCATGAAGCTACACCTTCTTCATGCAGGTTTGAAGAACAAGGCCTGATATTGTATAGTCTTGCCAGCCTTTGCCAAAAAAATTATGTTTTTCTTTCTTTTCTTTTTTTTTCACTCCCCTGCATGGAGGAGAAGAATCGGCTCTATGTGAATATGAGTCACGTGTTTATGTTAACCTAGCAGTAACTGGAACAAGGGCATAGCAGAACAGAGAGGAGTGTAGAGAGTGAGAGGGGAGGTAAGATGAAGAAAAGGTGTTATGGTGATGGAATAGGAGGAGAATGAAGAATGTGGTTTTTGAGCGACAGAGGATTAAAACATTGGAGTGGGAGGTCTTCCTTAAGCTCCAAGCACAACATGTGGAGGGGTGGGAGCAATGCTGAGGTCTGGAGAGAGACAACACAGATTGCCACCCTGGCAGGTGGGAAATAGCATCTCACTGTGAACCTCTTAACATCTGTGTCATTTGTCAGATAAGCTATCATTTTTGCTAACATTTTTATTAGAGAGTATAATTGTCATGATGTGGTTTTGTGTGTTTTCGTTATTAGTGATTCCCCGTCGATTATTTGTCCCAGGTGTTTCTTATTTCTCACGCCCCCTTGTTATCTTGTCTAGCTCGTTTGTCCTTGATTATTTAAGCCCTGTGTTTCTGCCCTGTCTTGGTTGGTTGTTGAATTTATGTATGTGAACGTTGGTGTTTTTGAATTCTCGAGTCTTGCTTCTTGTCTTGTTTCCTGTTCCAAGTTTTTTTATTAAAGCTACACTGCGTTTGGATCCAGCCGCCCTCAGCTCTATTTCTCCGCACAACGTCACAATAATGTCTTTGCAAGTTCATTTTTCTCTTAATTGCATTTCAGTTTAACTTTGTTAAATATGTTATTTTATTTTATTTAAATGTTTTATTTTCATGTAATTTAATATTATTTGGTTATTTATTTTAATTTTTTAGGCATGCATTCCATAACTGTAGCATTCCATAACTGTAGCATTCCATGGTGTGCCAGATAACATACGGATTTGTACCCTGTTAGTGCATTGAAAATATTTTGTCTTGTCACTTTTAGTTCCCATTTTATTCCACCATATAAGAGGAGACAATGTTATTAGTATGGAAACTTGTTTCCTGAATAAAAATAAATAAATAAATAATTGTGACTTTTTATCTCACAATTGTGAGATATGAAGTCAGAATTGTGAGAAATAAATTTGCAATTTAGAGATATAAAGTCAGAATTGCGAGATATAAAGTCAGAATGTGCAAGATATAAAGTCAGAATTGCGTGATATAAAGTCGCAATTCTGAGAAAAAAGACAGAAGTGCGATTTTTTTTTTTTATCTCACAATTCTTACTTTTTTCTCACAATTGCGAGTTTACATCTCGCAATTTTGATTTTATAACACATAATTGCGAGTTTATATGTCGAAATTCTGACATATTTTCTCAGAATTGTGAGATATAAACTGGCAATTGCAAATTACGTAGCAGGCCAATTCTAAGGGGGAAAAAAGAGACTAACTTTTTTCCCCCTCAGAATAGTTTAAATCTCACACAGCAAATTTCAAGAGTTGAAAAATCATGAGTTAGGCAAAAAAGTGTGAAAGAGTTATTTTTTTTGAGTTATTCTTTTAACTCTGACTACGGTTTGTGTTATTGGATACTCCCCGGCTGTGTTGTATTTTGGAGTTCATTCATTGGTGTTCAGGAGCGTGTTTTAACACTACACCTGGAGTTATTTTTGAGAAGTGCGCCACGACACGACCCTGCAGCTGCACAAGGGAATAATACAGTATATGCTTCGTCGTGTGGTAGGTAAAAGTGTATATAAAACTATTTAAAAATGTTCTATATTTTCTGACAAACACATTTGGTCATCACGTAGCTGTTACACTGTTTTCTAATTAGATTCTCACATTCTTCTCACATTCTGCCACAGAAGCACCTGTATGACAAGTAAACATGACGCAACAGGTCCCTCGCATAAATGTAATTTTGCTTGTACGTAGCAAACTTTATCACAGTATGTGTATGTAGTTTCAAAAAATTGAGCCAACGTTAGTGTTTGTCTGTGTGTTGCACATCCATAATTTCAAAGGGGACACGATTACAACTCTATAAGTACATAAATGTATCAAATAACCATACCGACACAAACTGGACCATTCTCGTTTGTGTTTATTCTGCCGCAGTCTCTTCGTCATCTGGGTCTGATCAGAGACTATTTATATATTCCGATTCAAACGTACGCTGAATGACATTCAAAACAGCGGGTCTCTCACTCTCTCAGCCATTCTGCTTACCGACTGCCATAGGTATGCAAGTGACGCCCTCATCCAAAGGCAGGGCGGGGATATGCAGCTCATTTGCATTTTAGGTCGTATACGGGTGATTCTCTGAGATGGGTACCTTTTTGGTCATACTTTTTTTTTTTTTTTTTTTTAACCTCAAATAGTTATATTTCTGATCATTTCATGTGATAGTGGATTAGTCAAACCTTTAAGAAAATGCATTTTCCCACCTCAGGCATGAATTTCTAATCGATATTGAGTGTTTTTTCTTACTGAAAGTTGTTTTGAAGTTCAACCCCGTAACAGAACACTTGGACCCTTTTTAAATATGATTTTAAAAAGGTTTTCAATTAAATTCTTTTAGAAGCTTTTCAATGAGATCCTTGTTTGATATCATTTATTGCATGTAGAATTTTATTTTTAGATACTCACCATTTGAATACCAAATCAGCTCATGAAAACTTTATCTAACATTGGTCTTCATATCTTATCACAAAATATGCATTAATAGTAGGATTTAATCAGGCTTTCGTATTTTTTCCGACTTTCTGGTAAATTCTACACACAGCAAAAAAATATTGACCCTAATTTAATTTGTCTTCTTATGACGAAAATATTAATAAAAACTATCAAATAACAGGGTTAAACTCTGCATAACGGGGTTGAAAATAATAACAGGGTTGGCGTGATGATCATTATTTCAAATGGATTTCTTACCTTTAAAATGAATGATATCAAATATAACATCACATAACACATATAACATCAATAACATATTATTTTATTAAAGTTGGCAAAAACTAAAAAACGTTTTATAATAAATAATTACCAAAAATGCAGCTAACATTTAAAATCTCACATGGACAAACACCTATACACTTACAGATACAGAATACACTTAAAAAAGGCGTGTTTCGGCGCAAACAATCTCTTGTGCTATTTTGCAGTTCCAGAAAACAATTGCGCCAATGACCAGAAAAAAAACTGGTCTAAAGTCAGTGGTGCATTGGGCGTACGTTCAGATGCTATTTTAAGCGTGCATTCTTGGCCATAATACAGAGTGTAAACAACGCGCATACACTGTAGATGATTCTCTCATCATCACAGATGCATTTTACTTTTTGATACATTATTATGAGGAAAAATATTAAAACACGGGGGGAAATCATTGTTGTGTAAGCATAAAACTTACGCATTTACCCAAATTATTATATGCATGTTCAACTGAAGCGAATTTGGGTGGGTCTAATTCTTCTCTTCTCTTTCTTTTACGGCCCTGACGAGAACATCGATCTCCACGGCTGTGGACTGATTGAAGAGTGTCTGGTAAATGCGCCGTTATAAGAGTATTGCGCCATGAAACAAGCGCACCTCGTTCATCACACTCTTAAAGGGAATGTGATATGACACTCTGATTGGTTTATTTCCGTTACGCCCCAAACCACACCTATGAATAAGCTACTTCAGACCAACCCAGTGTTTCTATCCCACCAGTAAAATAGCAACAGCGCCCGAGACCCAGCCACAAAGTTACTTGCGCTTCGTGCTTGATACTTCCGTTTCAGATCGTCAAAAATAGGGCCCTTACTTTCTCTAACACACATTAACTTACAGTCAACTTCATCTAATCTAAAATAACTCCTTATAACTGACCTTGAGGACCCAGATCTAGGTTGCTCTGCATTTTGATTATCAGGACTTTGTGGAAGGGTGTAGACATTCTCTGGCAAAATTCTCTGGGGCTGCAGTGGCTCAGTGGTTCATGTAGGTTGTCTACAAACCGAAAGGTTGGTGGTTTAATCCCTGGTTCCACCTGAGTGTCGAAGTGTCCATGAGCAAGACACCTAACCCCAGCTGCTCCCGAAGAGCTGGATAACGCTAAAGGAAAGCGTCAGTTAGATGACGCCGTAGGATCGCGTCATGTAACTGACGCTAAAAGGCGCCTAAAACGTCAAATATTGAAGCATGGTCAAAGGTGACGCCTTGGGGTGAGAATGCGTTGCAGCATAGCTGACACCGCCGTCGGTGTACGAATGAGTGTGTGAATGGGTAATTGTGAGGCAATATGTAAAGCGCTGTGGTGGCCATTAGGTCTATGAAAGCGCTATATAAATGCTGTCCATTTACCGTTCTTCAAAGCTTTCCTTTTCTTCTGTCTTTTTTTAGCTTCTCTCCATGTCTTTCACTTATATCGTTAGTCTATCACTCAGATTGCTTATTTTTTTTGTTTTTCCATGCCTCTGTGTCCCTTTCCCACCTTTCACGCTCACTCCTGAGATATTTTTCCCTTCTCTCTGCATCTGAATCCCTTCTTGCTCTGTACTGTCTTTGCCTCTCTGCTGCTGTTTTTGCCATTGGGATGTCTGAAAATATTGAAAATAAAATAGCATAATCGATTATTTCTGACAGTTCACATAACAATACAACAAGTCTACAAATGAGTAATCTACTAAGAAGTCTCGAACATTCAACCCTGTCACAACGATTCAACCCTGTTATAATAAAAAATGTGACGGGGTTGAATGTGACGGGGTTGAAGTTTTTTGCTAATAGTAGCCATAGCTCCTTACTTAGCTAAGGCAGTAGCACCACATGGCATTTAGAACATCATAAGATTGTAATGTTTTCCAAAACTATTATTTCATTCTTCTTAAACCGTTGTTTACGTACTATCATTAAGTCATACAACAGAGTTGAAACGTTGAGCCTGACCATCTTAATCTGACAGCTAAAAACATGAAATATAGGTAGGAAAAGATACTGACACTTGCCTTTCTTTGTAGCATGTTCTTCAAGAGACTTGCGTGATGTCACTTCCTGGATGACATGCCACAGGGATTGATCCATTATTTTTATAGGGGGGTATGGCGTGACGGGGTTGAAATATTGCATTTTCATATATAATAAAATTTTTTTTTATACTTTTTTTTATTTTTTGCACTTTTTATTTGTTTGATATTAAATGAAAATGTAATAATGGTTAGTGGGGACATGCAAAAAGGCTTGTTGTCTACTACTTAGGCAAAACATTATTAAAAAATAAATAAATTAAAGCAATTCACCTTTGGCTAAGCCCCGCCCCCCCTTAGTTACTGTTGCTACATCCGTCAAACTTCATCTGCGCTCTGCATGGTTTATGCTGTAACAGCTCTTCCTGCTGAAATGTTATCAAACTTTTATAAAGCAGCAAATAAAGTGTCCGATAGAAGTAGGCAAACGGGGCTGCAATATGCGTTCGAAGGCTATATTCAAGACATACAGGTGAAACGCAAGAAACAACAAGGCATCCAAAATAGAGGCAAAAGCATAACGTTAACGTTACCGGTCACAGTCAAAAAATGAACCACCACATTTCCTACTAATCGAGACGGAGGCTGGGACTAACAATATCAGGGAGCAACACTGTTCATGCAAAGCTGGGTAACATTAGGTCTCTATTCACTTCTATAATCGTTATTACAAAGCAAACGGACTACACGAGTATAACGTTGTGTTATTAGCAGCGTGTGCTAGCGTATCAACAACCGGTATGAGAACCAAAATCATAACCTAAAACATTATAAAACTGTCTAACTAATACAACTTCACACTCACAGTAAGGTTAGAAGTAAAAAAAGATGTGCTTGTTGATCTTTGCGGGGTTTAGCTGACTGAGGACGTCCACACAGTTTAATACAAAGACGACACTTGTCAGGATTTGACTTCGGTTTTGGGAAGGGAAAAAGTGGACACCCCCCTCCAACCTCTCTGGGAAATCCGTATCTGTGTTACAAATGCCCGAGGCACAACGTTTAACCATATTTTGGATAAAACTACGGCGGTAATAGCCTGCCAAGACCAAAAATATGAGACGCCTGCGTTGAAAGTCAATGAAGCGTTGTGAAAAACTGTCCGACCTCAGTGGGAGGCTCGTTCTTTGCTGCGCTGTGATTGGTCAATCTACATTATAGGGCGTGGCTTAGCCAAAGGTGAATTGTGTTGCATTACTATGCAAAGGCACCTGGTTATATTAATGACAGAATTAAAATGCATTTTTGTGATTTCCTTCAATTGAAAATCTTTGAAGCAAGTTTGGGGGACTTGAAGGTCACCCAATTCAGACAATCACCCATACACCAAAACAGGTCATTTTTAAACAGGCCCCAAAAATGACATTTTCAAATGGTTATAATAAATTAACTGTGGGGTATTTTGAGCTGAAATTTCACAAATACATTCTGGGGACACCCGAGACCAATATTACATCTTGTAAAAAGGGGCATAATAGGTGCACATTAAATGCATTATTCAATCCCCCATTCATTAAGACAATGGCTGCATCTGAAATTGCATGCTTCCCTACTACAGGCAAAAAAACAAACAAACAAACAAACAGTATTTAATAGAAGTAGTATGTCAGAATTCACAATACCTAAAGTATTTACTGTCCCATGAGGCCACAGAGCATTTGTGAATGGCAGTGAAGTGACACCACTGATGCTGGTAGGTCGCATAATACTGACAACAACATGACGGATGTAGTACGTCTGGATTACAATCATAATACACACATACTAGTTATATAGAGAATGTACCTTTTTTGTTGTGAAGTAATCCAAAGTAAGTACCTTCTCAAGATAGTATGCAATAATGGATGCAGCCAATGACTTTTCGCCACCAAATGGTGGTTTTAGTTTAATATTTTTTCAAATTATTTTTCTATACTTCAGATGCAGATTCTGTATCAGTGAAGAGATAAGCAATAATGAGGTGTATAGCTGAATTATTAAGTGAAATGATTTACTTTTTCAAATAAAAATGTGAACATACATTTATTTAAAGCCTTTGCATTTATAAGATTCACATTTCAGCCCGGAAAAGGTTTAATATTAAGAATAGGCCTATTCTGAAAGCAGTATTTTTAGTTGCAGTTTTTTTTTATTCCACATTCCAACTATGAAGGTTACAGGGAAGTATGAAATATCGCTCCCTACTTGCTGCCCGTCGACCCTGACTAGTGAATAACAAGTTCTTCCCGCCAACACAGTCAATGAACTTGGCACGTATCAGGCAGTATGTCACGGTCTGTCTGCATATACCCCACCACAGTCTTATGAACACAAGCCAGTGAGAAGACACCTGATTCCTGTTGCCATCCACACCGTATTAATAGGACTTGTTAGGTGTGCATGTCATGGTGGAAACCCAAGCGGGGGGAGGCTGGCACAAGGCAGGAGTTAGGTTGTCCAATTTATTTTAATCTACCGGTCAAATATACTCATCAAAAACCTTACTATACCTGCCATTTAACTAATGCCTCTTGATACAACGGCAGCTATATTGCTTTTCCGTATGTGCTTTGAGATAGGTCTATAATGACATTCAACTTTTTTAAGATTGCTTATTTGTCCAATTATTTTATAGGGCCCACTGTAAGCCTATAAAGTGTCCTGAGGATATATACACCTAAAATCTAAATAAAATGAAACTGACCTGCACGAAAAAGAAGTACATTTCAAGTTCATTTTATGCAGTATACTTAGTAATATTTTTAAGTATACATTATGTAGTAAGTATACTAATGTCACTATGTACTAGTAGTAAACTTGTAAGTGTACTATTTTAATACCGCTTGGGACTAAATTGGCCCACTTTTAGTACGTAAAAGTATATGTTTAAGTGTACTATAAGTGTAACAGTAAGTGCACAACTAGTTCATAATTATGTATCTCATGTGTACTGCAAGTGAATTTATGGGTATACTAGTAGTTTACTTTTTTACTGTAATACTTATACAAGTATACTTTGAATACTTAATTATACTTTTAAGTATTTCTGGATCAAAAGATTGAGTAGAAAAGGACAAATATACTTGCTTTTCTCTCAGTATAAGTCAAGTACACTTAAGTGTAATTTGAAGTCCATTTCTGAGAAGTACATTTAGTATACTTCTGGGAAGTACAGGAAAAATAAACTGAAAGTAGCCTATACTTTCTTATTTTTAGTTTAAAAGAAGTATACTAATGGCACACTTGAATAAACTTCTTTTTCGTAAGGGTGCCTTAACCTTATGTGCTCCATTGATTGCTGGACCATAGCGTTGTTTTCCATCATTCACCAGAGAGTGTGTGTGTGAATATTCGATTTAAGTACTTTTTTTGTAAATGTCATTTTTATGGCACTGTTAAGACTTTAATGCTGCAAATTGTGCACAACAGATTCATCGTTTTCTTTCTCACTTAAGTATTCGCTTTCCTTGGCATCGTGTATTGTCCTCATAGTTTGGACAGAACTGGCAAGTCCTGCTGTCTGCCAGAAAGACTGAGCTCAAGCAAGAGTTGTGTGAAGACATAAGGCCTTTCCTGCCTCAGGATGATGGTTAGACTAGGAATATTCATACACAAACAGAATGAGATCACTGACGTCTGAGTCATTCTGATTCAGATTTATTCAGGATAAAGAATGGTTCTACTTAAGAATTATTGGATATTATTATAGTGGCCTTGCTCTCTGATTCTCTGATTCTAAATATCTGAATGATATTTACTGTTGACTGATACTGACAACAAAGATTGATTTAAAAATGACAGTTTTGTAATTTCTTTACTTAATATTTTACACCTGGCTACAGAAGTGTGTAACCCCTCATACTTTGTGGATTTTGAATACAAAACCTTTGTATATTGCACAATTATAACTGTATGTGAATTGGCAATGTGCTTATTGTTTTGTCTCTATTGATATCCAATTTTACAAATTCAGTTGGAACATATTCAGCTAATAAAAATACTATTAATACAATGTGTGATTTGAATAGACCTCTTCAATTATTGTCTATTATATGCATGTTTATCTCTTTTCAATGATATGAATGTTTTTTGGGTTTTTTTAATAAGGGGCATACAAAATGTCAAAGCAATACAATTGTCTCTCAATATATCATAATGTAGAAAAAAACCCATAAAAGAATGAAATTCAAGCAAATCATATTTGGAAATTAGGTATAATCTTTTACAAAAACAACAAAACAAAAGGTTTATATTCTTAAATACTTAAGTATTAATGTATTGATTCTTAAATCATACCATAGAGGACCCTTGCAAATCTTAGTGACTGTGTCAGAAAGTGTTTTAAATTATCAGAAAATCTGAAATTTTATGACAGAGCAAGATTACTTCAGGTGTAGTGCAATTCAATCTAAATGAATGATTCATGATATCAGTGTAAAATAAAATCCTTAAAAAAATTGAAAAGCTTTTTTTATTGATTAAGATGTGTACACACATTCAAGCTACAAGAAATGGTAAATGGACTGCATTTATATAGCGCTTTCATAGACCTAATGGCCACCAAAGCTTCTTTTTACTCACTGACCATGACAACATTCAACTGAAACAAAAAGTGAACAAGTTTCAGTAACACTTTACTTGAAGGGGTGTGCATAAGACTGACATGACACCTTCATAACCATGACACGTTTTATTCATGTTTATGACAACTGTCATTAAGTGTCTTTCACTCAATAGTGACATTTTGAATGCAAATATGACATTGTGTAAGATATTTTTGTTATAACATCTTGACAACGGATACATCATAACCTGTCAGTGTCTTTGTCATGACAACTTGACATAAAATGAAGTTAAACTATCATGTGGTTGGCTTTGACATTACTGTCATGAGGCCATTATAACTGTGTCCTGAATATTTTTCACGACCTCAACTACAGTGGTACTAATTGAATTTGTCATTTAAAAGTTATAATGGCTTCATGACAGCCAATGTCAAACATGAACATAAAAACATTCAACTGAAACATAAAGTGAACAAGTTTCTCAGATATTTGACCAACAGAAATGGACGAATGCGTCCCTGAACATAGGGAATGGGTCAATATCCAACCCGGTTGTGACCAACAGCTGCTTTAGTGCATGTCATCTTCGTGGACTGCAGCAGATTTGCTAGTTCTTTCTGTGAGATGTTACTCTTCCACCAAGGCATGTGCAAGTTCTCGAACATGTCTGGGGACATATGGTTACACATGGTTTGGCACAGCTGTCTTTCCTGTAGCACTGTCTAAAGTGTCTTATAGACATGGCAGTTTATTGTTCTGGCCACATACAGTCTTCACCTAGTCTGCACCCAGTGGCCCTGGGCATATTTCTTCTGTTTTTCAGAGTCAGTAGAAAGGTTTCTTTAGTGTCTTAAATTGTAAGTGTAACTGTTAAAAAACTGTTAGTGTCTGAAGGACTGTTCCACAGGTGCATGTGCAATAATTGTTCATGGTTCATTGAACAAGCATAAAAAATAAAATTGAAACACTTTCCAATAAAGATCTGTAAAGCTTGTATTTCTAATTTTTTTACCAAAATTTTTCTCTACTCCTGATAAAAATTTCTGTTTCGAAATGATTTTCAACTTAGTTCCAAGTTTAAACGTACAGTATGAGATTTTTGGCCACCAGGGGTCACTCGTTTAAAATAATAACAAAAGACGTACTTTGATGACGTCGGGAAAGAGCGTGGGCTCACGGGAGTTGTTGTCGCTGTCAATGACAACCAGCTCAGCTCATGACATGACATCATCGTTTCACAAAATATACGGATATACGGCATCTCTCTGTAGATTTAGCTTGTCAAGAAGCTTTAAATGTAACCCCAATGTTTACCTGTGTCACGCTTCTCCTGTCCCAAACCCTTCTCGGGTCATATTTTTCAGGTACGTTTGAGCTTTAGCTAATGAGCTGGCTGTAGCAGCAGAACGTGCAGGCAAAGCGTAATCGTGGTCCATAACTATTATACAGACGAATATAAATATTAATATTACGCTACTTTAATGAATGACCTATTTTAGAACATTTTTCATATATAGAGTGAGTGCATACATACACATACATAATAGTGAGTGCGCGGCGCCGGAGGTGAGGCGTTTATTTAGTAAGTATGAGCGCGCTGAAGCGGGCACGTACATTCGCAGCCTGAATCATAAGAGTATTCAATGTGCGCGGCTCGCTAACAGCAACAGTTGGCTGTTTTGAATGAGACGACACGGTTACTGTGAATGGGGAGCGCTTTATGCGCGAGCAGCACCGGGGACAGTGTGTCTGTTAAGAGTGAGCGCTCGTGAGCGGGCACGTGATTTACACACATAAAAATACGTACTACTTTTTTTTCTTAGTCATTTTCTTTGCTTTATTGGCGGTAGTCCAGTGTTCCCCTTTGTGTTTGGCGGTTTCGCCGGGTTCCGCAAGGAAGTTAGAGAAAATAGAGGAGTCAAAGATTATATGACGCCATAGACGGGCGACGAAACGGAAATAAAGAAACGTCCCGTGTCTTCGAATTAAACTATACATTTCTCCGTATTTGAAATTTGGTGGAAACTGTCGGGATAATGTAAGTACATATCTAACAGAAATATATAACATAGATACAGTTATTTTTGCTATTTTTAATGCAGAAAAAATACATATTGTGGCTTTAAATAAAGTTTGGTGCACTTTTTCTCCCTTTCCTTTGGCTGTGACATTTTGGTATATTTGTCCAAATTAGGCTTCTGATGCTTTTATAAAATCAGCTAAGTAGCGTGTTTGTGGTCCACAGGAAAGCTCTTCAGGTTTAATGGCTACATTTGTAACTGACTGATTGCCCTTGTAGATGTGATTAAGCTGGTTTTATTTTTTGCTCCATTCAATGAGCATAAAGAATAGGCTCTTTCATGGCAGACTTGTGGTCATGGACATGGAAAGCAGCGCTTAAACAGCTCTCAGCCAAAACAAAATCGACCGCCAAAAGGAATCCCGTTTCATTTATACGAGCAGGAAATTGACCCGTCAGAGAACGAGAAAACCAGGGAACCGATACCCTGTATTGCAGGAACATGTCCAGTTCGTCTGCATCCTGAGTGCCAAGCTAAGAGCTGAGATTAGGGATAACAAATGCCCACACTAAGACTCTAGAGGCACTCTTCTTCTCTTCTGTTTAGCATGAGAATGGAGGAGAGATGGGCCATGTATCACAGGTGGTGCTTTCCTCTACGCCCCAGACTGAAAATGCATGAGCAGACACTAATGGTGAAGTGAGAGCCTCCTGGGCCTCATATAGACTGGAGGAGGATGAACCAGTGGAATTGTGTTTGGAAGTAGAAAATGATTCATTTGGGAATTGCATTGGTGTCACAACACAGACAACAGAAAAGAAAACAGTGTTTTAAAGGCATCATGAAATCTGAGATCATCTTTGTTATACTTTGTTGAGATAAGAATCAAATATACAGCATTTAATGAACACGCACCTTGCAAAATAATACTCAATGAACACATATAGGAATATTGAATTGATATAGCCTTGTTTTAAAGTATGAATGCATTTATACATTGAACTTTTTTCCAATATCAATATTTTACATAAAAATGTATTAGTATAGTGTATTTTTAGATGCTTTTTTTACTTTATATTATTAGTGTATGTTTCTTTGGCCTCATGCCTAATTTATATATAATCATAGGCCTACCTCATGACAATATTTAAGTGAACTGCAAAAAAAAAAAAAATATCCGTCAAAACTTTGGATTGGTAATATGTTTAATGTTTTTAAAAGAAGTCTCTTCTATTATAATATATTTTAAAATGTAATTGATTCCAGTGCATCATTACTCCAGTCTTCAGTGTTACATGATCCTTCAGAAATCATTCTAATGTGGATTTGATGCTCTAAAAACATTCATTATTATTATCATCAATGTTGACAACAGTTTCTAATTTTTTTTCAGGATTCTTTGATGAATAGAAAGTTTAAAAGAATCGCATTTATTCATAATAGAATGTTTTGTAACATTATCCATGTCTTTACTGTAACTTTTGATCGATTAAATTCATCCTTGATTCATCCCCATAAAAAAAAAAAAAAAACTTTTACTGACCCCAAACCTTTGAACGGTAGTGTTTAATGTTACAACAGCTTTCTATTTCAGATAAATGAATTAACGCTTTCATCAAAGCATCCTGAAATAAAAATGTAAATAACTGTTTTCAACAATGATAATAACGAGAAAAGTTTCTTAAGCATCAAATCATCATATTCAAATTATTTCTCTGAAGAATCATGTGACACTGAAGACTATCATGGTGAAAACTCAACTTTGTTCACAGCAATAAATTACACCTTGCTATATCCACATAGAAAACAGCAGTTTTAAATTGTAATAGCCTAAATATTTCACAATATTACTGTTTATTTATTTATTTATTGTTTTAATCAAATAAATGCAGCCTTGGTGAGCAGAAGATACTTAAAAAAAAAATTTCTTCTTTTTATTCTTAATAGTAAGTAGCCTATATTATAGAATTTACTCATTAATTTCAACACACCTGTCATTATACAAACGCAGTCATGTTCTGTACGAGCAGGTTGTGATCCTCTCTGTGACTGGGAAGACTGTATTTTTATAGTATCGTGGAGGAGGAGGAGTATCAGGAGGAGCTTGTCCGACCAAGAGCCCGTTTTTAAGAGCACAGCGAGGAGTGAATGAGAAGCGCAGTGTTTTTAAGCGTGGACGCACATAACATCGGAAGTTTTCACAGATGGACACTTTCAACCCATCCTGCTGTTTACTGAAAGTTCATTCTCGTGGATGTGAACGGGAACGGAGAGTTGAGCGAAACTCTTGAGAAAGGGCGTGTTGTCAAGTGTTTTAAAGTTTTAAATACTGTACCGGTGCACGAGATGTCCGTTTTAACATCCAGTATTGACTTTTCCGATTAATCACGCGGACTGACGGTATTTCCAAATATTTCCTGAAACTTCAGACGTTTTGGATATATTTAAAACTGAACCACAAAGGATTTGTTTCAATACAATATCACATGAGACATGAAAATGAAGATATCCAAAATGAACGTGTTTTTTTCTTCGAAATTAATGAACATTCAATGTCAATTACTGTATGGTGGACCATGAATCGACCTTTTTCTCTTCAAAAATTCAACAAATATTACTCATTTCTGATACAAGCAAATCAAGACAAATATTATCTGCATGGCATTGGATGTACTTATCATTTTAGGACTTCCTTGAGGTTATCAAAATGGCCCATCGGATGGAGATTGTTATTCTACTTTTTCAGTTCTTGAATACTGGATCTTCACTGGAGATCGGAATATATGATTTGGAGCGTGGCCGTCCGGAAAAATGTGAACCCATCACCATTCCCATGTGCCAGGGGATCGGCTACAACATGACACGGATGCCCAACTTCATGAATTATGAAAGCCAAGAGGAGGCTAGTATTAAACTAAATGAATTTGCTCCTTTGGTGGAGTACGGATGTGATGTCCACCTGCAATTTTTCCTGTGCTCTCTTTATGTTCCGATGTGTGCTGATCAAGTGTCCACCACTATCCCTGCATGCCGTCCTATGTGTGAACAGGCAAGACAGAGGTGTTCGCCTATAATGGAACAATTCAGTTTTGGCTGGCCGGACTCATTGGATTGCTCAAAGCTACCGACTAACAACGACCCAAACGCATTGTGCATTGAAGCTCCCGAAAATGATACTCAACCTGAGACTAAAAAAGGTGAGGGAATGCTGCCAGTACCTCCAAGGTCCAGGACACCTCCAGGTGGGAGCGGACGCATCTCAAGTGGCACACCGCCCTGTGATAACCCGGAAAAGTTCCAGTACGTGGACAAAAGCGAGTCATGTGCGCCCCGTTGTACTCCTACGGTGGATGTCTACTGGTCAAGGCAAGATAAGGACTTTGCGTTTATTTGGATGGTCGTGTGGTCGACGCTTTGCTTTGTTTCCACAGCATTCACAGTTCTGACCTTCCTCCTCGACCCCCAACGCTTCCAGTATCCTGAGCGGCCCATCATCTTCCTCTCTATGTGTTACAACGTCTACTCGGTGGCCTTCATTATCCGCTCGGTGGCTGGGGCTGAGAATATCGCCTGCGATCGGGAAAACGGAGAGCTCTACATCATCCGGGAGGGTTTGGAGAGCACTGGCTGCACCATAGTCTTCCTCATCCTCTACTACTTTGGCATGGCCAGCTCCATCTGGTGGGTCATCCTCACCCTCACCTGGTTTCTCGCCGCAGGACGAAAATGGGGCCACGAGGCTATTGAGGCGCACAGTAGCTACTTCCATATGGCCGCATGGGGTATTCCTGCAGTGAAGACCATAGTCATCCTCACCATGAGGAAGGTGGCTGGCGACGAGTTGACGGGATTGTGTTACGTGGGAAGCATGGATAGCAATGCTCTCACTGGCTTTGTGTTGATCCCTCTTTCCTGTTATCTCATTGTTGGGACCTCTTTCATCCTTACGGGGTTTGTGGCCCTCTTCCACATCCGCAAAATCATGAAAACCGGCGGCACAAACACAGAAAAACTGGAAAAGCTCATGGTTAAGATCGGAGTCTTTTCCATTCTCTACACCGTGCCTGCTACCATTGTCATCATATGCTATTTCTATGAAAGACTCAATATGGAGTACTGGAAGTTCAAAGCTCTGGAAAACAAGTGTGTGTCGTTTCCTGGTCGAAGGAGCGAGGACTGCTCTTTGGACTCGTCGGTTCCTACAGTGGCTGTGTTCATGCTGAAAATTTTCATGTCATTAGTGGTGGGCATCACCAGTGGGGTTTGGGTATGGAGCTCAAAGACACTTCAGACCTGGCAGGGGTTGTGCAACAGGAGACTGGCCGTGAGGACGAGCCGCAAGCCTTGCTCCAGTGTCAGCTGCAGCAGCTCCCACTGCCATTATAAAGCACCGGCTGTGACACTTCACATGAACAAAACAGACGTGTACACAGACAGTCTCACACACGTTTGAGACTGAAGGCCTCTGCTTTGGAGCCATGCAGACTTTACAAGGCTTGTATCGTGATGATATGCTCAGGTTGGACTACAAATCATGGTAAATGTCCTGTCAAAGGTGGCATTTATAAGCCTTTTCTTGAAATAGCAGACACAAAGTAGAGGTCGCTTCAGTAAAGGCAAGGTTTGTTGCATGGGACGAATGCAAGCATGGCAGAACGCTTTATTTATTGTGGCTATTTAAGTATTGCTGGCTGTATAGTTTTGTACTTTGCTATACTGTATATAAGGAAGAGTTTTAAATGATTTGGCAGTATATTTTTTCTTTAACAGAGAAGCAATAAAACATTTGTTATGATGTCTTTTCTCTCTCTATTTTTTAATCATCACAGTTTTGTCATAAATAAGGATATATATTGCTTTTTAGGGTTACATGTAAATGTTTTATGTGTACATGTAAAACTTTCTGGTAACACTGTACTTGAAGGGGTGTGCATAAGACTAAAATGACACCTTCATAAGCATGACATGACATATGTTATGAATATGAAGGGAGTTTTATGCATGTATATGACAAGTGTCATTAAGTGTCATTCGCTCAGTTATGACATTTTTGATGCAAATATGACATAGTTTGAGATGTCTTTGTTATGACACCTTGACATAAACCAATACATCATAACCTGTCAGCGTCTTTGTCATGACAACTTGGACATTACTAAGACAACACAACCTGTCATAAACATGACATAGCAGATTAATTATCAAACTTAAGAAACCACCTAGCTTTATTGATTAACATTACATTAAACTGTCTGTCTTTGGTTTTGACATTGGCTGTCATGAAGCCATTATAACTTTTTAATGACAAATTCAGTTAGTAACACTGCAGTTGAGGTGACAAAAAATATTCATGACACAGTTATAATGGACTCATGACAGCCAATGTCAAAGCACATGACAGTTTAACTTAATTTTATGTCAAGTTGTCATGACAAAGACAGTGACAGGTTATGATGTTATGGTTTACGTCAAGATGTCATAACAAAGACATCTTAATGTCATATTTGCATTCAAAATGTCATTACTGAGCGAGAGGCACTTATTGACAGTTAAACATGCACTCTAAAAAATGCTGGGTTATTTAATCAACCCAACCGCTGGGTTATGAAATGTTTGACCCATTATGGGTTATTTATATGGATTTTGACTCAACACATGAGTTGGAAAAAATAACCCATCTACCCAACATACACCGTTGACCCAGCACGTGGGTTGTTTGTGCTTCGAACGTCATCACATCATCACAAGAAGAGTCCACCATACCGGATCCACCACACACCGAGCGATCTTCAAAGAGAACTTCACTTTTCATCGAGCGAGGGAAATAAACTAAGGTAGAGTACTCTACATGTCATTTCTAATATATAAGACATATATTTTAACAACTAAGTTATAAGCTGGGTTGGTCGGAAGAGGGTGAGGCAAAGATGACACGTATGATGCAATGGCCGTGAAGTGTTTATTTATAGAAATTGCGGTAAACTAACTTAGTGTCCGGAATGTGAGTCTACTTACGTTACCTTTCTAAAGTAATATCTTTATATTGTCGAGGCTAGTTGGTTGGTTTGTCTGGCTTGTTTGGCTAGCGTTAGCCATTATCATTGAAGCACTGGCTATTTTGAGCGCGCTAATTTTTCCCTGGAGCATTTAATGTGAACACAGTGTTAGACTGATTAAAGTATGTATTTCAGTGAGATAACCTGATATGCCAGACTAAATGCATGTATGTGCATTTATTTAAGTAATATGGTAACCCGCGATAGATAAGAAAACATTTCTTATATAAAATGGCGGCCTGGCTAGCAGGCTAACTTACATTATTTTAAGTTAACCGGATATAAATGAGCGCGCTTTTTGCCCTCAAATCTTTTAATGTGAAATGCGAAGGTATAACACAGTGTATGACTTATTAAAGTATGTAAAAACAGTGAGATAACCTGATATGCCAGACTAAATGCATGCATGTGCATTTATTTAAGTAATATGGTGACCCGCGATAGATAACACAGTGTTAGACTTATTAAAGTATGTAAAAACATTGAAGTAACATAAAATGTCTGAATGTAAAATACATGTAATTTGAATTGTAGGCTATAGGGAGAGAGGGTCTCTCTATTTTGGCTGTTACATTCTGCTGCTAGTCTGCATTGCATTTGCATGGTGACATCTGAATAGTTAATACAATAGTAATTGTATATTTCCTTAACCTCATTTTGTTTTTGTTTCAGATCAATGGTCAGCTTTGTCATTGACAGAACAGAGTGGCAGCTGACAGACCTTGTTGAAAGATTTCAAGGTAAGAAATATTTGTTTTCACATCCACAGCATATCAAGTCTGCATTGCTACTCAAGCCCTTTTCAGACATTAATTCTTATGAAATATAATTTTCTCTTTTTTTTTTCAATAGCTTCCATGTAATGTGTCAAAGTGACTCCAATAGATGAATAGGGCACGTCTTTTGTAGACTTTCAGTGATTTATTCTATTTTGTAATAACAAATAATGGAAAATGCATGTTTATCTTCCATTTAATTACCTATATATTTTAGTTTTGTACTCCTCAGTTGTAAAAACAGATTTCTTTGTGTTTTGTATTTTTTTGTCTTTTAGAGGAGGGGACTGATGAGGAGAGTTTTCTTCTTTTAGATGAGGCAACCATCAACAGTTGATCCCAAGAGCTGGCCCTGGGCTGAAGTTCTTCAAAAAATTAGAGGACTTGTAAGATCAACATTAGAGGCACACACAGTTATTATTTCTAAATATTAAAAGGAATAGTTTACTTTGAAATTAATTTTCGATATGTTTTAGCTTACCTCAAGGGCATGTAGATGTAGGTGTCTTTGTTTCCACAGTATTTTCAATTTTGTTTTGTTTTTTCGGTTAAACCGTTGTTGTCTATCAGTCATACACTGGAGGTTTAGGGGGTCCTCCCTCGGTTCACCTCAAAGAGCATGCACAGAGAAGTCAAAATTAAACATGATTTAATGACTCGTAAATGTAAGTACACATCGATGGCCTAAGACAATAAACGAGCGGTTTGTGTGAAAAAACGAACAGTATTTATATAGTTTTTTACCTCGTGTAACTCAGCCATTGGCAACTGATCTGACGGCAGAGGCGTTTCAGTCTGTGTATGCGCCGGAAGTGATCACTTGCGTCTGTACGTCACTCATTGTTTACACAGAGTTTTGGAAGTTTTACCTTTCACTGTGAAGATCTAAACATATTTATATATACAGGAAATCGCAATGGAAGAAGATTTCGATATATCTAAATGTTTAGTGAAAGGTTAAACTCCCGAAATCTCTCTGTAAACAATGAGTGACGTATACGCGCAAGCGATCACTTCTGGCGCATGCACAGACTGAAGCGCCCCTGCCGTCAGATCAGTTGCCAATGGCTGAGTTACACGAGGTAAAAACGATATAAATACTGTTCGTTTTCTCACACAAACCGCTCGTTTCGTGCCTTAGGCCATCACTGTGTACTTACATTTACGAGTCATTCAATCATGTTTAATTTGGACTTCTCTGTGCATGCTCTTTGACATTAACCGGGGGAGGACCCCCTAAACCTCCATTATATGACTGATTGACAACAATGGTTTGACCGAAAGATATCAAAATTGAAAATACTGTGGAAACAAAGACACCTACATCTTGGATGCCCTTGAGGTAAGATGAAACATATCAAAAATTAAATTCAAAGTGAACTATCCCTTTAATAGTTTCTTTGGGAAGATACCAGAATACTTGCTTGCAAGTAGAGCTAAAGGCTCCCGTTGACTGTTGGCCTGTTAAATGTTCAGCCAGTTCATTCATAATTGAATGTTTTCCTACTTCAGTGATATTAACTGCAGTTCCACTAATATTGTTGATATTAAAGTAATAAAATAATTTTTCAAAGATTCCATTGTTGTTTTGTTTTTGTATTGTTTAAGTGTTTATTGCATAATCTATGCATACATCTAGCATGTATTCTGTTCTAGGTTTGTAGTGTAACAGTTTTATAGCTATGAGTAGTCAATTGCCTTTTTTTTCTTTAATTGTACTGTAATGTGCTAGAATTAGTCTGGCATATGGGTTAATTTGACCCAGCATTTGGGTACACTATATAACAAATATGTAGTTGAATCAACCCAGAATTGTAATTAATTTGACCCAGCATTTGGGTACGCTATATAACAAATTTGTAGTTAAATCAACCTAGAATTTTATTTAATTTGACCCAGCATTTGAGTAGAAATGAACAACTCATCTGTTGGGTTAAAAATGACCGACCCATCTTGCTGGGTCAAATTAACTACTGTTGGGCTGGTGCAATATTGATCCAGCAGTTGGGTTATACAACAAACCAAGTTGGGTTATTTTTAACCCATCATTTTTTAGAGTGTGCATAAACCCTACTTTATATTCAAAACATGTCATGTCATGGTTATGAAGGTGTCATGTCAGTCTTTTGCACAACCCTTCAAGTAAAGTGTCACAAACCTTTCTCTGAATTATGATGTTCTTTTGCACTTTTGATTAAAATTGATTTTAAATGGTAAGAAATAGTGAAAACCACATAACTAAATAAGTCAATATTCCTTAAGGATTGGTTGGAATAATTTCCTATACTGCAGTCAGTTAATTTGAACTGATTAAGAATATAAAATGTTAAAAAAAATCAAGACTGGAGATCTCAATTTTTAGCACTTTTCTGCTCCTGTCTAGCGCCAAATGGGTGAATATGTGGACCAACTGGATCCATTTATATTATCAAATCACATTTTACCAAGCCAACTTGACCGCAGCCAAGAAAAGAATTACGATAAGACACTGAGAATGTATGATACTGCTATGAATTTATGCAGAATTAAACTTCGTTTAACCTAATTTCTTTTACATTTGTGACATTCATTGTTTTGTTTCCACATCCAGAATTCTGTTGTCAAGAATTGAATAGATATGTTTTGAGTAGTTCTGTGCACAACTCGCATAAGTTTAACATTTTACAGTGTTTTCATATCTCATGATAGGTGATTGTGATGTTCATTTATGATTCAGCTTAAATTATGAGCTACAGCCTATTAGTGTGATGAAAAATGCTTTTATTTGTAACCCAAATTGTTAACATTTAAAATGCACCTCTGATATTTTTTTAAATAGCATTTTGAAATATAAAACTTTCTATTTTATAAAATACACTTAAATGAATTAGTTTATCATTATTATTATTTAAAAAAAATATCCATTGTTTTAATTGATTTATCCTCTGCACTATTCCTGTGTCTGTGCAGAGATTGTCCAATGTTTTGGCAGGTCTCAGGCTTTGGAGCTTAAACTGCTGTTAAATTTGGTCGTAAAAAAAAAGGCATGTTTGTCTTGGGGCTCATAGCCTAAACTTCACAGTGCATTACCCACATGTAGCAGTCTGTATAAAGTTCAATTAGTGCATGGCTGTTTTCAGTTTTAAAGTTTACAGTGCAGTTAGCATATGTAAACACTAGTGTTCTAAGTCATCAACACTGCATCAGCCAGCAGACTAGGACAAATTTAAGGAAATGTTACAGACTGGAAAATGAATGTTTAGCTCTTATTAAATACTACCAAGACTTTATTTAGGAACATTAAAGCCGCTTTTGTTAAAATAATAGAGATAAACACAATTCTTGACAGAGGATTTGTCAACATTGTACAAGATTGTGGAGAACATGAAGCTTTCTTTGGCAGTCAGGGTTATTTGTCATGACAGAATTACCATTTTGCCATTTTCAATGATAATCAATTAACCTCACTGTTCCCCAATGTTTTGAGCCTTAGAGTGTAAGTGAAATTAAATAGCGTGGTTTTAACCAACATTACAGTTTATGTTCATCTCTGTCACGCCACCATGGAACCGCTGCTCAGATACACACAAAGGCCAGGTTTGTTACGTAGATTCTACCAAGATCAACTCCGTATACACGAATGCTCTTAGGTGAAGCAGTTGGACAACACCGCCACTTTGTGCAGAAAAAAAGCTTTCCGTTTATACAGCAACAGGGTTCATTATTTTGTCCATCAAACCTGGACATAAAGGCGCCATTGTACACCTTGATGTTTAAGGTTTTTAGTTCTATTTTAAGCAAAGCACAGTCAAAAGAAACCCTTTTTGCCATTTGAGTCCATTATCAAGTGAATGTTAATGGGCTTGTAAGTGAGCTCGAGAATGGACAAGATAGAATAGCATTGTAATAGTCTGTTAGTTTGGAGGAGAAACCATGTGTCTGGTAAAGGGAGGATCATTAAAGCATCAGGGACTTTCCCTCCTCTTAAAGAAGCCAGAGGAATTGAGAGCAAGAATAAAGGAGTGGTGCTCATTACTCTTTACCCCATGGGTAGTATCCCGTTCCTCATCATTTGATGTGGAAATGAGGCTATGGTAAAAGACCACTGTTGTCAGAAGCTGTTGTCACCAAAAGGACTTTTCACCAAAATGCTTGAGTCTTAGCTTGAGCCGTGAGCGTTATCCACACGGCCACGTCCTCCCTGCCCAACGGATCTGGCTTCCGCTTGTGTTAAACACACAAATACACACTCGTTTTAATATTTGTTTTTCACAAACAGTTGACATTGGACTTGAAACCATAAAATTTGCCAGGGTTTTCATATTTGCAGGGCTGCAAATGGGCGATATTCCTTGTGAAAAATAAACCACACTTCAAAAAGAGTATTATTATAGAAATAAAACACTTTAAAAGAATATACTCAAGTGTGATTTAAATGTAATATTTTTGGAAACTTTATTGTGTGTTATTTGCAATTAAATGAAACCTCATTATGGTTTACATTTATATTAAAAGCGTTTAGTTGAACTTAAAGGGTTAGTTCACCCAAAAATGAAAATTAAGTCATTAATTACTCACCCCCATGCTGTACCAACCCCGTAAGACCTTCGTTCGTCTTCGGAACACAAATGAAGATATTTTTGATTAAATTTGAGAGCTGTATAACTACCACATTGGCTCCTAAGGGACTGCCTCTTGACGGCCCAAAAAGTCAATGAAGAAAATGTTTAAATATCCCAAGTGACTACCGTGGCTCAACTATATGTTTATCAAGCGACGCGAATACTTTTTGTGCGAAAAAACAAACAAAAATAACGAGTTTATTCGACTATTTTTTTCTTCCTTGTAGGCCAGAACGAGACTTCCTTATAGATTTCCACGACGCATGCGCGAGAATTGCGATCTGAAGTGGTGTAAGCTGGTGTACGCAGATCGCAAATCTCGCGCATGCGTCGTGGAAATCTATAAGGAAGTCTCGTTCTGGCCTACAAGGAAGAAAAAAATAGTCGAATAAACTCGTTATTTTTGTTTGTTTTTTCGCACAAAAAGTATTCGCGTCGCTTGATAAACATATAGTTGAGCCACGGTAGTCACTTGGAATATTTAAACATTTTCTTCATTGACTTTCTGGGCCGTCAAGAGGCAGTCCCTTAGGAGCCAATGTGGTAGTTATACAGCTCTCAAATTTAATCAAAAATATCTTCATTTGTGTTCCGAAGACGAACGAAGGTCTTACGGGGTTGGTACAGCATGGGGGTGAGTAATTAATGACTTAATTTTCATTTTTGGGTGAACTAACCCTTTAAGAGTGCTTTTACTAAAGTAGGACTTAAGGACATCTTTCCGAAGTAATTTCATAATTACATACAGTATATCTACTATTTGGTCAACACTGCAGAATGTACCAACAAGCAACTCAAATATACAAAGTTCATCAATAAACTAAACTAAAACTTATAAGTTATGTATATAAATATATTTTATTACACATCTGTAGTGATGAATTTTGATTTTAGTACATTTAAAGGAGTATTGACTATTGAATAACACAGTTAAAATAAAAATCTAGTACTTTACATGTGCTATGAAGTATGTTAGTCAACACATTAAAATAAGTGTGCATCTTTGAAGCATGAAAAAGATTAAAACACAATGATTTAAATTTACTTTAACATAAAACTTGTATAATATAATATAATTATATACATAATTATATAAAAAAAATTAAGTGCCCCTGTAGTTCATCATTTTATTCCTTAAAACTCACCTTTGATCACCAAAATGACACATTTAAACATTTCTTGAAAAAAAAATCTTCATTGCTTAAAGGGATAGTTCACCCAAAAATGAAAATTAGCCCACAATTTACTCGCCCTGAAAGCAGCTTCAATGTAACTTTATGCCATTGCCTCATTTATTATACGTGGTTCTATGAATATACAAATTTGGCCCACACACCCTCACGCCAGCGTAGAGATCCACTCATTGGCAATCACAAGTTGACATGATTGGTCACAAGCTAGTTTGTGACGTCAGAAACATCAGCGATTTCAAATTGTGTTTTTGAGACTGTCTTTGGTTCACTGCAGTTTTAAAGAGAAAATACTCAGCAATGGCATTGACTTGTGCATTCGCACATGGTTTGTCTTAAAGCATATAAAAACACTAGACATATAAACAACATTAAAAGCTTGATTTTTCACCAAAGGGACTTTAAGTGTGCTAAAAACCGGCATAAAAGTGTACCCTCTTTAAGTAACTCTCTTATGGCCTTTCATTTCATTAATATTATATTATCTGAAAGTATATATATATATATTTTTTTTTACATTTTGAAGGAAGCTACAAGTGCTCTTTTTTGCTTTTCTTTTACATAGAGAATTGTACAATGATTTACATTTGATTAATATTGAAGGAGCAGAACATCTGGCCCAAACTGGCCCCCAAAATTAAATAGACAATGTAGCCTTACTTGTACCACAAAATATATGCATTTCATTGGATTAGATATTAAATGGATTAGATTTTAAAATACCAAACTAAAGGACCAGTTGCATAATAGTAATTGAAAACTGACAAGAAAAGATTGCAGATGCCACTAAATTATATATATATATATATATATATATATATATATATATATATATATATATATATATATATATATTAAAGCAAATTCATATTTGAAGTGTGGTTGTCTTTTTGGGGGCCATTATAATTCTGAGATGAATTACATTAACTTAAGATGGTCAAAACAGGAGTTTTTAAAATCTGATTTATTCTCACTGTGCGTGTTTGTTTTTTTATTTGAATTTTTTTTATCCGTTATCACATTCTTTGGTGAGGAAAGAACTCGCAGTAGATTTATGTAATGCTTCTTATTTATTTAAGCACTCTGGATAATGTCACAGGAGTTAAAGACAAATTGCCTGATAGTGAGGAGGACATTCTGATATATATATATAACACCTTTTATGAATTATTGATAGATTTTTCTTTTCATTTAAAACATTTCCAAACTACGTTTTCAATTTGTTTTTACGGGTTATGTGCTATGATTTATTGTTGAATTCCTCAGTCATAAGTTGATTTGAGAGAATTATCAAGTCAGTGAGAAACCAGCCAACCTGTACCAGAAGTAAAATGACCTCAAAGTGAGATCATACGTTTTCACTCTAAAACCAGAAAGAAGTATAGGCTGGTATAATTTATGATGAGTCTGGGTAGCTTTTTATTATTGTGCTTTTCATTTTAATGACAAAGTTAAATGACAAAATCTTTCTTTTCCTCATTTGTTTGGTTGACTGCTTCAGTATAAGAATTTTTCAAACCTGGACTTTTTAACCCACAGAAGGCCACTTCTATTGCTCCTCAACACTGCGAATTTAACCCAGCTGGCACAATGAGAGATATTTGTGTTGTGTAGCTTGAAGTGTTTGCGTTCCCATAGTTCCATAGAAAAACCAGCACACTGGAAAAACTCCAGCCCGTTCTCATCCTTTAACGTCATATAGAACGCTATATGACAAAACGGCGCTACTACGCACATGGCACCCTTTATCGTTAATATAACACGCGAACCCAAGACGTTATAAATCCTTTAGCGTGAATATGACACGCACACCCTACCCCACACCTAAACTTAGCCCTCACAGCGCGTGTTATATTAACGATAACGGGTGCCATGTGCGTAGTATAGCGCCGTTTTGTCATATAGCGTTCTATGCCGTTAAAGGATGAGAATGCGTTGACAAAGGTAACATCTAGCTTGTCAAATAGCTTGCTTTACATTTTCTGTTCACTCTCAGTGTCTTAAAGAGATTTTTATAGACATGTACAACTTTTCAAATATATAAAAGCAATCATGTGGACAAAACATGCTAAGAGGTTTCTAGTCTAAAGATCTTGATTTGCGAGGATAAAGCTACAGTCCAGCGTTTTTCCTCTTTGTTGCCATCTCTGTTTGAAATCTGCAATTGCAGTCATTTGCAGAATTATCAACTTTACGTGAGTTGTACTTCAACACCCTCGACACAGCACAGCGCTGATGAACACAATGTTTTAGGAGACTGTGAGTCTGTCAGTCACCGCGCCGATGTGGATACTGGCATTCAGAATCACAGATTATTCTTTTTGGAAGTATGATCAATTTACAAATTTTCACCAGAAAATGTAATCTGAACTAGTAAGAAACCTCCACGTTTGTTCTGGTTCTGAAATTGCAGTAAATCGCACTGATTAATTCTAACAATCGCTTATAAGTTAACATATCACACAAAACTGTGCAAATTATAATTTGTTCTCAAATTGTTAATGTTAAAAACATCAGCATTGCTTGACTACATCTAATGTCCTTATTTTCACATGAGTCGGTTGCAGTCTCTTTTTTCACTCCGAGAATGTGTTGTTACAGCGGGTGAATCAGTCACTGGTGATTGTCGTTTGAACCTAGATCCAACATCAAATCGATAAGTTTAATTATATCAAGTGCTGTGAGAAAAGGCAATAAATCTCCAGCATCCTCACACGCAATATAGCCTACTAGCTGAGACTCCTCCTTTATACAGATGTGACGTAATGACAAAGACATGCTTGAATCTCCTGTGGAAATCCACCAGTACCACTGGAATTAAAAACATTATTACAAGTTTACCACTTTGAATCGAGCTAAGGCAAGCAGATAGTTTTGAACACTGGCTGGTTATGTATTTTCTCAAATATGTATTTTGGATCATTTTTAACCCCCCAAAAAAGCTACGGACTGCAGGTGTGTTTAATAGAGTAAACTCTGCTAGAGAGTGGCTTACCAAGAGCAAGACTGGACACTCTTGGACTAAGAGATGTTAAAAGTAATGCAAGACTCTTCTCATCTCTATGATGTAAATCATACTGTATGTAAACATGCATCATCACCCTGTGTTTTTATTTTATTTTTTAAGATTGAGAAAATTGTCGGATTAAAGCATTTATTGCAGGGTCTAAAAGATCTCAATTGGATTGAGTGAGGAGTTTACAAGGCTTTACAGTCCATCAATCCGATCATAAACAGAGACATAATGGCAGCAAACTCGAGCTTCAGCTTGTACCTGTTATGCTGGCATGAGAATGTTAAGCAGTGTATTCAGGAAACACAGAACGTTCCCCTAACGTTCCCGATTGGTCCCATGAGGTTATTTTTTTGGGAACCAAACAAGAACGTTAAAGGAACGTTCCATGTAGGTTATTTTTAGGTTCCATTTTTATAACGTAAGGAGAATGTTCTGGAAACGTTCCCTTAACCTTAAAGGGATACTCCACTTTTTTTGGAAATAGGCTTATTTTACCACTCCTCCAGGTTTTACCGTTTTCGAATCCATTCAGCCGATTTTCTGATATTTAGAAGAATATCAGTAAACAGACAGTTTCTGGTCTCATTGACTTCCATAGTATATATTTTTTTCCTACTATGGAAGTCAATGAGACCAGAAACTGTCTGGTTACTAATATTCTTCTAAATATCAGAAAATCGGCTGAATATATTCGAAAACGGTAAAACTCAACTGTTTAACTCTAGGGGAGCTGTAAAAGGGAGCATATTAGCAAAACAAAAGTGGAGTATCCCCGAACGTTCTGGGAACCAAAAACTAACGTTCCCAATGTTCCCAGAACCTCAGTTTGTTTGCTGGGTATATGTCCAGCTGTAGGATCAGAAAAATGTAATTCTGAATGCAATTTGGACAGAGCTGTTCTCATTTTTGGGTTGGTTCTCAGAGTTTGGTAGTGAAGGATGCAGCAGATTACTGCGATCTTGCATTATGGGTCATAGAATCATTCCACTGTTGTAATCCCAGGATCACTCTCTACATTTGGCATCTACAAATATGCCCGTGTTAAAAGACTCATTTGGATCATTGTTTAATGGATTACCATTGCCATCATCAAAAACAAAAAGTGCATACAGATTTGTTTTAAATAAAAAATGAATTTACATTATAAACAGTGTTCACACTCTTATAGCCTGGTTAAATTGAGATTTTATATATTTATAAACTATATTTATTAACTAAATCCTATATATTTGAGATGGAACTGGCTGAATTGAACATAATAAATTGAATGCTACAGTGTGTTTAGAGTTCGGAACAAATTCGAAATTTAAACTGAGGGAGACTCTGAAAATTGTTGTTGCATTAATAAACAAAGGTTTATATATTCTGTCACACTAAGCTTCTCAGACAAATAGGCGTCAGTTAATTATTATTTTTTAAATTGTAAAGACAAAAAAATAGCAGTTTTTGACTTTAAAATGTATAGCGTGTACCCTTGTAATGAGTGTAAACCCTTGGGAAAGGAAAAGTGCCTAATTAGTAACATTAGCGATACATGCTTTTTTAATATGGATCTCTGTTTACAGCGAAAGCTCATAAACAGCCGTCCCATGGTAGTTGTGTCAGTGCGCTTGTGAATAACAAGAAGAGAAACACTCGTCTAATAAAGCAGGAAACCCCCAGCTGGGGCATATGCTAATAGTTACCTCCCCCTCCATTGAAAGTAGTGAACTAGGTACATTGGCATCACACACTGGTTTTCCTGGAGCTCTTCGGTCTGGCTGGCGTCACCAAAGCCTGGCACGACACACATATGGAGACTGAACATGCAAACAGTGACTCTGATTACTTTTTCCCCTGACTTGCCAGTTCAGGAAGAGGCAATTGGTTATTAAAGTGTCTCAAAATGAGGCAGGCTGGTCATATTTGCGGGACCCAATAGAAATATAAAATTTTGTTCTCTTGGCTTCATTTGCCATCTTCTAAAATTATATTTTCCATGGTCATCCTGCAGAACAATGATGAATTGTGTTTAATGACATATCCGCACCTACAGGTGTTACTGTCATTGTCAGCGGGAGCAACATAAAAAAACAACGCCGATTCAACATGCTGAATCTGCCCATAAAATCAAGACAGTTTCTGACAAGAGCCAACAGTGTGAAACACACTAAAAAAAAAACTAAGACAAATGATACACAAAAATGGCCTGACATTGCCAGGTCGGCCTGGTGTGTCCCGTCCTTAAAATGCTTCCATTCCTTAAAATCACATTATCTCACTGTAATCGAGCAAACTTTCCCAAACTTTCCGGCGTCATTTAACTGACGCTAAAGGCCGCCTAAAACGTCAAATATTGAAGCATGGTCAAAGGTGACGCCTTGGGGTGAGAATGCGTTGGAATTGAATGTAATGTTTTCGGACACTTATGCATGTAATTTACAATTAAATGAAAATGTATTAGTTTAAATTTATATCAAATGCCACTGTAAAAAATATTGTTGGTTTAACTTAAAAAATGTAGTAACTTGGCTGCCTTCAAAATTTAAGCTCATTGAAATGGAAAAATTGAGTTAATACAATAAAGATGATTGATTTAATCATCAGAAACTTAAAATATTATGTTATCTGAACTACATAAATTATTAAAGTTCATTTGACAAAAGAAATAATGTGGTAACATTTTATAATAACTACACGCTAATAACCATTAGTTAAGCATGAGTAAACCATTAATTCATCATTCATAAAGCATTAATAGACATTAATAAGCAGTTCATAAATACAGCTATAAATGCTTTCTTCTTGATTTAAAAGCATATCTATAATTTGTTTAATAATTGTATTTTCATCCTTTATTAATGATCAATTTATCATTTCTAAATGAAGAATTGCATTTTTTATGAGCCAGTTATTTAAGAGTTTTCAGTGGTTCATACGATTACTTAGAGAGAGTGAGTAAATGATTAATAAACTATTTAAATGTACATTCATACATCTTATTATTCAGACATATAGTGATGGTTACTTAATGTGTTAGTAAATGCTTTATTAACATGTATTAATGCTGTAATTAAGGGTTAATTTGGGTAGTTATAAAGCATTTAGTAGTGGTCAGTTAACTATTTTTGTGACCTAATCTAAAGTGAGGACTAGTCATGCCTTGTAAAGCATTTTTAAAGGCTGTTAAATATTTCTATGTTCTGTATCACTGCATTGTGTTTGTTACATTTTACTGTTTAGAAGATATACGAGTCTTTAAATCACCTTTATAAATGCTTTACAAAGCATGAATAGTCCTCACTTTAGATTAGCTCACAAAAATAGTTAACTGAGCACTACTAAATGCTTTATAACTACCTGTATTTACTACATTTACTTACACTTTCTAAGTGATCTTATGAATGACTGACAACTCTTAAACAACTGGTTTGTAAATAATGCTATACTTCATTTAGAAATTATTAATTGATCATTAACAAAGTATGAAAATACAATCATTAAACGCATTATAGATATGCTTATAAATCAAGAAAAAGCATGCATAGCGATATTTATAAACTGCATATTAATGTCTATTAATGTTTTATAAATGATAAATTAACTGTTTACTCATGCTTAACTAATGATTGATAGTGTGCAGTTATTATAAAGTGTTACCAATAATGTTGTTAATTACAAGTCATGAAAATATTTTTTACAGTGTAGTTGAACCGTAAGGGGTGTTATTGATCCACTTAAATTTTCACATCATATTATATAAATGATTATTACAGCAGATTATTTTTTTAGGCAAATGTTATGCACATACATTTTTGCCTTCTTTACCACCATCTGGAAGACTCCCACTTGCAAAAAACCCTCCATTGTTTTTTATCCTGATCTCCCTCTTGTGCCTATCTGCCCCCGCAGATCAGTGGAGTATGCTGGAGCTCACACTGCTGCTGATTATGAAGAAATATGGCCATGACCTCATTCTCACAACAGCTGATGACTCACACATCACTGAAACAGAGGATGAACATTGCATTCGGCCATTCTTCTTATTGGCATGAACTACTGGCTTCAAGGTCTTGCTGTGATACAGCTGTCTTTCAATGCTATTTTCTTTCCAGATGAAAGTGAGACCTTTACAGCCATTTAAAGAAAGGGTTTGGGGTTTAAACTGGGCTTAAATAGGACGTTGGGATGGGTCATATCAATGCTTGGCCTTTTTTTTTGAAATATTTAACAGACTTTAGTTTATGTTGCAGCCTAAAAATACAACACACACACCCAAAAAAAACATGATTTGACAATGTAAGTGATTAACCAAAGTTTGTCTAAAATAGATTACATATCAATAGTAGAGCATCGCAGAAAACTCATTCAAAATCACCTGCATTGCAAACTTTGGCAAATCCAGTTATTAATTCTTCCTCACATGAGCTCATAATACAACCCGCTGCAGTCAATTCACAGTGAGGTCACTGGTAGGACATCGAGTGGGAGTGGGAGGAAGAGAATGATGCCAATAGCATTCTCGCAGGTGCCGACTTTGGTACAATAAAGTCCAGAAGGATGTGGTTTACTCTGTACCACCACACACCCTGCTTCAGTGCTGAGTAACTGGGAAAGCAGAGGCCTGATTGGCGAGGCCAGCAGGATTTGTGTTTGGCTAAGCTAAATTAAGCACATGTGGCCATAATCTAACCTCTCTGCATCAGCATTTCACTACTTTATTGCATTGACAATCTACATTATTGTATTGGGTTCCCTCTGGTATATGTCTGTCACTTCTAATCTGATCAGTGGTTTTGGTGAACTTGTTTCCACTGTTCTCATACAAAAGGTAAGCTGCTGAAACCACAATGAACTGTAAAATATGTCCCCTAACATCCATGCAGTTTCATGTCCATGAAACAGATGGGTAAAAATATTCAACGCCATCTCACGACCAATTCAGAGTAAAAATTGTCAGTGAGTATGAGTAAATCAAAGTGAGTATGAGGTGGCTTTGTTTCGTGGGCAATTAAGAATACAATTAATGTATCCTTCTTTTCCTTCCCAAGAATTCACTCCGCTGCAGTGACAATGGGATTTTTTGAGAGAAATTGCCAGGATACACTTTTTATGACATAGATACCATACGGAAACATAATATAGATATTGTCAAGATTATCCTATAATTTGGCAGCCAGGATATTAGGCTGCTGTCACTTTAAGACCTGATGCATGGATCCATTATATTGTTTTTTTTATAGCCAATTTACTTTGGGTGTGAGCACAAAATCTGTGAGAATGAGTAAAACTATATGCTCAATACGTGCAATCCTTCGCCTAAATTCAAGCCCAACCACCAACTATATTCATCAAGAGCAAAGGAGTGAGTAAATGGTTTGTGTGTAACTCACAGTTGGAGAGATTAGAGCTGGTATTTCAGCTGGTATTGTCTATCCTGCAAAAGAGTTTCAGATATTTCAGTATCGATATGTATTGAAAAACCTATACACTTGACAACACTACATTGCACTCAGTTTATTATTTCAGAAGACTTTTTAAAAGACTACAACTGAAAACTGTATGTTAATTTACCTGCCAAAGTGGCTAGTAGGAGTGACTGGGTTACATGCCGGGTTGGTGGGTGTTAATGTCAAGCCCTGTATATAGTGTGTGTGTGTATATATATATATATATATATATATATATATATATATATATATATATATATATATATATATACGCTTAACAACACTACATATATATATATATATATATATATATATATATATATATATATATATATATATATATATGAAATGTTTACGTACCAGTTCTTAGTGATTTTATATAGTTTATGCTCTTTATTATGTACATAAAAATGCACCAAGGTAAACATATTTAGACATTTTCTCTATATTTTTGGCAGTTGAATTTCAGAGTTTTTACCTTTCACAACATATTTAGATATTCATGAAATCAAGACGATTTTGATATATATATATATATATATATATATATATAAATATGTTTAGTGAAAGGTAAAACCTCTGAAATCTCTGTGTAAACAATGAGTGACGTAGACGCACAAGCGATCACTTCTGGCGCATGCGCAGACCGAAGCGTCCGTGCCATCAGTTGGACATGGCTGCGTTACACCAGGTAAAAACGATATAAATACTGTTTGTTTTCTCACACAAACCGCTCGTTTCGTGTCTTAGGCCACCAATGTGTACTTACATTTACGAGTCATTCAATCATGTTTAATTTTGACTTCTCTGTGCATGCTCTTTGAGGTGAACCGAGGGAGGACCCCCTTAACCTCCAGTGTATGACTGATAGACAACAACGGTTTGACCCGAAAAATATCAAAATTGAAAATACTGTGGAATCAAAGACACCTACATCTTGGATCCCCTTGAGGTAAGCTAAAACATATCAAAAATTAATTTCAAAGTGAACTATCCCTTTAACAATGCTTAGTTGACTTCTCAGCCTTCAAAGATGTGGCCATTGACGTTCGAGCTCTGAATTGGGACGCAGACTAGTTTGTTCAAGTTTCTTTGATTAGGGTTGGAGCTGAAATCGGCAGGAAAGTGGATTTGAGTTGAGAACCCCTGATATAAAGAGTCTACTTATTGAAAATGTGATTTTGAGAAAGTGTTCATTAGACATTGTGTGCTTGTGTTTTGACTGTAATGGCAAATAACATGAGTGTGAACTAGAGTAAAAGCACAGCAACATATTTAAAAAGGTCATGAGTATTGACAGCAGTGGCATCAATTTACAAATCTGCTGGAAATAACATGCTTCTGCAAACACGACCCACTTTACAGCTGCTTGCATTTCTCATGCTGAAAAAACCCTCCTTTAGTTTTGATCATTTTAACATTTTATTAATTATTTATATTTTACCATAAAAAATATGGCACGGTTTCACAGACATGGATTAGATTAAGTCTAAAAGTAAAATACTAACTTAAGTCTCTGTACCTACAAAATTTAAAAGTAACACAGAAACAAATCTTTGTATTTTTTCTCTTTTTTTTTTTGTAAATGTTTTACTAACTACTGTAACAAACTATAAGTCCTCAGTTATTCTCTGCATAAAATATTACAATAACCGATTTATCTTAACAAAATAAAATCTGAATGTACTGTAAACAAAAAAAAAAAAAAATACATCTCGACATTGCAGGTTTTAATAAAATGATATTGTCAGGATACAGGCCCGGAAACAGAGGTAAGTGAATAAACAAATCTTTATTTCAAGTTCAAAGTTTCAGTGTTTCAGAGGTAAACTCGAGGAAGATACTTTGCAGGAAGGATTCCAGGTGAGCAGATCCTCTTCAGTGTAATCCAGGGGTTCTCAACTCCAGTCCTCGCGACCCACTGCTCTGCATATTGTGTATGTCTCCCTTATTTAACACACCTGATTCAGATCCTCAGCTCGTTAGCGAGCTGAGGATCTGAATCAGGTGTGTTTGGCGGCAAGTCTGTGTGCTTTTACACAGAGCATGCCGCTCTACGGCCACCTCTGGACATGGCCGTAAAATCAGTGTTGAAATTTCTCCTTCAAATGGAGGAAGCCAAGCATCTTTGCCTACCATATGCTCCAGGATCCTCTGAAGAGTTTCAGGGGGATCCTTTCTCACTTCTATACACCACTAACTATTCACACACTCTTTTTCAGAGATGCGGTGGATCAAATCCATCTTCAAACTAGAAAAGAGATCCTCAGTCCATGGACGAGTTTACTCTTTCCTAGAGCTATGAGCACTTGAAGTGTAGGACTTTGTTCTGATACTTCACACCTTTCAAACGGATGAACACAGGATGGCCTGTGGTGCGGAAGGATAGATATCTGAAGTGCATGTCTCTCAGGTCAAACGCTGCAGACCAGTCTTGGGGATGGAGCATTTGAAAACGCATCTTTGTGTAAAAAATTTAACAGAGGCTTTCGAAAAAGGGCCAGTCCCAATTAACACAGGACCAAGATTGTCATGACCCACCTCTTTAGGGTACAATGAAGTACGGCCTTATAGAAACGGCCTTCATATTGGCTGGCAGCCCATTCTCACCCCCAAGGCGTCACTTAACTGACGCCTTGGGAAGCATTTGGACATGCTTCAATATCTGACGCTTTAGGCGCCCTTTAGCGTCAGTTAGATGACGCCCTAGGATCGAAGGTCGAAGGTGATGCCTTGGGGTGAGAATACGTTGTGGCTGGAGGGAGCACTGCTCAAAACTTTGTTGCGACTAAAGTCACTATTTTTAGCAGCATATTTGCTCACCACCTAGGTCTGATGAATATCACTGAGCTTGGGCATAAGACAGAAGTTATGGTCTTTAGTGGCAGTGGCACATCTGAGACCTCCTTGATTGATCTGAGTTCTTTAGCACAGTATCACAAGCAAATCGTGAGCTTAGAATTATAAGGTTCTATCTCCGTTTCGGTTAGTTCCGAGATATTGAGCATCAAAGTTTTTACATCCCAGCTGGCAAAACTGTTATATAGTATAATCTTCTATTATAGCTTTATCTATTAATCTTTTTTTTACAAAAATAACACCACACAGGCATTAATAAACACCTAATGGATCAGATTATGTCAAAAACTCAATTTTGACCAAAAGTGGAGATAGAACCTTATAATTCTAAGCTCACGCAATCATTACTAATCTGGGGGTAAAGGTGGACACTGGACACTAGGCTGAATTACTGCAATGCACTTTATTTGGGGGTTAGTGGGTCCTCCATTGCCTATCTGCAACTGGTTAAAAATGCTGCCGCTCGTATCTCAACTGGCACAAGAAAGTATGAGCACATTTCACCTATTTTAGCTTCACTCGATTGGCTGAATTTGTTGCTCTTAAAACAGTAGTTGAGAGCTCAAAGCTCGTGATCACCGCTGCACTCTTGCTGTAGAAATCACCAGCACTGGGAGAGTCTTCCAGAAGAACACCGACACACTCGCTTGTTGTAAACAACAGCACTGCTCAGAGACATCAAACGATCGGCTCCGAAGCGAAAGGCAACTTAGTCCGTGCATCCACTTCCAAATTTATACCCACACCGCGGTGGCGGAGTGTGTGATGCAAATCACGCATGCCAATTCCATTGGCTCGTTCAATAGTGCTCGAAGATGACTGGCTCCCTGGCGTGATCCCATTCATCTAACGTTCTCGACTGAAAGGGAACAGAGTGCGAATTACTCAACCATAATTGGGGGGGCACTGCTCCATGTGTATAAAATCATAAAAAAAAAAATTCTTGCTACACTAGCCTGTAGACAAAATTATATGGACCACTGTCAGACTTTTTCGTGGCTCGAAATGAGGCAGAGTAGACAAAATCATAACACTAGGGGGGGTCCAGGGGAATGCCCCCCGGGAGAAAATTTTGTACATTTTAAAGATAAATTCATTAATCCTTTGCACTTTGAGTCACTTGAATCTGTTAAAAATAGATAATAATCCCCGGGCCAACCAATTATTCAATTAAACATGATAATATGGTAACATATCACACTGAAGTAGGCTGATTTAAAATTAAAATTAATTTATATTAAAAGTTTTTCGTGTGGTAAAATTACATTTCCATCATAGCCCAAATAGTGGCTTTACTCCCTTTAAACTTAAATTGTCAATGTTTCATTTTTGAAAACACTCTTATCTGAATAATTTTTTGTACTTTTATAAAGGGCACTTCCCCTAATGTTATTTAATGTATGCTCTAAATTTCATTTCAAATTCTTGCATTTTATTAATAAGCTACATTCAATTAAAATAATAAGACAGCCTAGCCCAGGCTGTTACCAATCAAATTAAATAATTTACATTGAAAGATTGAACTGAATTGAATTGAATTGAACTGTATTAAATGAGATTGTTTTAAATATTTTTGGAATATACAAATTAGGAATGAAAATAGTGATACTTTGAAACTAAACCGCCAGTAGGAGGCGGCAGACGGCCTCTTAATGAGCGAGTCATTCATTTAACTATTTTAACTATTTGTTTATTGAACTGTTATGAATAGGCCTATCCAACGCATTCTCATCCCAAAGCGCCATATACAACGCTTTTGCAAAAGCGTAAATATCCAACGCACATGGCACCCTTTAACGTCTAATGAGACGCTTCGGTTATGGTTAAGTTTAGGTATGGTGTAGGGTAAGGGTTAAACCACTAGGGGGCGCCTTCTGCCCAAATATGTCTGCGTCTCATTTGACGTTAAATGGTGCCATGTGCGTTGGATATTTACGCTTTTGCAAAAGCGTCTGGCGCTCGGTTACAGTTGTGATGGCTTTCAGGAAAACAGAACTCTGGTCGTGTGTAGCCTATATTATTTCTTATCTATACATTTATATGTTATAAATAACTGCGCAAGCTTCAACAGCACAACTTTGTTACAGTACACTACAACAACAACTCACTCGTCTAAAAGCTGCCCTGATTGCTGCCTCGGTGCTGGGAAATAAATTAATTACTGTTATAAATATAAAATGTCACTAAATACCTATCATTTTATCAATCATTTTTAATGTTAAAATATATTTGTTGAATACAGCCCCCCGCCTTTTTTTTCCACAATATCAGAAAAATTATTTGACCCCCCCCAAAATATTTCTGTCCCTTTCCGGGTCCCTGTAATTCGCACTATGAAAGGGAACACTGTTACAATGTGCCCCTATTAGAACTTTGCTATTCTATTCTATATGAATTCTAGTGAGAGACCATGAGAAAAAGGCGATTAAAGACTGAGAGTCAATGTTTAGAAATGATTAATTAGTGTTGTTTTGAACTATGCTGTACAGCTGTGTTTTGTGCTGTTTGTTGTCAAACTCAAAAATGTGTTTATTTTTAATGATTAAAAAATTTACATTTTTATATGAAAAAGTTATTAATTGTATTTTATTGACAAATTATTTTAGTTTGTCTTGTACATTAATTGTTTTCTCAGATCAGATAACGTTTTAAGCTACGGTCATGTTACAATGTGCCCTTCTCATGTGTCAACATGCCCAACCTATAGACACTTCCATTCTTGGATCAGCAAAATCAAGAAAAAAAGAATACAAAAAAGTATACACTGTATTGATGAAAAACAACAACAACAACATCATAATTGTACTAGACATGTGGGAAATTTATGTGGGAAGAAAAATAAATACAAATAAATAAATACAATAAATGTGAATTTACACAAACTGAGAAAGTAAAAAAAAGGCTAGGTTGTGCAAATTAAGTGTTAAATTAACTGCCAGCACATAGATCCAGCTTTTCTCATCCTTACTTCCACCATTTGTGACAATCGATATATAACATTAAATGTACAATTATTTTAGAATTTAATTGTTAAATGTTTACCTTTTTCTATGTTAAATTACTGTGTTTTCACTTTTCTGTTGGTTTGAGTGGATTGGCAAGCATTTAGGGTGGTACTTCCTGTTTGACCAAACAATGGTAGGTTCGGGTGGGAAACCTGATTGGAAACAATTATAATGTTTATAATTCCATTGGATGCCACTAGTGGTCCAGAAATGTGTATTGGAGCAGGGTTGGAACTGAATTTGTCACCCCTGCTTTAAACCAATTTAAGCCAACACATGTTTTGAATCCAATTGATTTGCAATGCAATTGATTCCTTTCATAGTGCCATCTTGTGAATCACACAAGTGACGCTCACTGCTGTGAAAAATGAAGAGGATGGAAACAGGTGATCCTCAGAATCCTCATATCCCTGCTATATCAGTGACCCCGCTTCACAAAAGCAATCAGGACCACTGTGAAGTTGCACTGAGTGCCAGCTTTGACCAACAATAGTCTCCTACCTCATAAGATATAATAATCTCTTTCTCCTCCCAAGTTGACTATTGTCCATCAGGGATGCAGCTGATGATGTGAAGTGTCACGGTACGAATGTGTTTGGAAGGGTGTTGCTATGCTGCATTGAAACCAGAGCTGAAATAGTGGGGATCATGTGGCTGAGAGTTGAAACAGTACCAACCATGTAAGTTTAAGGTCAGATATCAACAAGCAAGGACATACTCGTCTTCATATGAACTCTGGAATGTCATCTGCTCCTATTATACCAATGTAAACAATGCGTCTACACACTTGAGCATACTTGCACGCACACAGCATGACTTTACATAATTGCTGTGACAATTCCAATAGCATTAACTGCACGGTGGTGATGCAGAGTCCATCTGCTTGAGTGTTAATGGGAATGACAACATGTGCCGGTGTCCCACAGGAGTCCTCTCAAACACCCTCCTTTCTTGGCTGGTCAAGTGGTTCAGTCTGGTAGCTGTGCTCCTGTAACTCCTTCATCCACCCTGAGGAAAGTTCTGAGCTCACCCAGCGGGCCATAAAACAGTTTGGCGCCAGACTCTGGGCCTGCATTTTCCAGTTAACGCATCTGTCAGCAGGATCCCAAGGCCAGATTAAGAGGACAGTGGGCCATGTCTTGTTTGTTTCCATGTCATGCCCTCTACTCTCTCAGCTGTTACTGTTCTTACCACTAATGCTTAGCTATGATAAAGAATGCCAGGCTCTCAACAGCACAGTCTGTTTCAAATGCTGGATATCTTGATTTACATATTTTATAAAAAAAAAAGAGGGAAAAAAACAGTCTGTCCTGGAACATTTTGGTCCTCTTGTTGACTTCATGCTAGTCAAAGGAGATAAAAAACCTAGAGAGTCTACTAGTCTACCGATCTTCAACCAGATGGAACTGGATTACATATTTTGAATGTTCCGATCCCAATTTGACTTCTGATCTGTGATGCTGCCTGAATCTAGCCTGGGAAAACCCAGACAACTTCCGTCAAATTTAGATTTGTTCTGAAAGTTAGTCTGGCAAAGAGCTCATTCAAGCCCATTTCCAATCCGTCGAAATCGAGGCACCAATCAGAAACGTTTGGGGCGGGCTTTACACGATGACGACAGCGCTGGGATTTTGAAGCAGATTTTGTAGCCTATTATACAAAGATGGATGCTGCCATCGAACATCACTTGTTCGAATCAGCTATCGCGTCTGTTTTAAGCGATTTGAACGTGTCCTTTTTGTTAAAAACCGAGCAAAGAACAACACTCGGAGATGTTTCTCCGCCGCTCTCTATGTCATCTCCTTCATCGTTCTGATTCCGTTCTTCGACGTCCTTTGGAAGTGATTTGACTATGATGCTTTGCCAGACCATAACTCAGTTACAACTGAGAATGGTCTGGTTTTAACCAGGCTAGCCTGAATCGTACTCATACAGTGTTTGTTTGTTGGCCAGAAGAGAATTGGTCCCCCAACTGAGCCTGGTTTAAGGTTTTTTTTTTCTCCATTCTGTCACTGATGGAGTTTGGGTTCCTTGCCACTGTTGCTTCTGGCTTGAACAAATATTGACCTGACTGCGTTGTCTAAGGACTAAACTGCACTGGAAGATGACATCACTGTTTTCTCCAGAGCTGCTGTATAAAAATAAATAACTAATGATTTTTTTTCAATGGAAATCAAATCTGAACTAACTTAAGCTGGACAATGACACAATTCTCTTCTACAGCCGCTGTGCAGCCGAAACAAACTGTGTTGCATTATTTTCCTGTTATCACTGTAAAGATGCAATAAGTTTGAAAAAATATGTATTGTAAAAAGCGCTATATAAATAAAAGTGATTTATCTTGACTTGACTAGCGCCTACTATTTGCTATTCTAATCAAAGCGACACTTTGCAATATGTCAGAGTGCTATAGCTTTGACTGGAATTTTTATTTTTGAATTTAAACATATTCTGTCCTCAGCCTCATACATTTCTAAGTGCTCCTATTATGCTTTTTTTAGATATTACCTTTCATGTAGTGTGTAATATAGCTGTTTGTGAATGTAAAAGGCCTGCAAAGTTTTAAAGATCGAAGTGCATGATAAATAAAGTCATTGTCTCCCAAAAGAAAGAATGCATTTTGAACTGCCGAAACGAGCCGTCAGTAACTCCAGTCTTACTTCCGTAACATTCATAGCTAACGATGTAACACGTTTGCATAATGCCCACCTATGGTCTTCATTGGATGTCTGTGAACAACGTCTACTTTGAACCACCCTCAAACACTGTTGCTGGTTCTTGTTGTGTATATACATTTCGAGAAGACGCTGTTTTCTGGGCTGCAAAGAGCATTTTTTTGTGTGTACTTTCAAAGGATGAGGATGTAGAGTCAGTGGTTAAATTTACCACAGCGATACAACTGCAATATAACCTTTTGACGATTGCTTCTCAAAAAGGTCAATGCGGGATTTGCAAAACGCTTTTCCATTAAAGATGATACAGTACCCATTTTATGTGGACCAATTTGCTACTCTGAACTTGCTCCAACAGACTGGGCCATCTGACCAATCAGAGTATAGCAGGCTTGCGGAAAGGAGGGATTTGGAGAGACTGAATCTTTGGAAAGAAATTAGGTGATGTTCAATGTATATTATAAGAAAATAAAAATGTTTTTTTTTTGTTTTGTTTTTTTTACCTTTGATACATGTAAACCTGTTGTAGGAGACCTCCTAAACAAATGATGGACCTTTAAAATAGCATAATAGTGTTGTCCTTGCACTCTTTTTTGGTGTGTCGGTTGGTTTTTGTTTGTGTTCATGACTTTTATTTTGTTTTCATGCTCTTAGTTATGATTTCCTGTTTGTTATTTGCTTCCCTTGCTCCTTATGTATCTTGCAATAATGTGATCATGTATTGTGCTTCCCCTGTATGTGTCATGTTCTTAATGGTTCTGATTGTTCATTGTGTGTATGTGTATGTGTATATTGACTATAAGTAATGCTGCACCTACATGTCTACTAACTCTCATTAGAGTATTTGTAGAGTATTAGTAGACTGGTAGGGTTAGGGTTGGAATAAGTTGACATGTAGTTGCAAAGTTTTTTTATAGTCAGCAGAATGTCTGTTGGAGGACCATAAACATAAAGAGCAGATATTAAGTATTACGATATGAGGTAAGACAATCTACTAATACTCTAATGAGAGCTAATTGACATGTAGTAGCAAAGTTACTTATACACTGTAAAAAATAAACCGTAAATTTTACGATAAAAAAACGGCAGCTGTGGTTGCCAGAACTTTACAGTTAAAAATACGGTAGGAATGTGGTTTTACAGACTTAACTTAAAATTTACAGTAATAAACCGTATTTTATTTTCTGATAAAATGTTGATTTACCAACTTATTGATATCTGTTTTAGACCATTATAATACACTGACAACCATCAATCATCACAGCAGTGATGAGAGTTACATGAGCATTCACAGCTCATCATAAGTGATTACTTATTTAAGTAATACTCATATAAAGAAGCTCAGTGTCATTCACACAAACATTAAACACCACCAAGGTAACACACATGAAATTAAAAAATGCAAAAAACATTAATTTAACAACATTAAATGTAACATAAAACCCTAATGTACATAACTGATTAGAAAAAAACAATAAAACTATGAAGAACTATAGTTATTTCAACAAAAATACATCAAATGTGAAGTGTCACACAGGGAATTGTGGGAATGTCAATTTACGGTTTTTCACTGTAAATTATACAACAATTTGTTCTTTTTCACTTTCAAAAACTGTAAATTTAACGGCATTTTACTGTAAAATTATATCACAGTTATTTACCGTATAAAGTACAGAAACGTTCTGTTAACCAATTAACAGTTTTGCACTGTAGCATTTTTACAGTCGTTTACTGTTAAAATCACGGATATTTTTTACAGTGTAGTCAACAGAATGGGAACTTAAGACTTTAACAGAATAAACTTGAGAAAATAAACTTGACTGTAGAACAAAAATGGCAGGTTAGTTGGTTGGGTTATATTATTTAGGATGAGGTTCTCAAAAAACCTCATGACTAGTGTTTTTGGTCTTCAGTTCGCTTTGCTAATCCGTTTTACAGGGTGTGGACATATTTTCTGCAGTCATATTAAAAACCGAAACTCAATATGTGAGTAAAGTGAGCTTGATTGTTTTAGTTTGGCTGAAAAAAAATCAAGCGCTTACAAGGGGATATAAGAGATTATTAAAGATACACACACAAAGTTCTGATGGAATGGCAGTGTGCTGAGTAAGCCATAACAGACACAACTTGACCTCAGCGGCAAATTCCAGTGTACTCATGGGTATTCTCGGGAATCTTTCTGGCCAGCTGGCTCAACTCAGGGACCTGTGCTGAAGGAGAACTCCGTGAAATAATGCATCTGAAAAATGTTTCACCAGATTTACATGCAGTCAGATGTTTCATATCACCCTGTCTAAAGGTGCAGTACTCCTTCGGGAATTATGTGATACTAGAAGAAACTAAATATTTATGGAAGTCAAACTGATGTTAGTTTGAGTGCTGATAATATCTAACGTTTACTGGACCTGCAGTAAGTCTTCAGTTTTCCAGGGTTGTCAATGTAAACAAAGTTTTACCTTTGAACTACAGAAAACGTTTAGATATTAAAAAGGTAAATCTGCATGCATAAATAAAGGAATAAAACAAAAAATGCTCATCACCTATGCAAAGTTTTTTTTGTTGTTTTTTTTTAAGATTTTCTTACTACAAAAATGCATAGATTGCACACATTAGAGTGTTGGTTTGCTCATCTTGGAATCAGTGAGTAAAAAAAAACCTTGCTGTGTCACCCTGAAGACCTCATGTAAACAGGAAAGAAGGAAATATTTTTTAGAAATATTAGAAATTCTTTACATTCATAAAAATCATAAAATTTCACGGTGAGATTGAGATCTTTGTTTCTTTGTACCTCATTCTCTTCTTACTACGTTACAGAGCAGCTGCTGTGCAAAAATAATAATAATAATAATAAAGGAGGGGGTGCAATGCATTCATCACAGGGGATGCCACAGTAGGTCATTGTCACTGGCAGAGACTGACAATAAAAAAAAGTTTAATGCTCTAACCATCATTTTCCTTACAATGCTTAAGTGGACAGGACATGACGTGCCTATATGGTGATACAATTTATTATGATAATAAACATGCATGGTAATTCAAAATGCTGTTAATTATAACAAATTTATTACTAATTATTCAGATTTTTAGAATGCATTTTAAGAATACTTTTCCATCAACCAGTTAAAATTACAACTTCCCATGTATACTCTGTGAAAGAGGCATGTACACTCTGATGTAAACAATCCACAAACATTGATAACCCCCGTAAACAAAGCAGCTGTGCTACTTTCTGTTTCTGAACAGCATTTTAATGTTCCAAACAGCCATTCAGATTTTTGTATTCACTATAGTGTTTTTCACAACACCAAATACTTAAACACATAATATATATATATATATATATATATGAAGAGTTCAGATGCAAAAGCCTCTAAGTGCCATTTGAAATTCTCTTCTAGAATAATCAATTTTATCAAGCTTGTATATTTAAATTCAGTGATTTCACTTAAATATTTAAATATTTAACATTCTTGAAGAAAATTTCAAATGGCATTTAGAGCTTTTGCATCTGAACTCTTCATGTATCTATCTATATCTATCTATCTATCTATCTATCTATCTATCTATCTATCTATCTATCTATCTATCTATCTATCTATCTATCTATCTATCTATCTATCTATATCTATATATAGATATGATTAAAAAGTGTCATGATTAAAAAGTGTCTAATTCGTACGACCTCACTCGTACTAATTCGTACGATTTGTCTAAACCCACGTGATGGTTAGGTTTAGGGGCGGGGTAAGGGGTAGGTCATTCGTACGAATTCATACGAATTGGCCAATTCGTAAAATATGTACGATTTAGCAAAATCGTATTAATTCGTACGAGTGAGGTCGTATGAATTGTTACGAGTTAGCCACTTTTTAATCATTCGTCGAATTCGTACGACTTGGTCGTGAGATCGGGTTGAGGGACCTATATATATGGTCTAGATATAATACATGCCCTAGATATTGATTGGTTACTAATCAATGTTCCCTGATGGAGGAAATGGAAGGTGGTGTCGATGTGATGACAGCAGGGGTCACACTTGGGAGCCCTGAAAACCTTATATTTCAGAAAAGGCCAATGAGAACTGGTGAGGGAAATTTGAAAGCCACTTCCCTGCAAATGGGTATACTGTATATTCACTCATTCAGGTTCTGGACGTTAACATGTCCCAGCGCTCAGTCAAGCGTTGTGGCAGGAGGGACACTATCAGGGAATCGATGTCACAACAGTCACAAGACGTTCGTCAGTCATTCTAATGTGACCTGAGCTATGTAGTTTCAGCGATGCAGATGTCAGCAGGCCACCACATGCAAGTTAACAAATGCACTCACAACTCACAATCCAGTGGCTGGCAGCACAAACGTAAATCTGTCCAGGGGAAGACATAGGTTTATTATGTGGGAAACCAATACTATCTCAAGATCAATTCGTATGTATATTACAAGGTGGCTAATTCCTTCAACCTCACTTTTTTGAATTTGTGTGATTTGTCTAAACCCTAGTGACGAGTAGGTTTAGGTAATTTGTACAAATTCATACGAATTGACTTTTCGCAACGCCACGTCCCCTTGTTATTGTTACTACGCCCGTCAAACAAATGGTCAAACCATTGACCAGCACGACAGATTGCCATGATGGGAAGAGGTATAACCGGCCATGTCAGTAACATTTTTTGGAGCAATAATTCCTCGAGGATCCTCCAAATCGAGACACAAGGGGTTACAGTATGCAGTGGAGGGATATAGTTCAAAATGTAAAATACGCAATGAAGGAGACACGACTACGTTTCAATCGAGGCGGATGCTTATACCGGTCTCAAGCGAAATATGAGAATCCCCATCACCTGTACCTCAAATGCAACCAGCACAGCCTTGAAGAAGATTTTAAAAGCTGGTTCAGTGGTTAATTGTTTGGAGTTTAAAATATATATAACTTGCGCTGCATGTTTAGTAATTTGGCCCCAGATACAGGATTATACATTCGCTTTAACAAGCAGGTTGTTCATTACCATGCAACCGCTTGCGTGTCATGCTGAATGCGATTTTCGTGTTTAAAAGTAACTATACATAAGGGACGGAAAGATGCAGAGAACACTACATTATTTAAGGTTATTTCTCTTCATTACGATATTAATATATGAACTGATGTTGTCAAGTAAGCTTCATGCTTTCCCTGTTGTGAACTTGCACGCCTCTAAACTGTAGCTACGGGTGCTGCACTGCTTGTTGACTGCTGCTCATTTTCCCCTGAGAATATCATGTTAACATTAACAACAACCCTTTAGAAAACGTAATTCCTTTGTGGATCCTCTTGATCTGCTTTCTCCAGGTTTCTTTGACTAATCTCAGTGTCTCAGTCTCACGCACGCTGCACGCAAGTTAACCATGTTCGACACATTTAACAGTGGGGCTTATTTTATCCATTGTAGGCACTGCTCACGTTGGGTTTTCGGCTTTGGAAATGGAAAAAAAAAACTCTTTCAGACAATCTATCGGGGTATCTTTCGGGGTACTCCAGACAATCTATCGGGCGTGTGTTTGGACAATGGCCGTTTTGGGGGAGGGGCCGGTGAGAGGTCAATTGGGCAACTCGTAAAATATGTACGATTGAGCAAAAATCTTACAAATGTGTGTGTGTGAGGGCTAGACTTAGGGTTAGGGTTAGTTTGTACGAATTAGCCACCTCACAAACACGTAAGAATTGCTGTGTGATCAGGTTGGGGAAACCATTTCATGGACGAGTACTGGGACTGCCACCAAATTCCTTTGCCGAATTCTGCTGCCCTAGGGTGCTAAAAAAATATGTACATGGTTCACCAGGGTTCTGGTCCAATTCTCATTTGTGTTTATTATTCCGAAGTTTCTTCGTCATCTGGGTCTGATCAGAGACTATTTATATATTTCGATTCACACATGTACGGCTGAATGACAGAGGGTTTCTCACTCTCATCCATTCTGCTTAGACCGACTGCCATAAATATGCAAGAGACGCAACGCATTTAAAGATTTTGTGTTATGTCAGATTTAAAAAAAAAAAATCACACTTAGCGCGTTAAAGACCAAAAATGGCCACATATTAAACATTGCCTAAATATTATATATTATTATTATTTTCCACTTTTACCATGTTAAATCTTTTAACCAGCATCAGTCCTCATCATAACTACCAAAAATTTATTCAATTTCAGGATTTTAACCCTTTAACCCAGTTTTGGTGGCGAAACCATCGATTTGTATAAGAGGAAAAAACACAAAAATTCAATTATTTTCAATAAACTAAATGCAAAGAGGAAACTTAAGATTTGGATTATCACAGTCTTGAATATGTCAAAGATTAGCAGCAACATTATTTCTGGTGCATTTAAAGATTTTGTGTTATGTCAGATTTAAAAAAAAAATCACACTTAGCGCATTAAAGACCAAAAATGGCCACATATTAAACATTGTGTAAAATATTATGGATTATTATTATTTTCCACTTTTAGCAAGTTACATATTTTAATCAGCATCAGTCCTCATCATAACTACCAAAAATGTATTCAATTTCAGGATTTTAACCCTTTAACCCAGTTTTGGTGGCGATACCATCAATTTGTATGAGAGGATATTAATCATCATCATCAATAATGTAATCATCATCAATCGGCTGCAAACAAAACGGGTTTGCAGTCGGTCACAAGTTTTCTCCACTCTGTTCGATTACTACAGTAGCAGCTCTTTACATCTCGTCAGCTGTTGGTGGCATGTCATTGTTGATTAATTTGCCGATGTATGTATGGTATAATGTGCATGGCTTTCCTCGGCTTCGTTTGCCATGTCGTTCTTCGGGTGCATATAACACATATTTATTAATTTGGTCATTTGGGTCTCTTCTAAGTGAGTGGCCAACAAAGCGTAGCTGCTTTTGTTGGATTTGAAGGATAAGCTGGTTCTTTTCGACGGCTTTGTATACAGCTTGGTTAATATTTGATCCATCTTCTTTATGCCAAGATTCTGTAGCAACTGTCCTTAGCGAAGCTGTTGAGTGAGTTTTGCATTTTCTGGTTGATAATCCAACTTTCGCAGCCGTACAGGAGGATGGAGATGCACGCTGCTTCAAAGATGTTTAGTTTGAGTTTGATTGGAAGAGTTTTTGATAGAAATACATCCTTCATTTTCCAGAATGCTCTCCACACTTGTCCTTTTCGTGCTCTGATGTCTGTTTCGCTCGATGCAATGTAAGAGCCAAGATACTTGAAGTCTTTTGTCCATTTGAGTTTTTGTCCGTCGAGTTCGATGAATTGATAAAGGTGGATTGGCGTCTCTGGCCCGGCAAGTTCTTGGTTGCTTCCGTCTTTTTAATGTTGACCTCAAGACCCACTCGTTTTGCCCACTTTGCTGTTGTTTGAAGTTGAGCTTTACAGATGAAAATGCCACATTTTGAGCAGGTGGTGGAGATTTTTCTTTTTTTGTTAGGGCTGAAACTGCACCCCCTCCTCCTCTTGTCATGGGTGCCTGCAAACCCACCAGCTTTTCTTCATCTTGTCGAGTTTAAAATTGCCGCACCAAAGATGTGCATACCTTTATAACTTTTGCATCAAAAACACTTGTATGAAAGGCAGACTTTATTATTATTGTCTAAGGACTGACTGCATGGCTGTGTTTGTGCCTCTTTATGTGAGAAGTTATCAATTAACTTTGAAACATAGACTGCTAAAAAAGATGTCAAAGATGTGTAAAATTCAAAAGATTCATATTTGTGCATAAAATATGCATGAATCAAACCGAAAGAAAACAATGCAGTGAGAAGCACTTTTCTCTACCTAAATGCACACACACACACACACACACACACACACACACACACACACACACACACACACACACACACACACACACACACACAGAGAGAGAGAGAGAGAGAGAGAGAGAGAGAGAGAGAGAGAGAGAGAGTAAGAAAGAGAGAGAGTAAACAGAAAGGGTAAAATATGACCTTTAGGATATTGTGATTTGTCACTGGCATAAACTCCATGTATTAGGCCCTACACAGACACACACACTGTGTTTTGTCAACACAGACACACATTGCTCTCAGACATCCACGCATACTTAAAAACATTATTTTAGATCATTGAGCCATTAAAATGCTTCATAACACACTCCATACTGCCCCTAGTGGAAACCAGGAAAATAAGGTGCATTTCCACCCATAGGGAATATGTAGTGATGTCATCTGGTGGAATACACTATATAATTCAAAAATAATGCTTTTGCTTCAAAATGAAAGGATGTTTGAGCAAAAACCATATTTCATGTATTAATGACAGCCTCGGATTTAAACGTTTTAATGGGTTTCAATTGGCCATTTTTCAATTGGTGTGTGTTATACATATTTTGCAAAATGGGATCACATTTTTTACATTTATCCATAAAGTCACAATTTTGCCAAATTTCATACCATTTGCATTAAAACAGACAAAATGGTCAAAGAAATTAAACTGCAAAAGACCAAAAATGTCCCTAATGCAGCATAAAACACACACTCAGAACACCATAGGAACTGCATAGCAAGACTAACCACCTAGCTGAAAAGAAACATGCCAAAAAAGGTCCAAAATACCAGATAAACTGCATAGCAATACTCTGACAACGACTCTAGCGATTGAACACCTAAGCACCATGCATGATAAGCTAATTATGCTGTTTTAAATTTTATTGCAATTGTACATCTCATACAAATGTTAATAACAATGACAAAGCAGACTGCTACAAAGAGAACAGTCACAAGAGATTGACCAAGGCTCTCTGCCATTGTCGAATATGAAGGGGCAAGGGAAACAGGATCTTTGCGTGGCAGACAGCCAACACAATGTTTTAATCCTCTCGTTTAAAACACATTTCTAGACATACAAACACAATCTTTCTCACTCCCAGACCACTGAGAGTAAGACATGGCCCTCTGATATTGTGTGACAAGCTACCATATGTGAGCGTGTTGTCAAAAAATAGGATTAAGTCACCCAGAGGGTCATATGCCATTTAGAGTGAATAATTGCTTGCTTGCTAGACAGGGATTAAACATATCAAATGAGGCTTGGACAATCATAGGCCTTAGAGCTTTCCCCAAGAGGACTGACATAATCAAGGGAAATAGCATTAAATGAATAGTTAAAATTAATAATAAAAATGTCGTCATCATTTACTCACCCTCATGGATTTTTTTCCATGGTACACACACACACACACACACACACACACACACACACACACACACACACACACACACAGACTATTTATATTTTAAAGCCTTTTGTGAAATTCAAGTCAGAATGAAATTAAAATCTATTATCTAAATGCATGTTATAGATCTTATTGAGAATGATTCATCATGTACTGTATATGTTTCATTGTTAAAGGTGCCCTAAGCGATGTAACATGTTTTTAGGCCCAAACATTTTTTTGTCACATACAGCAAACATCTCCTCACTATCCGCTAGCTGCCTGTCCCCTAAACACACTGTAAAAAAAACGTGGTTTATGCAGACAATCCACGCCCCACAAATGGCAACAACAAAAAAAACTGCGGCAACCCGCTCCACGAAACATGACTGTGACGATCTGCGGCTGGAGTGCCCGCTTTAGCCTCTGGGGGGCACTCCTTCCTAGTTTATTGTTTCATTCATGTTTTACCCTGGACTGATTATGGTTTATTTCATGCACCTGTGTTTTATCATCTTGTTTAGTTCACCTGATTTAAGCCCTGTGTTTCTGCCCTGTCTTGGTTGGTTGTTGTATTTATGTGTGCTACGTTGGTGCTTTCACGTCTCTCGAGTCTTGTTTCTAGTGTCTTGTTTTAAGCTTGTTTAATAAAGCTACACTGCGTTTGGACCCAGCCTCAGCTCTGTTTCTCCGCACGACGTCACAGAACAACCAACCTCAATATGGGTCCAGCAGTCGTCAGCAACCGGGCTATGACAGAATACCTGTCGTCAGTCTTGCAAGAGGGCCGGTCTGTCCAAAGGTACGCGAAGGAGTTCCTGTCCATTAGCAGTCTGGGAGCGCTAGATGATATCCAGCTCATGGGCCTGTTTCTGAATGGGCTGGATTATGAGATCGCTCGATGGATGCCGCGGGACCTTGCCAACTGGACTCTTGACGGGTATGTCGCTCGGGCTTGTTCCTTGCAGGACCTCTTCACTACTGCGCGCTTATTCTACTCGACACCTGCCGAGTGTACTTTACCCGCGAAGCCCTCGTCGTCTTCACCGCTGGTTCACGTCAGTCACGACGAGCCCGCGCTTCACGTGCGCATTGACGAGCCCGCGACTCACGTCAGCCCAGCCGAGCCCGCGCTTCACGTCAGCCCAGCCGAACTCGCGATTCACGTGAGCCCCGCGAGGGAATCTCCGGTTCAAGTGGATGAATCTCCTGTTCAAGTGGATGAATCTCCAGTTCAAGTGGATGAATCTCCAGTTCAAGTGGATGAATCTCCTGTTCAAGTGGATGAATCTCCTGTTCAAGTGGATGAATCTCCTGTTCAAGTGGATGAATCTCCTGTTCAAGTGGATGAATCTCCGGTTCAAGTGGATGAGTCTCCGGTTCAAGTGGATGAGTCTCCGGTTCAAGTGAGTGAATCTTCAGTTCAAGTGAGTGATCCTGTTCAAGTGGATGAATCTCCTGTTCAAGTGGATAAATCTCCAGTTCAAGTGAGGGCTGAGTCTTCTGTTCAAGTGAGTGAATCTTCAGTTCAAGTGGATGAGTCTCCGGTTCAAGTGGATGAATCTCCGGTTCAAGTGGATGAATCTCCAGTTCAAGTGAGTGAATCTTCAGTTCAAGTGAGTGAGCCTGTTCAAGTGGATAAATCTCCTGTTCAAGTGGATGAATCTCCAGTTCAAGTGGATGAGTCTCCGGTTCAAGTGAGTGAATCTTCAGTTCAAGTGAGTGATCCTGTTCAAGTGGATGAATCTCCTCTTCAAATGAGCGCTGAATCTCCTCTTCAAGTGAGCGCTGAATCTCCTCTTCAAGTGAGCGCTGAATCTCCTCTTCAAGTGAGTGAGTTGTCCAGCCCAGCGAGTGTGTCTAGCCCTGTGACGCGCCGCCGCAGGAGGAGGAGGACTCGTTTGGTTCGCCAGGCCCCGGTGAGCGTGCCCGGACTCCTCGCTCTGCCGGCCCCGCCTCTGCGCCTCGCTCTGCCGGCCCCGCCTCTGCGCCTCGCTCTGCCGGCCCCGCCTCTGCGCCTCGCTCTGCCGGTCCCGCCTCTGCGCCTCGCTCTGCCGGCCCCGCCTCTGCGCCTCGCTCTGCCTGCGCCCTTCAGGTTCCGGGAGGCCTTTCCTGTGCCCGTTCGCCACCCAGGGGCTCCTCCCGTGAATTTCCCCAAGTATTTTTTTGGGGGGGGGCAGTAGGTACCCTGTGAGGGCCATGGAGGCGATGAAGACATGGACCTCGCCTCGTCCTGCTCCGCCCTGGCCTTCGCCTCTTCCTGCTCCGCCCTGGCCTCTGCCTCGTCCTGCTCCACCCTGGCCTCTGCCTCGTCCTGCTCCGCCCTGGCCTTCGCCTCTTCCTGCTCCGCCCTGGCCTCTGCCTCGTCCTGCTCCGCCCTGGCCTCTGCCTCGTCCTGCTCCACCCTGGCCTCTGCCTCGTCCTGCTCCGCCCTGGCCTCTGCCTCGTCCTGCTCCGCCCTGGCCTCCGCCTCGTCCTGCTCCGCCTTGGTCTCCGGCCCAGTCTGGTATGCCCATGCTCTGCGGCCCAGGCCCGCCTTGGCTACCTCCTGGTCCTGTTCCCCTGCACGGGCCTGGCCCTCCGTCCCTCCCCCGGGATCACCTTCACTCTGCCCCACCACCTGGATCGTTCTAGGAGCGTCTGGAAGCCGCTCCTTAGAGGGGGGGTTATGTGACGATCTGCGGCTGGAGTGCCCGCTTTAGCCTCTGGGGGGCACTCCTTCCTAGTTTATTGTTTCATTCATGTTTTACCCTGGACTGATTATGGTTTATTTCATGCACCTGTGTTTTATCATCTTGTTTAGTTCACCTGATTTAAGCCCTGTGTTTCTGCCCTGTCTTTGTTGGTTGTTGTATTTATGTGTGCTACGTTGGTGCTCTCAAGTTTATCGAGTCTTGCTTCTAGTGTCTTGTTTTAAGTTTGGTTAATAAAGCTACACTGCGTTTGGACCCAGCCTCAGCTCTGTTTCTCCGCACGGCGTCAACTTTCTGATTTGCTCTCAACCTCCAATCAGTAGCGGAGTGGCAATCGGGAGAGTCGGGAGTTTTCCCGGTGGGCCGGTAGTGTTACGAGGCCACGAGGGCCGGCCCGGTCTGATAAAATGTATTTATTGGAAGTTCGCCATGGCCCAAGCTAAGGGAAGAAAACAATTTTTTTTTTTTTTAAATTTTTTATAACGGAGCATATATTTGCACTAAATGCCTGTCTTTACAGCAAAACGACACCCGTCATAGAATAGCATCAGTGGCGTAGGTCGTAGGGCGTGAAGTGTTTGATTGCAGCTTTTTTGATGCGCTGAACGCGAGTTCGAATCCGCCTTGCCGAACTCTCTCTTCTCCCTTTTCCCAACACAGATATGTAAAGATGTAAAATGTAAAACCTAATTTTATATTTTATGTTATATTTTGCCAACGAACTAAAATTGAAACCAAATGGAGTTGCGCCATTATAATAACTGACATTAGAATAGCATCCAGTTTGTTCTGCGTGATTACTTTGCTCTCGCGATCATCTGGTGTTTTCTCCTAAAAGCTCAAGGGTTTATTTCTTGCAAGTGAAGAAATTAGGACAAAAGTATTTTAATTTTCCTATATTATAGTGTAATGTAGGTTAAAATATACTTTTGAAATACTCATTTTCATTTACACATTTATAGGCTATAAATGGATTTTACAGTACTTCACAGGAATAATTATAAATCATTATTACATTATTATAATGATTGTTTGGCATCCTAAAACACCATTGATAATGTAATGCAAACTGAGACTCTCATAACTAAAAAAATATTTGAGCCCTCTTTATTGTCCTGGTACAAATTAATGTTTTTTCTTTGTTCAACGAGCAGTTCATGGGTCTTAATTTCGATCTCTCAGAGAGCATGAGATTGATGCATTATAACCTTAAAATGTCCAAAATTTTCTTGCGGGGGAGCATGCCCCCGAACCCCCCTAGAGGCACAGAGTCCACCCAACTACTTTTAGAAAGTACTATGGGAAACAACGACCATTTATGAACTTTAATCCAGCATACTATTACAACAAAGTTCCCTTTAAATCAGTAAAACCAAATGCTATTGGCTAATCGTGCCGGCGACGAGGGCCGTTGGTCTACGAAATTTCCCGGTAGATTTTTTGGTCCCACACCGCCCCTGCCTCCAACCACTACATGCTTTGATGTTTTGTTCTTTGTTTCAAGCGTGAGAGCCCCATTTCCTCTTTCATTATATTGAATTCTGGACATAAAATAAAACATTTAAATGATAAAAGAAAAAATGGCAACACTTTAGAATAACACTTCCATCATTAATGAATAACTACACAGGAAAAAAAGAGTAAGCACTATTTCTAGTAATGGGGCTTCGGACAGGGCGTCTGTCTATAAAAGCAGCTAATTTCTCCATATGATTCAGGCTAATCAACTGAAGCGAGCAACGCCGATTTGTGTGCGTCATAGCATGGCCGTCTGTGCAATACTCGTTCCCTTGTGTCAGGGAACCGAGGTTACCGAGATAAAGAGTACCAAGTAGTTGCTTTTCGAATGGCCGGTCATATTGCGTCTGCTAGGCACAAAAGGGAACCAATCCAATCACGCCGTGCAATGTTTAAGCAGAACAATGTTCCGATATGACCCTAGTCTGAGACGCTTAAACAAGGGTCCAAAGCCAAAGGCATGAGCATGGTCCAAAGGTCCAGTCTCGCACAGGTGCCGGGTTCAAATATACAGATAAGATGTGTGTCTGCAACGCAGGGACTTCCAAGTTATAAAATCTGGCAAAAGGTGGAAGGTGAAGACCAGCTGGCTGATGCACATATATTGTCAATAGATACCCCACTGGACCACGCCCAGGAGGAGGCCATGACTCTAGTGGAGTGTGCTCTGATGCATATGGGGCACTGCAGGCCCATAGCAGCATAGGCTACTAGAGCGATAGCCAGTCCTTCCAGAAAAACGCGGAGTTTTTTTGTGATTGTTGCGGGCAAAAATCCTTGATTACGCGGCCCGTTTTCTTTAAACATGCGATGGAATATGCGGGATATTTATGCAATTTTATGCGATGAAATTGCAGGAACTTGCAAAAATTGCGGAAACTTGCAAAAATTGCGGGAACTTGCAAAAACTGCGGTTTGATGAAAAAGAGAAAAAGTGATTCCCCCAACACCCTGTTCTCACTAGGCTACTACCTTAATGTAAAGGGTCATTTCTTATTACTTCCTTTGATAAGCAAGCATACTACATCATAGAAAGTGCTGGGAATATTTAATTTCTCATCTTGTTTTATTTCAGACTATAACGAGTGTAAATAAGGTGTGGCCCCTTTAAGAGCTGCGTGCTCCCTGTTGAATTGTCTGCAGTGTTATATGTGCGCCTCAAACACCCCATGTGTGTGGGTAATTTCTGTTTGATGCTAATTCTTTTATCTTATGTTGTTTATTAAGTAACAATGTGACGGTAGAACGTGTGACAGACAGTTATACGAGTTCGATTTGTGAAATGTCAATCCCCTTCCGTGAGTCTGTCTGGCCTCTGCAATAACTTCAGCTGTGAGCTATCCCGTCGCGTAATTGCGTCACTTCATAACGTTCCCATGGAAACAGGGGGAAATGGCTGCTCTTGCGTGAAGCAAACACAACATTTTTCAACTTTCTGCTAAGATATATGTGACTTTTTTGCAACGAAAATGCGAGGATTATGAAATCATGCAAACCCCGCATATTTTGCACGGAAATCGGCAAAATATGCGGCGAAAGTGCGGCGTATTTGAAAAAAATGCGGCCCCGCATAAATATGCGGACTTTGGCTGATTTTGCATTGAATTCATGAATCGCATGATCGCGTTTTTCTGGAGGGACTGGATAGCGTCCACCAGCCAATGCGATAACTTTGCTTCATCCGGCCCCTAAAGCTTACAAAGACCTGTTCCGACTGTTTGAACTGAATAGAGTGTTCTTATATGTTTTCAGGGCCCAAACCGGGCAGAGTAGGTGTACAGTTATTGCTCATATTCCAACATGCGAAGAGCAAAAAGCGAAATTACTTGTGCTTTAAACGGAGTTGAAAAAAACTTTGGGCACATAGCCATGCCTTGGCTTGAGGACGACTTTAGAGTCGTCTGGGCCAAATTCAAGAAGGAAGCGCTAACAGATATGCTAAGAGGTCCCCCACTCACTTGACCATTGCTAAAACTAACAACAGTGCAATCAATGTTCACATATCATGTCTTTTGCATGCACAAGTTCGTTACTTCAAATGTAGGCACGTGGCAAGCGTGTGCATAATGGAAGTGACATGCGCGTCACGCTCTTTTTTCCAGGCACGCCTATGCTGCGGTGAGGCGAACCCTTCTCAACTTTTCAGAATGCCACAAGCATGGTCATTCTCATTGCTTTGTCATTGACAAAAAACAACCGATCAGCTTTGGCCTATCCGTAACAACATCAAAAGCTAAGCCAAACAACTGATCATAGCTGTACAGGGTGGGTTTTTATTTCTCATCTCCATAAATATATCTAGTAATAAAGCTAATGCAAGGGCTAGAAATCAATTGATCCTTTGCTGATACTTTCTCATCATCACGGAGAGTGCAGTTCATGGTTGCATAGCAACGACAGGCACCACGGGAGCACAAGTGCTTGTGGAAAGAAGGAGAAAGGGCATGGCCCCCTTTTTAGACGTGAATGGCCCCTTAAGCGAGAGTGGTTTCAATTCTGCCGATTGTAACGGCTCGAATGGCGGCCATTTGAAGGGTCTGAGGACCTTCAAGGTCCCTGGAGGGTACTATATGGGGGCATGTGGTTGAGCCTCCTCGCTCACCTAATGTCACTTTTTCCAAACACTGGCCAGCCACCAGATCTAGGAAAGCTACAATGGCCGCCACGTAGATTTGGAGTGTGGATGGGGTACAACGTCGCTGCTCTTTTAGAAGAAGTACCAGAGATACTTCACATAATGCAGGGTCCTGGTTTCAGGCTGAGCACCGGCTGGAGAACACAGACCACTTAATGGCATAGAGGCATCTCATGGACGGAGCTCTAGCCTCACAAATGGTGTTTAGGACTCTCGCCAGGAGGTCCACACATGGAGGGCCCATATTTATTAGCATTGTCCTGTTCTCCAGCTCTTTCCTCAGGAGTATTGGCCTTGGGGCTGCTGTAAGAAGCTGAGTCAACTCGGGGAACCAAGGTTGGGTTCGAAGGTAGGAAGGTAGGAAGGTTTTGAGGGCCGGCAAAACCGCCAACATTTCTAGGCAGTTGATATGCAGCCATCTCTCCATGCTCATCCAAGATCCTGAGGTTGGTTTGCCCTCGCACAGAGCACCCCAACCTGTGTTGGAGGCATCCGGGGTGACTACCATCCTCGTAGGATGGGTCTGAGGCTGCCATCCTTTTTGGGAACGAGGAAGTAGTGACTGTAGAAGCTTGAGTCGCTGTGGGGAGGAGGCACTGTCTCCAGAGCCCCTTTTTCCAATAAGCTCATTACTTAAGTCTGGAGGATGTGAGCCATGGTGCTCTTCACCGAAGTGTCGATTATGCCCGCAAAGCAGGGTGTATGCGAGCAAATTGGAGCGATTAACCTCGTTCTATTGTGTTCAGAACCCATTGTGACTTTCCATGCCTCGGCCCAGCTGGCTATACGGGGCTTGTTGACACCGCGACAGGAACCATTCGTCCAGGCGGCTGCGTGTAGGCTCCTCGGGAAAAGCTAAGTCGAGACCGAGCTCGGATAAGCTCGGCGTCCAGTCCAGCTCTGGAGTCACTGCGTTTCTTAGATGGCAAAGGGACGGGGTCATCCACAGGCCCACCCAATCCTCCACGTCCAAAGCTGCTAATGACAACGAGTCATCATAAAGATCCTCCTCGGATCCTCCGAACAAGATGAGGCTGCTCACATCACAAGAGGGGCACTGGTCTGGAGGGGTGAACAGCACAGGCAACATCACTCTCTTTGGAAAATGTGAGGCACACGGGGTCTGGGCCAGTGTGAGCTCACTGACATCCAATTGCGCAACCCTCTGACTCAGCAGTTTCTTCCTCTGAGGCTCGAGAGGGAAAGGAAACGGGAGAGCATGAGGGGCCAAGTTGCGCTTTGAGAAGAACACGATCCAAGAGCGGAGAGATGAGAGCGGCATACTCTCAGAAAAAAAGCAGATCTTCTCAGTAAGTGCGGCGTCCACATGGGCTTTGCCCACATTCGCTGTTTCTGTTCTAAACATGCAGAGGGACTCTGCATATGCCACATCAGTGGCGCGACATTTGCAACAACGCCGCTGCTCTTTTATAAAAACTTGCCTGATCAGATCGTCGCTGAAGGAGATAAATCTGAACCAATCTGTTAGTATGAAAGAGCCGACAACGCTCGTAGACCGAGCTCAGAAAATGGAAGATTAAGTGTTAAGTTTTGCCAGGAAGAATCAATTGTTGTTTTACTGATTACCTTTTCATCTATCCAATCGCGTCTAATACTTACGATATAAAAAGACCGGTACTTAAACGTGTTTGAGTTCGCAGATGCTGATGCTTCCATTGACCTCCATCCTCCCCACCACCTCCAAGATTGTTCCTTCCCTTCCAACCTCCCCACCACCACTAGGATTGTCCCTTCCTATAACTTCCAGGGGTCAGCTGCGCCCCTGCCTTCGTCTTCAGGCAGGAAATGCAGAGTCCGGACCCTCGGATTGCGAGCTATGGACGGGGCCTACACCAAATAACTTCATTGCTTGCTGGGCTATCAATAAATGTATTTATTGTTACAGTATTTATTTTCCAGAGTCTTTCTGTTTGAAATATCTAGCATGTGAGATATCCAGAGCTGTCGCATGACTCAACCTCACGTGATGTCATGAGCTACAGCCAATCAGATCAAGGCATGGGTTGAGGTCAGTATTCTTCACTGGGTATTGGCGCACATGCTGTTTTGCGTCATTATCATTTTCGTTTTCCAGTTGTTGTCAACTCGTGTAGTGCGTTACCTCCTGTTGCGGATCAATCACGTTGTGTCATGTTGGTGTGAACAGCTCAACAACTTGAACACTCCTGATTTCACAGAGAGCACGTACTGTGTGAACCGCCCAGTTCAGCCCGACATTTTAAAATCATGTATCGTCAAAAAGGCTTAAGGTTTTGGATAGTAATGATTAAGTGTTACTACATCCTTCTAAAGGAATCACTAATTCAATGGATCAGTATTCTCAAGTGAAGATCATGATAACTCTCTAATGGACTGAAGTCATCATAAGCTTTTGAGTTTTTTTTTTTTTTGTTAAAGTATTGGATAGAAATTACTCAAGTGTTACTACATCCTTCTAAAGGAATTACTAATTATATGCATCAGTATTCTGACGGTTAAGATTGAAATATTTTTACACATGCCACTGGACATGCTGCTGACTTGACTCGGACAAAAACGATGATAAAACCTGTTGGAAATCATCTTTTGCAGCGACAATAATCACTGCAAAAGATGATTTCCAACAGGTTTTATCATAACTGAAAATTTCCAACTGAAAATTCTCGGGCCAGCAGCATGTGTCCAAATTTACCGAACTTGTCCTTTAAGTGTTACCAAATCCATCAGAAGACATTACTGTCCAAAACCAACAAAACAAACAAAAACCTCAAAAGCGTACAATGACTTCATTAATAATTATATGTAATTATATTGAGATTTATTGTGTTTTCCACTTTAGAATAATGATCCAAATAATTAATGGTTTATTTTAAAGGATTTAGTAACACTTACTATCTAAAACCTAAAATAAAAATGGCAGAAACCTCAAAGGCTTACAATGGATTCAGTCTAGAGAATTATCATGTCTTTCACTTTAGAATACTGTTCAAAATAATTAGTAGTTCCTTCTAAAGGATGTAGTAATACTTGAGTCATTACTGGTTGCTTAACTTTAATTTAACTTTAGAATTAAAGAGCCCCTATCATAGCATTTGAAACGTTCCTATTTTTGTTTTGGGAGTTCACAAAAAGTTGCATGTGTAACGGTTTGTATATAGTTAAATTCCTGCTTAAATGGGGTAAGCGCCATCTGCTGGCGTCACTTGGTATTGCGCCACGGTGTTAAAAATAGCGAATTCTGGGTAATCCACAGCAGAATTTCCGGTAACTGCTGTGGTAAGTCGCATGTTAAACGCTGCAGAGACAAAAATAGCCCAAATGCCTTAAATATCACTACACAATGTTTATTTCACTGTATTTTTGTTATAATGTAATTAAGAGATGTATGCTGTTTGTCTGATGTTGAGTGAGTCATTAGTTTAGAGTTTAATGTTATATGTAGCACATGTTGCATGGCTGCCGCTAATGATATTCCTCCATCTGATTTACTGTGTGTTGTGTAGGGCTGTGTTTTATTCTCTGTTTGCGATGTCATGCCACTCCTGATTCGTTTTGGTTTCCCCTTGTGCAGGTAATACTGAATTTGATGTTTATTTTTGTTGTGTGGAAAATGTACGTTATAACAGCAATATTCCTGTTGAAAACAATTTGCTGTTTTATAAACTGTTTCATATGGCAGAAATACTTAAGTCAGAGATTTTATTTATTTTATTTTATTTATTTCACATTTTTCTGTGGGAAAGACAACGAATTGTGAAACATTTCATTCAAACATTCCACTATACGATCACACTGGAATCAGTTAATAAAAAAAGAGCAGAATTTCCGGTAACTGCTGTGGGCTGTGTTTTATTCTCTGTTTGCGATGTCATGCCACTCCTGATTCGTTTTGGTTTCCCCTTGTGCAGATGTTCCATATACACAACAAGAGTAATAAATAGAGGACCGTCACATTGGTGCCGTGACTGTGAGTGAGTGGACGTCTGCCTGCCATTGACGGACCGCTGTAGCTGTGGCCTTGTTCGGACATCGTGGACTGTAGTTTCCTGAAGAGGACATCTTTCTGTTATCCTTTGCACATTGAAAAAGGACTCTACATGATCTGATAATTTTTTTTTTTAAATACTTTTGATTATTTTGGGTCAGTTTTCTTTTGTTAGTTGATCTGTTTTGTTTTTTTTTCTCTTTCCCTGATATTATTGTTTTGAAGTATAGTCACAATGAGCGAAACAGGACTTGATTCGCCAGTTCGTACTCCAGCTTCTGTTGGTAGGGGGAGAGGTCTACTGCAGATACCTGCTTCCTTTCTTGGTAGTCCTGTTGTTGGCAGTAATGTTGCATTAGGAGTGAATAGAGTTGACTTTTCAATGGGACCCCCTGACATTACTGATATGCGCAACCCACACAGGCAACCAGTCACTAGCTCGACACCACACACTGAACATGTTGACTCTGATTTGTTAGATCAAGTAGGCTCAATTGCTCTAATGATTGGAGAACAGATAGCCGACAGTATTATATCTCGTCTCAACCCACCGAGTTTGGAGTCAGACACACAGAGCAACCCACATACTGGCAGAACCACTCTGACTCGACCTTCCAACAATTCAGATATATCCCAGGCTCACTTAGTCACACACAGGACCGTCAAAGAGCCTCCTTCCTTCAGAGGGGATGGATCTGACTCAGTTGACATAGAGGAGTGGGAAGACTTGATGAGGGCTTTTGTTAAGAAGGGAAATATGAATACTGCCGAACATGTTGAGGAGATACTTGTTCATCTGCGGGGCAGAGCAAAGGATGTAGTAAAATTTTGGATTAGGAACAGCGAATCTGACACCCAGACCAGCCCAAATGCCATCTACAGTCTCCTCCGTAAGCATTTCAGTTGCAGTCAGTACTCACAAGTTCCCCTCTCTGACTTTTACACCACTTTGCCTAATGAGAATGAAGAGCCTTACGATTACTGGTTGAGGTTAAACAAAGCAGCAGATGTAGCCTCTGAATGCCTAAAGGAGCAAGGCAAATCATTTGATAATCCAGGTACAGAGATTGCCCACATGTTTATCCGCCATTGTCCCAGTAAAGATTTGACTCTGACCTTTCGATCCAAGTCCATTGACAAATGGTCCGCCCATGAAGTGCAAGCTGTGTTAAATGCCCATAAATCAGAGTCCAGCTCCAAGCCTGTTAGCACGACATGTTATGGAAGGCCTGATAAAACAAATGTTTGCAAAGTTGATGTTAATGCAGCTTCTGTCGGTTGCAAGGATTCTGGATCACAGCAGTGTGGATCTACAGAGCATGCTAATCTAGAGAGAGTGATCGACATGCTAGAGAAAGTTTTAATGCGCAATTCCTTCACACGACAGCCTAGCTCAGGTCGACGTTATGGCAGACTCCCAAGGATTGATGGTTTAGACGTCTTACCTTGTGCTATCTGTAACGATGGAGCTCACTCTGCTCTAGTCCACTGCCGTGAGCATCGCTTGTGTTTTCAGTGCCTGTCACCTGGCCATGCCCGACGCAACTGCCCTGTGCCACGGGCTACTCTACCCCCGTCCAGTCAGGGAAACTAACAGATCTGCGTGAGGGGGAGGGCAGCGTAGATCTAATTAGTCAGCCTCCTATCTGTGATACTGAGGATTGTGAGTCTGTATATGAGGTACAGAAAAGCATTGCCCCTTCTGAAAAGACTGTTATTTTTCAATGCTTGCAGCACATTCCCATGACTGATAGTCTGTTCTATACCCCTGTTTCTGTCGAGAATGGTCCAACACTGAAAGCACTGATTGACAGCGGCTCTATGGCATGCACTATAAGCGAAACAGCAGAAGCTAACTTGTTGGAAGCCAATCCTAACCTGATAAAGACTCCAGCGGATAATGTCGTCGTTGTTGGATGTGGAGGTCATAGAGTTAACCCCACAGGGATATATGATGTCACAGTCTCTGTTTATGGATGTAAAATGATGCTCTCTGTTCTGGTTGTGACAGGTCAGACAGAAGAACTCATTATTGGCAGCAATGCTATCAAACCGCTGTTGACTCTACTGAGGTCCACTGGCAGCTACTGGAAGTTGATGAACATGCCAAGCGGAGATGGGATGGATGAATCCTTCCAGTTTTTGTCTTTACTTTCCAACACAGAGAGGTGGAAAGGAGATATTGTGCCAGACAAAGTCGGAACAGCCAAACTCAAAGGCAGTGTAACATTACAGCCGCGGAGTGAATATCTAGTTTGGGGTAAACTCCCTAGCAAGGCCATGGTATCAGTAGGTAGTACTGTAGTCATAGAGCCCACCCAATCTAATTCCAGGCCTAAACAGATCTTGGTCGGCAGAGTAATCACACCACTATTTGGTGATGGCCTTGTCCCAGTTAAACTAGTTAACCCCACTGATCGCCCTGTTACACTGAGAAGGAATGCAAAAATTGCTGATGTGTCCCCATGCATTGCAGTAGAAGATTTCACAGAGGTCGAAAGTGTCCAGTGTAAAATCCAGTCAAGTGCCCAGTCTTGTCACATCTCCGAACAACCACTACTGTCGGAAGAGGAGTTGACCAACATTCTAAGGGACTTGGGATTGAACGATTTAGACCTAAGTGCATGTGAAGTCTCTCTGGAGTGGAAGAACAAACTCCTTAGCATCATCACAGCTCATGAGTCTATATTCTCAAGGAATAAGATGGATTGTGGTCTGGCCAAAGATTTCGTGCACAGGATCCGTCTGGTTGACGACAAGCCGTTTCGTCTACCTTACCGTAGGATACCACCAAGTCACTATGAGAAGCTGCGGACAGCACTGAATGAAATGGAGGAGTGTGGCATAATAAGAAAGTCTAACAGTGAGTACGCATCACCCTTAGTAATTGTGTGGAAGAAAAATGGCGACCCCAGGATCTGTAATGATTTCAGATGGCTTAACGCCAGGACAGTAAAAGATGCTCATCCTCTCCCGCACCAGTCGGACGCACTCGCTGCTCTAGGTGGAAATGCCTTTTTCTCCACTATGGATCTAACATCCGGTTTTTATAATGTGCCATTACACGAGGAAGACAAAAAGTATACAGCATTCTCATCACCATTCGGACTCCACGAATACAATCGCATGCCTCAAGGCCTTACAAACAGTCCCGCTACATTTATGCGTATGATGATGACGATTTTCGGTGACAAGAACTTTACTAGTCTGTTGTGTTACCTTGATGATCTTTTGGTCTTTGCTCCAACAGAACAGGTTGCACTCGACCGATTGGAGATGGTGTTTTCTAGATTGAAGACTCACAATTTGAAGCTTTCACCAAAGAAATGTAATTTTCTAAGAAGGTCTGTGAAATTCTTGGGCCACATTGTTGGTGAAGACGGAGTCTGTACTGACCCTGGAAAGGTTCAGGCTATCGCTGATGTACAGGTGTCTGATTTAATGGATTCCGATGGCGTCACTCCTTGCCCAAAGAAAATCAGATCATTTTTGGGTATGGTGTTGTATTATCAACATTTTATTGAGAGATGTTCAGCCAAAGCGAAGCCCCTCTTCAAGCTCATCTCCCAGCAGGACACGCAGTGCTTCAAAACGAGAAGGAGGCATTCTAAAAAGAAAGCTGTTAATGTTAAACTAACACCATCAGACTGGACTGAAGAATGCAAATGTGCATTTGAGACTTTAAAACATGACTTGCTTACCAGTGTAACGTTAGCTCATCCTGATTTTGATGGCCATTTCATTTTGGCCGTAGATGCGTCTTTCGATGGATTGGGAGCAGTACTCTCTCAGATTCCCAGAGGCAGTGACATGGCGAGGCCAGTGGCGTTTGCGAGTAAGACGCTTTCACGCTCCCAGATGAACTACCCCGCGCACAGGCTTGAGTTTTTGGCCCTAAAATGGGCAGTATGTGACAAATTCCATTACTGGTTGAAAGGTCGTCATTTTACAGCTTGGACTGACAACAACCCACTCACATACATACTCACCAAACCTCGATGCATGTGAGCAGCGTTGGGTAGCGAAGCTGGCATCCTATAGTTTCGATCTGAAGTATGTGCCAGGAGCTAAGAACATAGTGGCAGATGCACTCAGCCGGGAGCCTTTTGTCAAGTCCTGTGTCAGCCATCGCCTTGTGACAGAGCCATACCATGCTTTGTTAAATCAACTGAATGGTGTGAGGGACGAAACAGTTCAAGATGCTTTCAGATGCACAAACAACTGTCAACTTGTGAGTACGGATGTTGAACCAGGCTCTGACCTCTCCCTCACACTTTCTCAGGGCAAGTTAACATCGCAGGAAATCTCCGCCCTCTTGGATGCACACTGCTCTGGTGGGACAAGTCGTGTAATGGGAACGGGGGTCATCCCTCATTTGGAGAAGGAGGATTGCACCACTGCTCTGCCTAAAAGCACTCTTCTGACTATGCAGGAGCAAGACAGCACCGTGAGTAGAGTGGTTTACTATGTCCGGAGACACAAGAGACCTGACAAACGTGAGCGTGCAAAGGAGCCTCGTAGTGTAATCAAGCTGCTCAAGCACTGGAACAAACTCACTCTGCAAGATGGTATGCTATTTAAAGTGAAGAGAGATCACAACATGAACAAGCAGCTCTATGAGTTCATTGTACCAGATTGCTTAAAACAACAAGTTCTCCATGGCATACACGATGCCGCAGGTCACCAAGGACGCTCACGTACACTGTCATTGGCCAGGCACCGCTTTTTTTGGACAGGTATGGCGCATGATATTGTGCATTATGTCAGAAACTGCACACGTTGCATTGTTGGTAAGACGCCAGAGCCGGATGCTCGTGCTCCTTTGGAGAACATTCACACCACAGAGCCCATGGAATTGATTTGTATTGATTTCTGGTCAGCGGAGCAGGGAGATAAGTCTGTTGATGTTCTCGTAGCGACGGATCACTTCACCAAAATGGCCTTTGCTTTTCCTTGTAAAAACCAGTCAGCAAAACAAGTGGCCCGCCGTTTATGGGATGATATTTTCTGCATATATGGCTTCCCGAAGCGCGTGCATTCTGACCAGGGGGCTAACTTCACGAGTAAGCTCATCAAGGAACTGTTGGATATGGCTGAGATAAAGAAATCTCACACTACCCCTTACCACCCGATGGGTAATGGGATCACAGAGCGTTTCAACAGGACCTTGGGGAGCATGATCAGAGCTTTACCCCCCAAGTCCAAAGCAAAGTGGCCCCAGTCATTAAGAGTGCTGACTTTCTGTTATAACTGTACTGTCCACGAAACAACCGGCTTTGCACCATTTTACCTTATGTTTGGGAGGATTCCCAGACTTCCGATTGATGTAATGTTTCAACACGTTCTAAAGAATGATCTTGTCATTACTCATTCAGAGTTCGTGTCCAATCTCAAAAGAGACCTGAGTGAGGCAGCAAAGGTTGCTCAGAGGCACAGTTCAGCTGAACAGGCTCGTCATGCTAAGCTCTACGACCGTAAGGTAAAAGGCTCTCCATTGACTGTTGGTGACAGGGTTTTGTTGGCAAACAGAGGCGAGAGAGGGAAACGGAAAGTTGCAGACAAATGGGAGTCCACGGCTTACGAAGTGTTGTCAGTAAGATCGGCAATCAATGTCTACCGTGTGAAGGACACAGTCACTGGCAAAGAAAAAACAGTTCATCGGAACTTGCTCCTTCCTGTCAGTTTCCTGTTGAGAGACCATGAAGTTGACCTGTCGTCTGATTCTCTGTCAGTTGGAGCTCGAAGCGATCAGGGTGATCCTCTGCCTTGTGAACAACTCGACAGCGATGAAAAAACATTGCGGTGGATTTTGCAATCTGGAGAGAATGCTGAACTTGATGAGGTTGTTGTCATGATTCCCAGCTCATCTAACCCAGTAGAGAATACTCATGTGGATGATGTTGTCGACGACAGTCATGGATGTACTGGCCAGGACAGGGATGTGAGCCAGTCTTCATTTCTAGATGATCAGTCTGCCCACAGTCACTCCGTACAGCTCCCCACAGACTCTCCAGCTGATCCACACTCGCATGTTCCCAGTAGTGTAGACTCAGAATCAGATGAGCCTGTAGTTAATCAGCCTAGGCGAGGCATGACTATGACTAGGATTGGTAGGACCATTAAACCTCCAAAGAGATTAATTTGTGAGATGAATGACCAGGTTGTGGAAGATTCAAGATCTTCAGTGAGTTCTTTTGTTACTCTAATGAGACATGTTTTTGCAGTGTAGCCTGAGACTTTATAATGTACCTTTTGAGTAATTCTGTTCCTGGGTGTAGACAGATACTCCATTTTTTTTTTGGAGTTTTTGAGCTGTGTCAATTAGGAGAGGTGTAAACGGCATCTCTTGTATCTATGTTAAGGTTTAGGGTTTGGTACCACCCTATCCTTGCATATCTCTGTAGGAGGAGTTTTGTAACTGACTATAAGACATTAACGCTCAAGGTAATTCATTCATTTGTTTAAAAAAAATGTTTTTCTCTCTTCCCCTTCTTTCTTTTGTTTTCTCTGTTTTGGATACGCTACCCCGATTTAGCAGAAATTTAGGGGGGTGTATGTAACGGTTTGTATATAGTTAAATTCCTGCTTAAATGGGGTAAGCGCCATCTGCTGGCGTCACTTGGTATTGCGCCACGGTGTTAAAAATAGCGAATTCTGGGTAATCCACAGCAGAATTTCCGGTAACTGCTGTGGTAAGTCGCATGTTAAACGCTGCAGAGACAAAAATAGCCCAAATGCCTTAAATATCACTACACAATGTTTATTTCACTGTATTTTTGTTATAATGTAATTAAGAGATGTATGCTGTTTGTCTGATGTTGAGTGAGTCATTAGTTTAGAGTTTAATGTTATATGTAGCACATGTTGCATGGCTGCCGCTAATGATATTCCTCCATCTGATTTACTGTGTGTTGTGTAGGGCTGTGTTTTATTCTCTGTTTGCGATGTCATGCCACTCCTGATTCGTTTTGGTTTCCCCTTGTGCAGGTAATACTGAATTTGATGTTTATTTTTGTTATGTGGAAAATGTACGTTATAACAGCAATATTCCTGTTGAAAACAATTTGCTGTTTTATAAACTGTTTCATATGGCAGAAATACTTAAGTCAGAGATTTTATTTATTTTATTTTATTTATTTCACATTTTTCTGTGGGAAAGACAACGAATTGTGAAACATTTCATTCAAACATTCCACTATACGATCACACTGGAATCAGTTAATAAAAAAAGAGCAGAATTTCCGGTAACTGCTGTGGGCTGTGTTTTATTCTCTGTTTGCGATGTCATGCCACTCCTGATTCGTTTTGGTTTCCCCTTGTGCAGATGTTCCATATACACAACAAGAGTAATAAATAGAGGACCGTCACACATGCAAGGATAAAAAACACTTTATTTGTCTTATAATATGCATTTATTTTTACACGATTTGCTCAACGACTCCCAAATGATTCGTTCGACGATTCATTTTCCCAAACACCTCCTTTGAATCTGCGGTGATTGGTCAAATGACCCAGTCAGTTGTTATTGGTAAACCGTAGGAAGAGATTGTCGGCAACGGAACGCCCATAACAAGGATTAGGGCTTGTCAAGTGTTGAAAATTGTATAGTGTTTGAACAAACGTGTCAGAAAAAGTGCACTTTCCACACGGTCCCTTACTTGCGTCTCCGTCAAGAGCGAGCTTTCCCGGTGAAACTCACATTGCGGCGGCTTTTGAGGGACAGTGCTTATTATATAGAGCAAAGTCATATTTGGCTAAGTCGTTTAGGATGTAATTGCCATTTTTCAAAGAATGTCTGGTGAATATCAAAAACAAAACTAACTTTACCCCGCTTAGAAGCTGATCGGAGTTTACACAACACACACAACACAATAATAACTATATTGTGCATTCTACAGAAAACATAACAGCAAACATTTAATACTTACAGATTGTGATTCGGAGGAGGACGAACCTGATCCATATACACTGGATACTGAGCCCTCCTTCGGGAACAACTGGCTTGCGAATCCACATTTGAATTAATTTATGTTTTTGAATGATTTGTCATTAAAATGATGAGAACACAAGGTTCGGGCTATACTGTTGTGGTATCGTTGCAAATATGAACTCTAACCACTGATTCCTCACATGCTCGTCCCTGGGCAATGAAAACAAGTGGCTGAACTGTCTTTGCATTGTAGAACACAGCGTCTTCTCGACATGACGCTAATCAGCTGAAGTTTTTGAATGTGTTCTAGACTAGATTTCAAGTTTACACTCCCGTCTGTGTGCGCAGTTGTTGGTGCGGCCAATGAGCTAAAGTTTTGTATCTACGTCACGATGTAACAGCTAATGACTCGTTTCAAAAACAATTCATTTCATAGACTCAGAGTCGACTCTCACTTTTGAAAGACAATAACTTTATATACAGTGCACTTTCAGATATAAATCTTTGCAGGATGTTTTCATTCCCTTAGAGCTACAGGGGTTGGACAATGAAACTGAAACACCTGGTCTTACAGCACAATAATTTGTTAGAATGGTGAGGGCCTCATTTTGCATCCAAATATAGCACCAATTGACAGATAGAAGTCCTTCACAGTGACCAGAGGGATTATGAGCCGTTCCTCTTCCAGAACAGTGTCCAGGTCACTATATGATGCTGGTGGACTCGCTCCTCCAAAACACCTCAATAATATTCAGATCTGGTGACTGTCAGACCATGGGAGATGTTCAACGTCACTTTCATCTTCATCAAACCCTTCTGTCACAAGTCTTGCTGTGTGTGTTGGTGCATGATCATGCGGTTTGAGCGGTTTGAGCATCAGGTGCTCATGATCCTCCAGAAGGGTTTGGTAGTCCTCGGCAGTGTCGTGTCCATCAAATACAATCAGGATTGTCATGATATTGGAGCTCAAACCATCACTGATCCACCCGTGCTTCACTCTGAAGATTGGCCGCCAGGCATATAGATGTGAAACCTCCAACATATGCCAGTGTCCAACCCCTGTATATATTCCACACTACATGAACAGTCATTTTCAAAAATCCATGATAAGTGCTCTTTAAGTATATAATGCATTATTGACATTAATTAAGAACCTCTATTGTAGTTAGTAGTTCTCTGGGAGATATTTTATTTTTTTATTATTGATTAGCTAATAATGAACTACCACATTCGGCTTAGTTTTGGACTACATTAAGGTTAAAGAATGTGTGTGTGTGTGTGTGTGTGTGTGTTGGGGGTTTATCTATCCATTTAATACCAACACTAATAATACTTAATAATCTTTTTTGAGTGTGGGAATTGTAATTTCTGTGGTATGAATTCAGTCGAGAGTTCTCGACATTGAGTTGGCACAGGTTCGGCTGCGACCTTGGATGCCAGCACACTCCACCCTCTGTGGAAAACTGTGGGTTTCCATGCCTCGAGTCAGACTGTCCAATTCTAGATTTCGAATGGACCCTACATCCCCTCTGAAACAGCCAGTTACAGAAGCTGTTTGTCTCAAACTTTGCCTGAACCAGATGTAAATGAAAGCAGTTTTAATCTGAACTATGCAGCCACAAAAACACGACTTCATCCATGTATTTACTTTTCTTAATAGATCCCTTTAACTGACCCAGATACATTTATTTGCAAAGCTGATTTGTGGAAACAGGAATGCATTCCTTGCAGACATCAATATTTGGTTTTTGATTATGCCCTTTTTGATAGCTGGAGCGAGGCGGTGTGTGAAGTTGCAGGACGTTGGGAAAAAGAAAAGCTGTCCACTGTTACAGCATTAAAATCACAGATATCATAGATGATGAACCACAAAGATGTTGGACCACAAGAACAGAATTTGAATCCAAGCTGTGTCCATTCCCAATACCATTCCTAGACCTGTCGCCTTATAATGTTTTGTTTGAAGGCTAAAAAATATTTAATATTATGGTCATTAAGTCTGTGTTTGGCTGTGTTAACCCTTTGCCCAACCATTCATTGTTTACGGACCCTGGTACATGACACATTTATTATTATTATTATTATTATTATTATTATTATTTTTTCATTTTTAAAATGTTTTATTTGTTTTAGTTTATTTTAAATATAGTGTATTTTAATTACATTTGAGCTTATTAAGTTAAGTTTAAGTTTAAGTTAAATGTATTTATTTTCAGTATTTTAGGTGTCACAAAGTTAACGCACTAACTCATTTATGAATTTCTTTGCAAAGTCTAATGTTACTGTTAACTGTGGAATTTTCATGTTGGGTTGAAATACCATGTATCAAAAGCTACAATATATAATTATAATAATACAATATACTATAATTTAATTTATATTTTATATTATATTGAATAATAATAATATAATATTTTTGTATATATTATTTATTATTATTTATATTAAACTATAATATATTTTTTTAAATTGATTAAATATTTAACTTTAATTCAATTAAAGTTAATTTCATTAACATTAAATGTAATGTAAATTTGGTTTCATTTAGATTTCATTTTCATTAACAATGACAACACTTCCTGTCATTTTTGAATGGCCACAGGAAAACAGAGTACTGACTGATTTGGATGCCTTTCTGTTGTCCTTGTTCCCTGAAGATATGGCCCAGTTGTAATGGACCGACTGGGCTCCAGAGTCTGTGTGTAAATATAAATAGCAGAGCAGTTGCTCACAGCTGTGAGCTCTACTTTCACCCTCCACAGCTGCGCCACTTCACTTCTTCTCCTCTCTCACACCATCCTCCACCACACAACAACAACAGCACGCACACAAGCAATGCCCACCACATGAGCTGAGTTTTCATCAGCAGTTTGCTATGTTACAAGTGTGATTGTAAGTACTAGGGTTCTTTGGATAATCTTCCCCACTGTAGTGAATGCTTCCAGCAGTACTGCAGTTTAATATTGACTTGCCTAGACTGAATATTGTCAACCAGTGGTGTGAGTTTGGGACAAGACAGACTCGACTCACTAAGCCTAACAATTAAGGGATGATATATTTTTGTAGGGCTAAACGAGTTAGCATTTTAGAACTTCTAGTTCCATCGTTCTGAAGTCAGTAACTTTTAAAACTGGGTTTTTGAGAAAGGGTCTGTTAACACAAGATCAAGATATTTTCATTTTTTATACTATAACATAAAATACATCAGGAATACCCGCTTGTAATAGTGACAAACTTTTATTTTTAAAGGGTGGCTGCTAACAAGTGGCTAACTGTTAAGGATGTTACATGTCATCATGTAGAACAGGTAAACTGATCTGTTCACTAGTCAGCTTTTCCAGTTTTATAATCACAAATTATTCTAGCCCATTACAGGGGCTGACCGACCAGGCATGGGTCTTGTCACAATTGCCTTCTTCTGTTTTCCTTGTTTTGTGTGGACTTTAGTTATTTCCTGTCCTGTGCCATGTTTTGTAGTCCTTTGTAGTTTTTCATTTGTAGACATTCCTCTGCTAAAGAAAGATTGTTCTGAAAGTGATTGAAACAATATTCTTCCTCTGCATTGTTATCGTTTTAGTTGTAGTGTCAACATCCCCTATTGAAAAAGAACGTCTTGGTCTGGGAACAATGTACCGGCCATTCAGAGGGTAGTTCAAAGTTATGGCAGGAGGGACATAACAAGTGACACACCGAGCCAGTCCTCCCACACTTTACCTATTTGTACCCAACACAAAGGAAAAATTCGTCTTCATCCGAAGGTATTAGGTGTTGCATAGCCAGCTGCCCTGCAGATATCTGCTTGAGAGGTACTGTGTGCTAGAGCCCAGGAAGAGGCAACACTCCTAGTGGAGTGAGCCTTCACTCTGAGGGGGCACGGCATGTCTTAGGGTTTGGTACGCCAAGATCACCACAATCCAGTGGGCCAGCCCAAGGCTTGGATAAAGCCTTCTCCTTCTGCTGACCTCAAAAGCAGAGAAAAGTTCTATGGGTGGTCCAATTACATGTGCAGGGTGCACACGGGACATAGCAATGCAAGGGGTGGGTCTACCTCCTCCAGGGGCAGCACTTGCAAGTTCAACATCTGGTCCCAGATGGGAATGGTGGGAACTTTGGGCATGTATCTGGGCCAGGATCTCAAGATCACGTGAGAGAAGGTGGGTCCGAATTGAAGGCACATTTTGCTGACCAAAAATTGTCTGATCCACTACGAGGGAATGGCTATGACTACCCCTGAAAGGACTACAGAGAGATCCCAGGAGGATATGAGGCATGTCCTGGGAGGATTTAGCCTCCTGGCACCTCACAGGAACCTGATGATCAAGTCATGCTTTCCTTGTGACCTACCATCCACAGTAACGGGATGTGCTGCAATGGCGGAAACGTGCACTTTCAAGGTTGAGGGGGGCAGCCTCCGCTCCATCTTCTCTTGCAAAAAAAGGAAAGCCCAGAACTGATCAGGCATCTTTCGGGTGCTTATCCTGGCGGGATAAGTACCACTCAGTGAACAGACTCCACTTCAAGGCATAAGCTTGCCTAGTAGAGGGAGCTCTGGCTTGAGTGATAGTATCTACTACCACAGGTGGTAGTCCACTTAAGTCCTCTGCTTCCCATCCAGAAGCCACACGTGTTGGTTTCAGATGGTATCCCATCCCTGAGAAAGAAGGTCCTTCCTCAGGGGGATCCGCCAGGGAGGGGCTGTCACGAGGAGCATCAGATCTGAGATCCAGATCTGGGTGGGCCAGTAAGGTGCATTAAGACTCCCTCCTCATCCTCCCTTACCTTGCACAGTATCCAGTGTGCCAATGTGTACCAATGTGCTGGTGTGCGTTCGTGCCGAGGGGTGCCTCGGTCAGGGAGTAACAGAGCAGGCAGTGAGGAGATTCCTGAGAAGCAAACAAGTCTACCTGAGCATCCCCAAATCGACTCCAGATCAGCTGGACCACCTTGGGATGGTGTGTCCATTCTCACGGGAGAGTTGCATTCTCACAATCTCGGTTCGCAGGACAGGGGCTTCTTTGCCTTCCCCACAGGTAAATAGGATGTCTCTGAACCTAGGGAGATGCCTGGCAAACTGAATCCAGCTAGGCAGGCTCCCAGGCTCCCAAGCTCTGTGAGCATCACCAGTGGGCATATATCTGTGGAGGGGCAGTGAGGCTGGGGCCCAGCCCGGGAAGTGTATCGTTCTGAAGCAGAGGCAGAGAGTGTGGTGTGACACTTACATGGCTTCAAGGAACGCACAAGCATTTTGAGAGTTTTTTTTTGACAATTCAGGGCCGGGGGAGCTCGTCCTATGGAGCTCGTTCCGCACATTAAGCGCAGTGCTTTCAGATTCAGTTTTCAATTCGATCAAGTGTTTATGTTCTCTTCTCTCGATTGGATTATGAAAGGAAAAACCTCCCCTTTCAATCAGATTGAAATTTCGGATCGATTAAGGTGTGATTGAGCAGCCAATTAGATGACTAATGTATTGTTTGGGTACAATATTTAACCTGTAGCCTATACAGCTGTTCAGTCTGCCCAGCTCATCCACCAGGCCACGCGCGCTTGTGTGTGTGTCCATACCTTAGACATAGGCTACTGACAGTCTCTGTTCAGGATTTCGTACTCAGTGTGCAATGGCCTTAACCCTCACAAATCTGCTCTTTTACTCCGAAGCACCCAAGTGGGAATTGCTGTACATAAAGGGGCACTTGGCAACTATTTCAACTTAATAAAATTCAATTCAAATTTATTTGTATAGCGCTTTTCACAATACATAATGTTTCAAAGCAGCTTTACAGAAAGTGCATTTCAGAAATGTACATGCGAAATACATTTAGTTAATCATGCAATAATTTAAGGCATAACATATCGCCAGCATTGAGGCGTCTCTTTACAGGCGTTGAGTCTTCTCTTCACAGGCGTTTAGTCATCTCATCGCAGGTGTTGGGGCATCTGAAGTCTCCGTGACAGGCTGGATATAAACTGGAGCTGACGAACACCATTTTCCTCGGGGGTCGCTTTCCGCGATAGCAGCAGAAAAGCAAATGGGAAATAGTTAGCATAGCTGCTGTTAGTAAAGATTTCCATTACACGAGAGAAGATGTTAAAAACTTGAAGACAGTGACTCTTTTTTTCACAGAAATTAACCATTTTACCTTTAAAAGCAAAATCTTAGAACCGCTACATCTTGTGCTTTCATATGACTTTCCCCTTCTGGGTGGTGCAAAATGCCAGGTTGTCCCAATGGATGGAGCAGGGCTACAACTTGTGCTCTGTTGGAGGATCATTGGAGAGCAGGGACAGAGATGGGGCAGAAGGTCAGCTGGTAATCAGCAGACAGAGCAGCAGGCCTCTTTAATGAAGATGCCTGGCATGGCTGACAAGTGAAAGAGAATGAAAGAGAGTCATATGCTAATAGATGTCACTGTGATGACAGGATGAGGCCAAGCTGTGCCAGGCATGTAGCCTCCATGTCAGCCACCAGAAATTCCATCTCATCTGCTTTGAATTGTTTTCTATCTTTATAAAAGAATTCTGAGCCATAAGTGACATGTCACAGAAGTTAAAAGGATAACTAGATTTTTTTTTTTAAATAGTATGTGTTTACAATGAGTGTTGTGGGTAGTTACCAGAGTCAAGGTAAAGTCACATCCATTCAGAGATTTTTCAAAAATCTAGTAAACAAATCCAGTAAGTTCTACAGGAATCCATGAGATGGAGAATTTTGCATTAAGGTGAAAGATTTTTCATTGGATTCATGTTGGTTGAGCAAATTCACTTTACTGACCAACAGAAAACTGCTTGGATAGAAAGTGACTTCTGTGTGAGCTGTGCTTCATACTACACTATTGAAAATAGACTTTAATGTAATAAATTAAAATGCAAAAACAATAAAAAAAAAAATACAAACAAATTTAGTGTTGGACAAAGGGGACCTTCGAATCAAAAGGTTGAGAACCGTTGCTTTAAGGTGTTTTGATGGTCAAAAAAATTGACAACAGTAGCTTTAAAAGCATGAAGTAGCCTATTTGATCAGATTCTTAAACATGATGAGAATCAGTTCCAGTTTCAGCTACTTTTCTTTCCTAAATGAATCTATGTCTTTTGGACTAATCTGTTAATTTAAATGCTCATTTCGAGATCATGTCCCCGAACCCCGCTAACAATATCATTTATGGGACCTGGGTATTTAGAAAACCCTGATATGCAAGAATACTGATTCTATGTGTTCTATTGTATTTATTATACTCTATTCTATATTCTTGCATATTATTGAATAGTACTAATGCAAGACTAGTAGTCTTACATGTCACTGTTTATAACACAGAGCGTTCATCCTTTGCTGGGATGCTTAAAAAAATATTGGGGGCATAAATTAAGAGTATACCCACTAACTCAAAAAAAAAAAAAAAGGAAAAAAGTTATGCCCTCTAAGATGGCGTCTCAGGGGAGGTCACGTGTGACAGTTTTTCATATGAGGTTAACTGCAAGACAGAAATAAAAAACAAAACAAAAACAAAAAAAAAACTGCAAGACAGATATCAAACTTCACTTTAAATAAGATTATTTTCATCCTCCTAAGAGAAACGATGTGCGTGGGCGTTGGCCGTCTGCCAAGGCGTCCTCTCGCTGCACTGCCCTGTGACATCACAGTAGCCTCCACTGCACTTCACTGTCTCTCCGCTTGGTTTCGAACGTCTTTGGAAGAACATTGAATTTGTGAAATCTGCACGGTATTATATTTTTATAACGAACTCTGAAACGTCCAAACATCAAGGAAAGAAGAACCAGATGACCGACCTGTCTGTGAAACTTTCCGTGAACTGTATTCAGAATAGCTGGACCCTGTCCGACGACGACAAGGTAACTTAAGGGGTTATAATTGCTTTTTTTTAGTAACGTTATGTTTGATATAGCGTGAAATTGATCTAAGTTAGTGCAAAGTGCCCGAACAAAATCAGTTTTTGTGTGTTTTAGTAATTGTTGTTTTGTATGTGTTTATGTCAGAATGATTATTTTTGAACCACAACCTTCTAAGTGCTTCTTATATAGTTATTTACTGATATACACTACCGGTCAAAAGTTTTATATCGGTAAGATTTTTTATGTTTTTAAAAGAAGTATCTTCTGCTCACCAAGGCAGCAATATTTGATAAAAAATACCCCAAAAAAACAGTAATATTGTGAAATATTATTACAATTTAAAACAGAGGTCTATGTGAATGTATAGTGAAGTGTAATTTATTCCTGTGATCAAATCTGAATTTACAGCATCATTACTCAAGTCTTTAGTGTGACATGATCCTACAGAAATGATTATAATATGATGCTCAAGAAACATTTATGATTATTATCCATGTTGAAAACAGTTTTTTAAATTTTTATTTCAGGATTCTTTGATGAATAGAAAGTTCAAAAGAACAGAATTGATCTGAAATGGAAGGCTTTTGTAACATTAATCACTGCCCTTCAAAAGTTTGGGGTCAATAAGAATTTATTTTTTTATTTTTGGGGGAAAGAAATTAGAAAATACTTTTATTCATCAAGGATGAGTTAAATTGATCAAAAGTTACAGTAAAGACATTTATAATGTTAAAAAAAAAAGATTATATTTTAAATAAATTCTGTTCTTTTGAACTTTCTCTTCAACAGATTTTTTGGGGGGGGAAATGGTACACGACTGTTTTCAACATTGAAAATAATAATTTAGGTTTTTTGAGCATAAAATCAGCATTTTAGAATGATTTCTGAAGGATCATGTGACACTGCAAACTGATGCGTAATCAGCAACAGTAATGATGTTGAAAATTCAGCTTTCAAATTACATTTTAAAATATATCAAAATAGAAAACAGTCATTTTAAATTGTCATAATATTTCACAATATTACTGTTTTGTCATTTTTTCATCAAACTAAGCAGCCTTGGTGAGCAGAAGAGACTTCATTTAAAAACATAAAAAATATTGCTGATCTAAGACTTTTGACCGGTAGTGTATTTTGCATTTATAGCTAATCCAAACAACGTAAAACTCGTCACTGCACCTGTAGCAAGACACCAGTCAAGTCTGAAATCCATCACACACACACACAGACGTTCCTGTTATTTTTAGATAGATTTGAGCCGCTCAGTTTGAGTTCTATGAGTTATATGTTGATGTTGTTCTGTCTCTGTTTCAGTTGAGAATGGCCAAATTAGTTGTGGACAATCATCGTCTGGCCACAAAACTGCCTGCGATCACTAAAGAACTGGTGGACAACAGGAAACATTGCCCACAGCTCAGGTGTGTGTGTGTGTGTGCTCAGACGTCAGTGTGTAGCTGGTTAACATAGTAACTCAGCGAGGTGTTTATTTGAGCTGCGTCTCATGTATATACAAAACATCTAAACAAGATGTAGAAATTATTTTGAAATAAAATAAAACATTAAAAAAAATATTCTATTTAATTTGACAAGTAATAAAAATGTTATTTATGTTATGTTATGATAATGTTATATATCTGGTTTTACAGTGTAAACACACAGAGAAAGAAGGAGGAGCTGACTCATGAAAAGCAGTGGATCAACCAGCCAATCATGACGCAGGAGTCAGATCACGGGAGGGGCCGTAAAATGGTAAGTACTTGACCGAGCTTTATTTTTAAAGAGGCGTTTACAACAAAAAAGCATTTAAGGCTTAAGTTATCGAGATAAAAATCAACCCGATTTCAAGGGAGGACCAGATTTGTCAACACAACAGCTTCTCGAACAAGAAAAAATGTAGGGCGGGGCTTAAAAAGGAGAATGGCGGTGAAAACACAAACCTGCCAGACATTAAGGGGTTTTATGCAACACTTATCGCTTATTAAGGGATTACTTAAATGAAAAAACAGCATTTATGGGAAATTCTAAGTGTTTATGACGTTACACTTGATTGACATAGTACACCATTTTAAAGGGATAGTTGATTTATTAAACAGGTGCCATATATCTATTTATCTGTTTATTTCTTCATTTTTAATTTCTGCAGGTTGCGTCCTCCACACAGCGGAAGCCGTCAGCTCTCTTACCAATGGGGGAATGGGAAGAGCAGCACCAAAGAAATATGCATCAACAAAAGGTATTAGGGAAAACATTTTGAAAAACAGTTTGTGAATAGGCTACTACGAATGATGGCCGTGAATAAAATATAAGTAAACATGTTAGTAACCATAGCTGATATAAATAAGTTTGTTTAATTTGATTTCAGCTTTGATTATTCTTCTGTTGCTTATTGTTCTGTCTCTCTCTCTTTCTCAGCTGATAAAGGCCAAAGCTGTTGTTGATACCAAGGGCCCCGAAACTCTGCCTCATATTAGAGACAATCGGACGAAAGTCCAGGTATCTGATTAATTAATATAGTTATATTAGCTATATATATATATATATATATATATATATATAGCTCTATAACAGTACTATTGCCGATTACAGTGATGTGTTATGAAGTAACGTGGAGTAGATGAAATGCATGATAATAACAGTGTTTGTCTTCAGTTGCAGAAAGAAAAGAAAATGTCTCTTGAAAACAAGCAGAATGACCAGCGAATCCTGATGCTGGAATCAAATTTCAGGAGGGACGTCTGGGAAGCTGATTGGGAAAAGGTACAGCAATGGAGAGACAACTGCTCTCGTTTTCCACGAGGAGAGACCAACAAACAGGTATGATCGTAATTCACACTTTTTAAAGCGGAGCTAATTTCTTCTTCATTTTCTCGCCTTCATCATGTTTCCAACCCTTCTGTGAAACACAATAGCACACATTAAAGAGGCGTTTACAACACAAAAAAACATTGAATATCTATTTATCTGTTTATTTCTTCATTTTTAATTTCTGCAGGTTGCGTCCCCCACACAGCGGAAGCCGTCAGCTCTCTTACCAATGAGGGAATGGGAAGAGCAGCACCAAAGACATATGCATCAACAAAAGGTATTAGGGAAAACATTTTGAAAAACAGTTTGTGAATAGGCTACTACGAATGATGGCCATGAATAAAATATATAATATTCAGAAGTAAACATGTTAGAAATGTTAGTAACCATAGCTGATATAAATAAGTTTGTTTAATTTGATTTCAGCTGATGCTTATTCTTCTGTTGCTTATTGTTCTGTCTCTCTCTCTTTCTCAGCTGATAAAGGCCAAAGCTGTTGTTGATACCAAGGGCCCCGAAACACTCCCTCATATTAGAGACAATCGGACGAAAGTCCAGGTATCTGATTAATTAATATAGTTATATTAGCTATATTATATATATATATATATATATATATATATATATATATAACAGTACTATTGCCGATTACAGTGATGTGTTATGAAGTAACGTGGAGTAGATGAAATGCATGATAATAACAGTGTTTGTCTTCAGTTGCAGAAAGAAAAGAAAATGTCTCTTGAAAACAAGCAGAATGACCAGCGAATCCTGATGCTGGAATCAAATTTCAGGAGGGACGTCTGGGAAGCTGATTGGGAAAAGGTACAGCAAAGGAGAGACAACTGCTCTCGTTTTCCACGAGGGGAGACCAACAAACAGGTATGATCGTAATTCACACTTTTTAAAGCGGAGCTAATTTCTTCTTCATTTTCTCGCCTTCATCATGTTTCCAACCCTTCTGTGAAACACAATAGCACACATTGTGGATGCTCACGCTGCTCTTGTTAATGCCTGTGAAAAACAGCATGTCAAGTGGATTCGAAATCAGTATTTTAAAGCACTAAATGGTTTAGCTCCTCAGGACTTGAGCGATATTTATTTTTAAAGAGGCGTTTACAACACAAAAAAACATTGAATATCTATTTATCTGTTTATTTCTTCATTTTTAATTTCTGCAGGTTGCGTCCCCCACACAGCGGAAGCCGTCAGCTCTCTTACCAATGAGGGAATGGGAAGAGCAGCACCAAAGAAATATGCATCAACAAAAGGTATTAGGGAAAACATTTTGAAAAACAGTTTGTGAATAGGCTACTACGAATGATAGCCGTGAATAAAATATAATATTCAGAAGTAAACATGTTAGAAATGTTAGTAACCATAGCTGATATAAATAAGTTTGTTTAATTTGATTTCAGCTTTGATTATTCTTCTGTTGCTTATTGTTCTGTCTCTCTCTCTCTCTCTCTCAGCTGATAAAGGCCAAAGCTGTTGTTGATACCAAGGGCCCCAAAACACTCCCGCCTATTAAAGACAATCGGACGAAAGTCCAGGTATCTGATTAATTAATACAGTTATATTAGCTATATATATATATATAATTATAAAAACATAAGAAGAAATTTTCCCTTTTTAATAGTTGTTGTGTAAAAGTATCCCTAGTGCTTTTTTTAAGTTTTTTTTTTTTTTAAATTTTTGTTATTTAAATATATATATATAGTTTTCATTAATTAATGTAAGCAAAATAAAAGGAGAAATGTCCAGAAATTAACTCAAATTAAGTTTTAGTTATTTATATTTTATTTCATTTAGCGTTTATATATAAATATCTGAAGCTTGTTTTCCACCACAGAATAAAATAATTTAAAAGATAATTGCAACTTTTTATCTCACAATTCTGACTTTATATCACGCACAAAGTCAGAATTGTGAGATAAAAAGTAGTACCTTTTTTATTCTGTGGCAGAAACAAGCTTCCTATATATGTATATATATGTATATATATATAGCTTCCTATATATATATATATATATATATATAGGAAGCTTGTTTCTGTATAATATATATATATATTATAGCAGCTACTCAATCCAATGATTCCGCTGAGAGACTAAGACAGGGACTTTGTATGCACTTGTGACGCACATATAAAACATCGCTGAAGAAAATTAGCTTTTACTAGCTTTTCTTTAATGCACAGACTGACATGATTCTTAATGATACAAGTTTAGTGGTCAACAGAAAACCCCCCTCCCCCTCTTTTTCATATTTTAATATTTAATGATCTCTTGTTTGTAGATGAGGAGCGTGGATGCAGCGGAAGGCAGGAAGGTGGCAGAGTGGGTTGGTGGTAGGTAGGTGGGTAGGTAGGTAGGTAGGTAGGTAGGTGGGTACTGGTAGGTGCCAATTATTTACAAAGAGCAGTTTCTTTTCATTACACAATAACATTAACCATTCATTTAGTGCAAATAGTCTACTGAACACACTATGCAGTTTTCCATTTTTTTTCTACATTTTTGTTACTGTCTTTCTGACATTATTATTCAGTAGGAAGGAAGCGGCGGACATCGAACAGGCACAGAAAAACTCTGAAGATGTCAAGTCACATTTATTGGGAAAACCCAGGATCTGTCGGCGGCCACTTCTCCTCAGGCCACTGAATACCTACCTACCTACCTACCTACCTACCCACCCACCTACCCACCCACCTACCCACCAACCCACCCACCTACCCACCTACCTACCTACCTACCTACCTACCTACCTACTTACCCACCTACCTACCCACCTAGGGTAGGGTAGGTAGGTAGGTAGATAGGTAGGTGGGTGGGTGGGTGGGTGGGTTCGGGTAGGTGGGTTGGGCAGGTAGGTGGCCGGGTGGTTAGGTAGGTGGGTAGGTGGGTGGGTGGTTAGGTAGGTGGGTGGGTGGTTAGGTAGGTGGGTGGGTAGGTAGGTAGGTGGGTAGGTAGGTAGGTGGCCGGGTGGTTAGGTAGGTGGGTAGGTGGGTGGGTAGGTAGGTAGCTGGGTAGGTGGGTGGGTGGGTAGGTAGGTAGGTAGGTAGGTGGGTGGGTGGGTTCGGGTAGATGGGTAGGTAGGTGGGTGGGTGGTTAGGTAGGTGGGTAGGTAGGTAGGTAGGTGGGTAGGTAGGTAGGTAGGTGGGTGGGTGGGTGGGTAGGTGGGTGGTTAGGTAGGTAGGTGGGTGGGTGGTTAGGTAGGTGGGTAGGTAGGTAGGTGGGTGGGTAGGTAGGTGGGTGGGTTGGTGGGTAGGTGGGTGGGTAGGTAGGTGGGTGGGTTGGTGGGTAGGTGGGTGGGTAGGTGGGTGGGTAGGTAGGTAGGTAGGTAGGTAGGTAGGTATTCAGTGGCCTGAGGAGAAGTGGCCGCCGACAGATCCTGGGTTTTCCCAATAAATGTGACTTGACATCTTCAGAGTTTTTCTGTGCCTGTTCGATGTCCGCCGCTTCCTTCCTACTGAACAGGTAATAATAATGTCAGAAAGACAGTAACGTTAAATACAAATACTGTTTGACAAAAAAATGGAAAACTGCAAAATGTGTTCAGTAGACTATATGCACTAAATGAATGGTTAATGTTAATGTGTAATGAAAAGAAACTGCTCTTTGTAAATAATTGGCATCTGATTTGGGAGAGACCCATGCAGATGGACTCCACCTCAGCAGAATCGGAGCGGCTGTTCTGTCGGACAACATCTCCAAGACGTTACGCACCAGATGACTGGTAAGTCAAAGTCCAAATCACAGCCTTTGTTGTCCAAACTGAAGTAATATGCATAGTGTGGAACCTATGCATTACCTGATCTATCTAAGCTGCTAAGTGAACCCAAACAAACAGATGAATTAGAGGAAATGACTAGCAGTTTGAGCACCATTTTCACTAGTACATTAGATATTGTTGCACCAATTAGATTAGAAAAAGTTAGAGATAAAACTAAAGCACTCTGGTACAACAGTGCTACTCATGCTATCAAGAGAGAAACTCGCAACTTAGAGCGTAAATGGAAACAAACTAATTTAGAGGTCTTTAGAATCGCGTGGAAAGACAGTAAAAGCCCTAAAAACAGCCAAGGCTGAGCATCTCCGCAAACTAATCGAAAATAACCAAAATAATCCAAGGTTTTTATTTAACACCGTGGCTAGACTAACAAATAAACAGACATCACCAGAGCAAAATATACCGTTACAGTTTAGTAGTAATGATTTTATGAATTACTTCAATGAGAAAAAAGAAAGAAACACAATCATAAATGTACAATCCTCTATGGTGTCTTATGATTCAACTTCAATTATGGCCCCTCTAGAACAACTAAACCGCTTTACAACGATAGGACAGGAGGAGCTAAATAAACTTATCATTGCATCTAAACCAACAACATGTTTATTAGATCCAATACCCACTAAACTACTGAAAGAACTATTACCTGTAGTGGAAGAGCCTCTCCTCAATATTATTAACTCGTCTTTATCTTTAGGTCCATCCATCCATCTTCTTCCGCTTCATCCGGGGCCGGGTCGCGGGGGCAGCAGTCTAAGCAGAGATGTCCAGACTTCCTTCTCCCTAGACACTTCCTCCAGCTCTTCTGGGGGGACACCGAGGCGTTCCCAGGCCAGCCGGGAGACATAGTCTTTCCAGCGTGTCCTAGGTCTTCCCCGGGGCCTCCGCCCAGTGGGACGTGCCCGGAACACCTCCCCTATATGTCATGTTCCAAAAATATTCAAGCTGGCAGTAATAAAACCTCTCATTAAGAAACCGCAATTAACTTAGCAAATTACAGACCCATTTCAAATCTTCCATTTATGTCCAAAATACTAGAAAAAGTATTTGTGAGAGTTTGTGAGATAGTGGTTTTCTAACACCGACTCCCGTATAATGGAAATCATTATGAACATCAGCTATGCTAATTATTTCCCATCTGCCTTTCAGCTGTTATCTCAGGACGCTTGCCCCGAGAAAAATGGCGTTCGTCAGGTCCAGGTTTGTATCCAGCCTCTCACGGGGATTTCGGATGCCCCAACGCCTGTGAAGAGACGACTCAACGCCGGCGATATGTTATGGCGCCGTTTTATATAGAAACAATATTTATATTTAATATTTATATATAAACAATATGAATGTAAGCCAGAGGAGAACTGGCCCCCGACTGAGCCTGGGTTCTCCCAAGGTTTTTTCTCCATCCAATCTGATGGAGTTTTGGTTCCTTGCCACTGTCGCCTTGCTTTTGGCTTGCTTAGTCGGGGATAGTTAATATTTAACAATATTATTGATCTGTGTTGTTCTACTTTCATGTTATCACTGTGAAGCTGCTTTGGTACAATCTGTATTGTGAAAAGCGCTATATAAATAAATGTGACTTGACTTGACTTGAAATTGTCGCAACTCTACTGTGTATTAAAAGCCATTCTAAATAGGTGGGTTTGAAGTTTAGTTTCATCAGCAATTGTGCGAATATCAGGGGGTAGCTTGTTCCAGAGTCTCGGAGCAGCAACTGCAAATGCCTGATCAAATGCCCCATCGCTTATACTTTGACCTTGGGACTTCCAAAACCATTTGTTTTGAAGACCGCAACGACCGGCTGTGCTCACGCAGGGTTAACATCTCAGAGAAGTATTCTAGTCCGGGCCAAACCAAATCAAGCACAGAACTGAACTGTATGGTGGATCATGAGAAGAGAATGTAACCTATAACAGTATATTGATTACAGCATACAGTCTGAGACCAATACAAAAAGAGTTAACTTCTTAGTTAATGGGTTTACATTTGATTAGTGGCCTACAGTGGAAACTTAATTTTTAGGTGCTCAAAATCTGTTTGTTTTACATTAAGCTGCTCAATTCGGTTTGAGCCGACATAAACTATGTCTAGAAGAAACATGTGGCAATTGTTCCGTCTTGGTCTAGCACAAGGAAGTAGAGGTTATTACAGAAAAACAGTGCAAAATTCAACTCCTGTCTCTGAAAACAATAAAATAAAAGTGTTTATCACTTCAATATTCAATAGATTCAGATTCAATATCCGATTTGTAAAGAGTCCTCCTTATCCTTGACTCAAAAGCTTTTCCCTCAAACCAAGTCCTTTGCATTAACAGTTATAAGTTCCTGAGATCTTTCCATGGTATCATTGAGCCAAGTTTGGTCATTGTAGAAATACAACTCTGTTAAAATTTCACATCTTATAGGAAATGAAATCATCCACTGAAAAAAAAAGGCAAAAAACGGAACAGAACAAAAAAAGTAAAAGAGAAAAGTACATAATTAGTTATTTCTGAGCACCTCCAGCTCTGATTGGCCAGAAAATCCACCCATCAGGCCCCAGTCGGCTCAAGCTGGGAGGGTGTTGCTGCGTTTATGTGCTATGGAAAATAGGATATTTTCCACTTGTGAAGTGGTATTTACCAGTGTGTTGTGTTCAAGTGCTTTTGTTGTCGTAATGTGGTAAAAAGATGGAGATCCAGACCTGTTATTTAGCTAAAACTATTTTAGATTGCTTAAATCATCTGCAACAGCAAGAAAATGATTGATCAAAACCCAAAAGGTAAATATAATATGCTATATATTTTCTAGATCATGAATAGTATATATTTGATTTTTTACCATTCACGACTCTTGCGGTGCTCTCCGCCATTTTGAAAAGTTCAAAGGTTATCTCATCTCGGCAACTCGTCCATCAAAATATTCTAAGATGCTCAGTGGAAAATACCACATGAGGGGGTGTTCATGTGCATTTTCCACGTCGGCTTTTGGTAGGGTAAGCTATTGTATAGATAGATATAGATAATTATTAGCCTATTATTGTGACCTATAACCCTTAGACTTTTGTTCAAGTGTTAAATGAAATAAGGGACCCACCAAACTTATTTTACTCATGGTGTATGTGTATTAGCCTACAGAACATACAAATTCAACACAGCACCAATGACTGATGGTCAAACAGTTGGAACAGAGGAATAAAAACAGTCCACAACTAGCTTACTGGTCATTAGCTCACTGACCCGCCACCATCTAAAAACCTGCTTGACCACTTAAGGGTTGAATGACCTCTGACCTTGTTGCTTTTGCAAGCCCAGATAGCAAACTGACATTGAATCAACGTGGAAACATGACATAAAAAAAAACGTTGATCTGACATTGTTTTGCTCATCGAATTAACGTTGAACCAACGTCAGACGCGTCATTCTTTCAAAACTAACGGAAAATCAACTTGAAATCAACGCGTTGTTTCAACGTTATGAAAGCAAACCAATTTTCAAATTTTCATTAAGCTTTGAAGAATGCCGCGTCTGACGTTGGTTCAACGTTAATTCGATGAGCAAAATCAACGTTGTTTCAATGTCATGAGAGACGTCGTTTCCACGTTGATTCAATGTCAGTTTGCTGTCTGGGAATCTAGCCTCCACGCTCCACCAGCTAGCGACTTGCTATGAACCAGCTGTCATACAAAGCAAGCAGCTACTCGCTTAAATCGGATTTTCTAACAGGTTATGGTATTTTGGTGACAACTATGGTGTTATCTTGGGATTTTGGCGTTTGATGATTCTGGTAATTAGCTAGGCTACATGCAGACCTACTATGTACACTGTAATTGTTAATCGAGCAGGTGAGAAATACGCGGCAAAAAAAACTTGTCACAGTTCACTGAATTTATTATTTTTTATTTCGCGGGCCTACTTATGCTATGTTTCATTTGCTAATGCTCCGTGTTTTCGGTATTTGTATGGCGTCATTCGACCACAAGATGTCGCCACATCTTTTGCCGATAAACTGCCTAATGCGCTTTAGTTGTGTATACCGGGACTTAGACGATCGTTTTATTTGATTTATTTGTCACACATCTAAAATATAAAATAAAATAACAATCACATCAATCACATTAAATCCTTTTTGCCACTAAACAAGGAGTTTCAGATAGGAAAGTGTATTATCCTCCAAAAACAGCAGAGGGCGCCGTTCCTCACATTAACCGTTACAGAAGTGAGGTGAGCTCAATCTCTGCAACACTTCAGTCTCGGATAATGTTTAGTATTTCGCAGGCCTTGTCCAGGAACTAACTAATTCATCTGTGAAGGAGTGAAGGAGTGACTCTATAAAACATCAAGAGTGCAAAACAGACACATCCAGACACACACACACACACACAACCACAAACACACTTTTATACACAAACACACCAAAAAATTCAGATTATACATGTGTTTTGCATTTTTAAAATGCTTAGTTTGTCCACCAGATGGCATCCATCTAATTTCGAAAATTGCTTTTATGAGGCCTAGGCTTGACTCTAAAATGAAATACAGCTTTAAATTTTTTTTTTTTTAAATATTTTTTCTATTATGTTCAATGGGGGGAAATTTAGTCATAATTATTGCATTAATACTAATTATAAATTTTTTTTTTTGACATTTTCCCAAAACACCAAAAAAGAAAAGAAAAAATATTATAAAAAAACGAGTAAAAAAAAAAAATCATGATTTTTTTTGTTTTTTTAAATATGAATCCCGCCCTTTGGGTCCATTTGGACCCGAACACCCCAAGTGTGACTCTGAAACGAACAACCCCAGAGGGTTAAGATATTTTAGATTTAGTCCGAGAGCTTTCTGTCCCTCCACTGAACATGTACATGGTAAACTGTCCTTGTCCAGAAAGGAAATAAGTTAGTTAGAATTTTTTTGAATCATCAAAAATACATTTTGGTCCAAAAATAACAAAATCTGTCTTTATTCAGCATCGTATTCAGGCATGGGCTCGCTGCTCATTAAGAAAATCCGTGAGGAGTAACCAAACCGCATCATGTGCGCCTTCAGCGTGATGCCCTCACCTAAAGTCTCAGACACTGTTGTAGAGCCTTACAATGCCACGCTGTCCGTCCATCAACTGGTGGAGAACACTGATGAGACGTTTTGCATCGTCAACAGGATCTGTTTGACATTTGCTTCTGTTACAGGTACCGGCTGGTATATGAAACAGGAGAAATAAATGAGACAGGGCAAAGTCTGCGTCCGTCTTTAATCTCTCTCAGCAGAAAGAGAGCCAAGAGGGTTTATTCCACAATCACATTCCAGCTTGGTTACAAACACACAATGTTTTCTCATGAAATAGACAGTTTCAAAAATAAAATACAATTTGTCTTCTCCTCTTTAAGCAATTACTGAGATATAAATTGTGTATGATCAAATAAATAAAAACAATATATTTGTATAACGTTTTTTCGAATGTGTTTGACTTTTCACTATTTGTATAGACCATTTCACAAGATGTAAACAACACTGGTCCAGAAGCACTTCCTGTTTCACTTTTTTAACGCTACATAAAAGCTGGGATAAAATACAACCAACAGAACATTTAAAACTGAATCAAAAAGTTAAACAAACATCTTTAAGATGTTTTCTTTACATGTGAAATAAAGAAAACAGTTACAAACTGAAACAGGAAGTGCTTCTGGACCAGTGTTGTTTACATCTTGTTGTCTGTGTTTGCGCCACTTGCATCATTTAGCCAGAGGGTGGCGACAAGACTGTCTTTTTTTCTAGTGAGCCGTTAATTAAATTAACAGATTAGTCCAAAAGACATAGATTCATTTAGGAAAGAAAAGTAGCTGAAACTGGAACTGATTCTCATCATGTTTAAGAATCTGATCAAATAGGCTACTTCATGCTTTTAAAGCTACTGTTGTCAATTTTTTTGACCATCAAAACACCTTAAATGCTCATTTCGAGATCATGTCCCCGAACCCCGCTAACAATTTCATTTATGGGACCTGGGTATTTAGAAAACCCTGATATGCAAGAATACTGATTCTATGTGTTCTATTGTATTTATTATACTCTATTCTATATTCTTGCATATTATTGAATAGTACTAATGCAAGACTAGTAGTCTTACATGTCACTGTTTATAACACAGAGCGTTCATCCTTTGCTGGGATGCTTAAAAAAATATTGGGGGCATAAATTAAGAGTATACCCACTAACTCAAAAAAAAAAAAAAAGGAAAAAAGTTATGCCCTCTAAGATGGCGTCTCAGGGGAGGTCACGTGTGACAGTTTTTCATATGAGGTTAACTGCAAGACAGAAATAAAAAACAAAACAAAAACAAAAAAAAAACTGCAAGACAGATATCAAACTTCACTTTAAATAAGATTATTTTCATCCTCCTAAGAGAAACGATGTGCGTGGGCGTTGGCCGTCTGCCAAGGCGTCCTCTCGCTGCACTGCCCTGTGACATCACAGTAGCCTCCACTGCACTTCACTGTCTCTCCGCTTGGTTTCGAACGTCTTTGGAAGAACATTGAATTTGTGAAATCTGCACGGTATTATATTTTTATAACGAACTCTGAAACGTCCAAACATCAAGGAAAGAAGAACCAGATGACCGACCTGTCTGTGAAACTTTCCGTGAACTGTATTCAGAATAGCTGGACCCTGTCCGACGACGACAAGGTAACTTAAGGGGTTATAATTGCTTTTTTTTAGTAACGTTATGTTTGATATAGCGTGAAATTGATCTAAGTTAGTGCAAAGTGCCCGAACAAAATCAGTTTTTGTGTGTTTTAGTAATTGTTGTTTTGTATGTGTTTATGTCAGAATGATTATTTTTGAACCACAACCTTCTAAGTGCTTCTTATATAGTTATTTACTGATATACACTACCGGTCAAAAGTTTTATATCGGTAAGATTTTTTATGTTTTTAAAAGAAGTATCTTCTGCTCACCAAGGCAGCAATATTTGATAAAAAATACCCCAAAAAAACAGTAATATTGTGAAATATTATTACAATTTAAAACAGAGGTCTATGTGAATGTATAGTGAAGTGTAATTTATTCCTGTGATCAAATCTGAATTTACAGCATCATTACTCAAGTCTTTAGTGTGACATGATCCTACAGAAATGATTATAATATGATGCTCAAGAAACATTTATGATTATTATCCATGTTGAAAACAGTTTTTTAAATTTTTATTTCAGGATTCTTTGATGAATAGAAAGTTCAAAAGAACAGAATTGATCTGAAATGGAAGGCTTTTGTAACATTAATCACTGCCCTTCAAAAGTTTGGGGTCAATAAGAATTTATTTTTTTATTTTTGGGGGAAAGAAATTAGAAAATACTTTTATTCATCAAGGATGAGTTAAATTGATCAAAAGTTACAGTAAAGACATTTATAATGTAAAAAAAAAAGATTATATTTTAAATAAATTCTGTTCTTTTGAACTTTCTCTTCAACAGATTTTTTTGGGGGGGAAATGGTACACGACTGTTTTCAACATTGAAAATAATAATTTAGGTTTTTTGAGCATAAAATCAGCATTTTAGAATGATTTCTGAAGGATCATGTGACACTGCAAACTGATGCGTAATCAGCAACAGTAATGATGTTGAAAATTCAGCTTTCAAATTACATTTTAAAATATATCAAAATAGAAAACAGTCATTTTAAATTGTCATAATATTTCACAATATTACTGTTTTGTCATTTTTTCATCAAACTAAGCAGCCTTGGTGAGCAGAAGAGACTTCATTTAAAAACATAAAAAATATTGCTGATCTAAGACTTTTGACCGGTAGTGTATTTTGCATTTATAGCTAATCCAAACAACGTAAAACTCGTCACTGCACCTGTAGCAAGACACCAGTCAAGTCTGAAATCCATCACACACACACACACAGACGTTCCTGTTATTTTTAGATAGATTTGAGCCGCTCAGTTTGAGTTCTATGAGTTATATGTTGATGTTGTTCTGTCTCTGTTTCAGTTGAGAATGGCCAAATTAGTTGTGGACAATCATCGTCTGGCCACAAAACTTCCTGCGATCACTAAAGAACTGGTGGACAACAGGAAACATTGCCCACAGCTCAGGTGTGTGTGTGTGTGTGCTCAGACGTCAGTGTGTAGCTGGTTAACATAGTAACTCAGCGAGGTGTTTATTTGAGCTGCGTCTCATGTATATACAAAACATCTAAACAAGATGTAGAAATTATTTTGAAATAAAATAAAACATTAAAAAAAATATTCTATTTAATTTGACAAGTAATAAAAATGTTATTTATGTTATGTTATGATAATGTTATATATCTGGTTTTACAGTGTAAACACACAGAGAAAGAAGGAGGAGCTGACTCATGAAAAGCAGTGGATCAACCAGCCAATCATGACGCAGGAGTCAGATCACGGGAGGGGCCGTAAAATGGTAAGTACTTGACCGAGCTTTATTTTTAAAGAGGCGTTTACAACAAAAAAGCATTTAAGGCTTAAGTTATCGAGATAAAAATCAACCCGATTTCAAGGGAGGACCAGATTTGTCAACACAACAGCTTCTCGAACAAGAAAAAATGTAGGGCGGGGCTTAAAAAGGAGAATGGCGGTGAAAACACAAACCTGCCAGACATTAAGGGGTTTTATGCAACACTTATCGCTTATTAAGGGATTACTTAAATGAAAAAACAGCATTTATGGGAAATTCTAAGTGTTTATGACGTTACACTTGATTGACATAGTACACCATTTTAAAGGGATAGTTGATTTATTAAACAGGTGCCATATATCTATTTATCTGTTTATTTCTTCATTTTTAATTTCTGCAGGTTGCGTCCTCCACACAGCGGAAGCCGTCAGCTCTCTTACCAATGGGGGAATGGGAAGAGCAGCACCAAAGAAATATGCATCAACAAAAGGTATTAGGGAAAACATTTTGAAAAACAGTTTGTGAATAGGCTACTACGAATGATGGCCGTGAATAAAATATAAGTAAACATGTTAGTAACCATAGCTGATATAAATAAGTTTGTTTAATTTGATTTCAGCTTTGATTATTCTTCTGTTGCTTATTGTTCTGTCTCTCTCTCTTTCTCAGCTGATAAAGGCCAAAGCTGTTGTTGATACCAAGGGCCCCGAAACTCTGCCTCATATTAGAGACAATCGGACGAAAGTCCAGGTATCTGATTAATTAATATAGTTATATTAGCTATATATATATATATATATATATATATATATAGCTCTATAACAGTACTATTGCCGATTACAGTGATGTGTTATGAAGTAACGTGGAGTAGATGAAATGCATGATAATAACAGTGTTTGTCTTCAGTTGCAGAAAGAAAAGAAAATGTCTCTGGAAAACAAGCAGAATGACCAGCGAATCCTGATGCTGGAATCAAATTTCAGGAGGGACGTCTGGGAAGCTGATTGGGAAAAGGTACAGCAATGGAGAGACAACTGCTCTCGTTTTCCACGAGGAGAGACCAACAAACAGGTATGATCGTAATTCACACTTTTTAAAGCGGAGCTAATTTCTTCTTCATTTTCTCGCCTTCATCATGTTTCCAACCCTTCTGTGAAACACAATAGCACACATTAAAGAGGCGTTTACAACACAAAAAAACATTGAATATCTATTTATCTGTTTATTTCTTCATTTTTAATTTCTGCAGGTTGCGTCCCCCACACAGCGGAAGCCGTCAGCTCTCTTACCAATGAGGGAATGGGAAGAGCAGCACCAAAGACATATGCATCAACAAAAGGTATTAGGGAAAACATTTTGAAAAACAGTTTGTGAATAGGCTACTACGAATGATGGCCATGAATAAAATATATAATATTCAGAAGTAAACATGTTAGAAATGTTAGTAACCATAGCTGATATAAATAAGTTTGTTTAATTTGATTTCAGCTGATGCTTATTCTTCTGTTGCTTATTGTTCTGTCTCTCTCTCTTTCTCAGCTGATAAAGGCCAAAGCTGTTGTTGATACCAAGGGCCCCGAAACACTCCCTCATATTAGAGACAATCGGACGAAAGTCCAGGTATCTGATTAATTAATATAGTTATATTAGCTATATTATATATATATATATATATATATATATAACAGTACTATTGCCGATTACAGTGATGTGTTATGAAGTAACGTGGAGTAGATGAAATGCATGATAATAACAGTGTTTGTCTTCAGTTGCAGAAAGAAAAGAAAATGTCTCTTGAAAACAAGCAGAATGACCAGCGAATCCTGATGCTGGAATCAAATTTCAGGAGGGACGTCTGGGAAGCTGATTGGGAAAAGGTACAGCAAAGGAGAGACAACTGCTCTCGTTTTCCACGAGGGGAGACCAACAAACAGGTATGATCGTAATTCACACTTTTTAAAGCGGAGCTAATTTCTTCTTCATTTTCTCGCCTTCATCATGTTTCCAACCCTTCTGTGAAACACAATAGCACACATTGTGGATGCTCACGCTGCTCTTGTTAATGCCTGTGAAAAACAGCATGTCAAGTGGATTCGAAATCAGTATTTTAAAGCACTAAATGGTTTAGCTCCTCAGGACTTGAGCGATATTTATTTTTAAAGAGGCGTTTACAACACAAAAAAACATTGAATATCTATTTATCTGTTTATTTCTTCATTTTTAATTTCTGCAGGTTGCGTCCCCCACACAGCGGAAGCCGTCAGCTCTCTTACCAATGAGGGAATGGGAAGAGCAGCACCAAAGAAATATGCATCAACAAAAGGTATTAGGGAAAACATTTTGAAAAACAGTTTGTGAATAGGCTACTACGAATGATAGCCGTGAATAAAATATAATATTCAGAAGTAAACATGTTAGAAATGTTAGTAACCATAGCTGATATAAATAAGTTTGTTTAATTTGATTTCAGCTTTGATTATTCTTCTGTTGCTTATTGTTCTGTCTCTCTCTCTCTCTCAGCTGATAAAGGCCAAAGCTGTTGTTGATACCAAGGGCCCCAAAACACTCCCGCCTATTAAAGACAATCGGACGAAAGTCCAGGTATCTGATTAATTAATACAGTTATATTAGCTATATATATATATATAATTATAAAAACATAAGAAGAAATTTTCCCTTTTTAATAGTTGTTGTGTAAAAGTATCCCTAGTGCTTTTTTTAAGTTTTTTTTTTTTTAAATTTTTGTTATTTAAATATATATATATAGTTTTCATTAATTAATGTAAGCAAAATAAAAGGAGAAATGTCCAGAAATTAACTCAAATTAAGTTTTAGTTATTTATATTTTATTTCATTTAGCGTTTATATATAAATATCTGAAGCTTGTTTTCCACCACAGAATAAAATAATTTAAAAGATAATTGCAACTTTTTATCTCACAATTCTGACTTTATATCACGCACAAAGTCAGAATTGTGAGATAAAAAGTAGTACCTTTTTTATTCTGTGGCAGAAACAAGCTTCCTATATATGTATATATATGTATATATATATAGCTTCCTATATATATATATATATATATATTAGGGGTGGTTAATCTGTCTGATTTCCCGATTCGATTCGATTACGATTATTGAAGTCCCGATTCGATTACAGTCGATTTTCGATTATTAACGATTCTCGATTACCGATTATTGATTTTCCATTTCACAACAGTAAACGAAAATACACTAGATCAACATATGATTATATTAGCAGCAGCAACATTTTGGTATTAATTGCACTTTTTATTTGTTTGATATTCATTGAAAATATAATGATGGTTAGTGAGGACATGCAAACATGCTTGTTGTCTACTACTTAGGTAACTCATTATCTTTACATTTATTAACTTTATTTTTTTTTCAAAAGCAATTTTGTTGCATTATAATGCAAATGCACCTGGTTCTATTAATTGTCAGCATTAAAATGTATTTTGTGATTTCCTTCAATTGAAAATCTTTGAAGCAAGTTTGGGGGACTTGAAGGGCACCCGATTCAGAGAATCACCCAGAAATTCAAAAGAACAGCATTTATCTGAAATAGAAAGCTTTTGTAACATTAAACAATACCGTTCAAATGTTTGGAGTCGGTAAGAATTTTTATTTAATTTTTTGGGCAAAAGAAAAAAGAAATCTATACTTTTATTCATCAAGGATAAATTAAGTTGATCAAAAGTTAAAGTACAAGACATTTATAATGTTACAAATCGATTATCTGAATCTTTTGTGTGTGACTATAAATAATTTGCTTTAAAAGTACAAATTAATGACCCATAAAGAACTAGGAGCTAGGAGCATACTTGTAAATAAATAATATAACGACTGGTGCAGGCGAGTGTTTTTCCTGCTCTGGCTGGAAAGGTGTCATATGGCTTATCATATTTGTCGTGTTTCCGTCGTTGGTTTTATTCCACAAAGCGTACAACTAGTGCGGCTCTTGTCCAGCTCCTTTCCCCCTTCAACTTCAGAAGCCAAAATATTTCCACACGTCAGCTTTTAACCTAACAAGGAAAGTGTTTGGATCTCGCGTGCCATCTCATCTCTGTTATGTGCACGCCACAGACGGTCCCACCACTGCACTTCCGCGCTTCAGAGTTCCGTCTTTCGCGTTCCGTCAATATTACGTTATTATAAATACATATCAAAAAAAAAAAAATTTGAAATCGATTTTTTGACATTTGTGAATCGATTCAGGATCGTCCACGTCCGCATCGCGATGCATCAAGAAACGATTTTTTTCCCCACCCCTAATATATATATATATATATATATATATATAGGAAGCTTGTTTCTGTATAATATATATATATATTATAGCAGCTACTCAATCCAATGATTCCGCTGAGAGACTAAGACAGGGACTTTGTATGCACTTGTGACGCACATATAAAACATCGCTGAAGAAAATTAGCTTTTACTAGCTTTTCTTTAATGCACAGACTGACATGATTCTTAATGATACAAGTTTAGTGGTCAACAGAAAACCCCCCTCCCCCTCTTTTTCATATTTTAATATTTAATGATCTCTTGTTTGTAGATGAGGAGCGTGGATGCAGCGGAAGGCAGGAAGGTGGCAGAGTGGGTTGGTGGTAGGTAGGTGGGTAGGTAGGTAGGTAGGTAGGTAGGTGGGTACTGGTAGGTGCCAATTATTTACAAAGAGCAGTTTCTTTTCATTACACAATAACATTAACCATTCATTTAGTGCAAATAGTCTACTGAACACACTATGCAGTTTTCCATTTTTTTTCTACATTTTTGTTACTGTCTTTCTGACATTATTATTCAGTAGGAAGGAAGCGGCGGACATCGAACAGGCACAGAAAAACTCTGAAGATGTCAAGTCACATTTATTGGGAAAACCCAGGATCTGTCGGCGGCCACTTCTCCTCAGGCCACTGAATACCTACCTACCTACCTACCTACCTACCTACCTACCTACCCACCCACCTACCCACCCACCTACCCACCAACCCACCCACCTACCCACCTACCTACCTACCTACCTACCTACCTACTTACCCACCTACCTACCCACCTAGGGTAGGGTAGGTAGGTAGGTAGATAGGTAGGTGGGTGGGTGGGTGGGTGGGTTCGGGTAGGTGGGTTGGGCAGGTAGGTGGCCGGGTGGTTAGGTAGGTGGGTAGGTGGGTGGGTGGTTAGGTAGGTGGGTGGGTGGTTAGGTAGGTGGGTGGGTAGGTAGGTAGGTGGGTAGGTAGGTAGGTGGCCGGGTGGTTAGGTAGGTGGGTAGGTGGGTGGGTAGGTAGGTAGCTGGGTAGGTGGGTGGGTGGGTAGGTAGGTAGGTAGGTAGGTGGGTGGGTGGGTTCGGGTAGATGGGTAGGTAGGTGGGTGGGTGGTTAGGTAGGTGGGTAGGTAGGTAGGTAGGTAGGTGGGTAGGTAGGTAGGTAGGTAGGTGGGTGGGTGGGTGGGTAGGTGGGTGGTTAGGTAGGTAGGTGGGTGGGTGGTTAGGTAGGTGGGTAGGTAGGTAGGTGGGTGGGTAGGTAGGTGGGTGGGTTGGTGGGTAGGTGGGTGGGTAGGTAGGTGGGTGGGTTGGTGGGTAGGTGGGTGGGTAGGTGGGTGGGTAGGTAGGTAGGTAGGTAGGTAGGTAGGTAGGTAGGTAGGTATTCAGTGGCCTGAGGAGAAGTGGCCGCCGACAGATCCTGGGTTTTCCCAATAAATGTGACTTGACATCTTCAGAGTTTTTCTGTGCCTGTTCGATGTCCGCCGCTTCCTTCCTACTGAACAGGTAATAATAATGTCAGAAAGACAGTAACGTTAAATACAAATACTGTTTGACAAAAAAATGGAAAACTGCAAAATGTGTTCAGTAGACTATATGCACTAAATGAATGGTTAATGTTAATGTGTAATGAAAAGAAACTGCTCTTTGTAAATAATTGGCATCTGATTTGGGAGAGACCCATGCAGATGGACTCCACCTCAGCAGAATCGGAGCGGCTGTTCTGTCGGACAACATCTCCAAGACGTTACGCACCAGATGACTGGTAAGTCAAAGTCCAAATCACAGCCTTTGTTGTCCAAACTGAAGTAATATGCATAGTGTGGAACCTATGCATTACCTGATCTATCTAAGCTGCTAAGTGAACCCAAACAAACAGATGAATTAGAGGAAATGACTAGCAGTTTGAGCACCATTTTCACTAGTACATTAGATATTGTTGCACCAATTAGATTAGAAAAAGTTAGAGATAAAACTAAAGCACTCTGGTACAACAGTGCTACTCATGCTATCAAGAGAGAAACTCGCAACTTAGAGCGTAAATGGAAACAAACTAATTTAGAGGTCTTTAGAATCGCGTGGAAAGACAGTAAAAGCCCTAAAAACAGCCAAGGCTGAGCATCTCCGCAAACTAATCGAAAATAACCAAAATAATCCAAGGTTTTTATTTAACACCGTGGCTAGACTAACAAATAAACAGACATCACCAGAGCAAAATATACCGTTACAGTTTAGTAGTAATGATTTTATGAATTACTTCAATGAGAAAAAAGAAAGAAACACAATCATAAATGTACAATCCTCTATGGTGTCTTATGATTCAACTTCAATTATGGCCCCTCTAGAACAACTAAACCGCTTTACAACGATAGGACAGGAGGAGCTAAATAAACTTATCATTGCATCTAAACCAACAACATGTTTATTAGATCCAATACCCACTAAACTACTGAAAGAACTATTACCTGTAGTGGAAGAGCCTCTCCTCAATATTATTAACTCGTCTTTATCTTTAGGTCCATCCATCCATCTTCTTCCGCTTCATCCGGGGCCGGGTCGCGGGGGCAGCAGTCTAAGCAGAGATGTCCAGACTTCCTTCTCCCTAGACACTTCCTCCAGCTCTTCTGGGGGGACACCGAGGCGTTCCCAGGCCAGCCGGGAGACATAGTCTTTCCAGCGTGTCCTAGGTCTTCCCCGGGGCCTCCGCCCAGTGGGACGTGCCCGGAACACCTCCCCTATATGTCATGTTCCAAAAATATTCAAGCTGGCAGTAATAAAACCTCTCATTAAGAAACCGCAATTAACTTAGCAAATTACAGACCCATTTCAAATCTTCCATTTATGTCCAAAATACTAGAAAAAGTATTTGTGAGAGTTTGTGAGATAGTGGTTTTCTAACACCGACTCCCGTATAATGGAAATCATTATGAACATCAGCTATGCTAATTATTTCCCATCTGCCTTTCAGCTGTTATCTCAGGACGCTTGCCCCGAGAAAAATGGCGTTCGTCAGGTCCAGGTTTGTATCCAGCCTCTCACGGGGATTTCGGATGCCCCAACGCCTGTGAAGAGACGACTCAACGCCGGCGATATGTTATGGCGCCGTTTTATATATAAACAATATTTATATTTAATATTTATATATAAACAATATGAATGTAAGCCAGAGGAGAACTGGCCCCCGACTGAGCCTGGGTTCTCCCAAGGTTTTTTCTCCATCCAATCTGATGGAGTTTTGGTTCCTTGCCACTGTCGCCTTGCTTTTGGCTTGCTTAGTCGGGGATAGTTAATATTTAACAATATTATTGATCTGTGTTGTACTACTTTCATGTTATCACTGTGAAGCTGCTTTGGTACAATCTGTATTGTGAAAAGCGCTATATAAATAAATGTGACTTGACTTGACTTGAAATTGTCGCAACTCTACTGTGTATTAAAAGCCATTCTAAATAGGTGGGTTTGAAGTTTAGTTTCATCAGCAATTGTGCGAATATCAGGGGGTAGCTTGTTCCAGAGTCTCGGAGCAGCAACTGCAAATGCCTGATCAAATGCCCCATCGCTTATACTTTGACCTTGGGACTTCCAAAACCATTTGTTTTGAAGACCGCAACGACCGGCTGTGCTCACGCAGGGTTAACATCTCAGAGAAGTATTCTAGTCCGGGCCAAACCAAATCAAGCACAGAACTGAACTGTATGGTGGATCATGAGAAGAGAATGTAACCTATAACAGTATATTGATTACAGCATACAGTCTGAGACCAATACAAAAAGAGTTAACTTCTTAGTTAATGGGTTTACATTTGATTAGTGGCCTACAGTGGAAACTTAATTTTTAGGTGCTCAAAATCTCTTTGTTTTACATTAAGCTGCTCAATTCGGTTTGAGCCGACATAAACTATGTCTAGAAGAAACATGTGGCAATTGTTCCGTCTTGGTCTAGCACAAGGAAGTAGAGGTTATTACAGAAAAACAGTGCAAAATTCAACTCCTGTCTCTGAAAACAATAAAATAAAAGTGTTTATCACTTCAATATTCAATAGATTCAGATTCAATATCCGATTTGTAAAGAGTCCTCCTTATCCTTGACTCAAAAGCTTTTCCCTCAAACCAAGTCCTTTGCATTAACAGTTATAAGTTCCTGAGATCTTTCCATGGTATCATTGAGCCAAGTTTGGTCATTGTAGAAATACAACTCTGTTAAAATTTCACATCTTATAGGAAATGAAATCATCCGCTGAAAAAAAAAGGCAAAAAACGGAACAGAACAAAAAAAGTAAAAGAGAAAAGTACATAATTAGTTATTTCTGAGCACCTCCAGCTCTGATTGGCCAGAAAATCCACCCATCAGGCCCCAGTCGGCTCAAGCTGGGAGGGTGTTGCTGCGTTTATGTGCTATGGAAAATAGGATATTTTCCACTTGTGAAGTGGTATTTACCAGTGTGTTGTGTTCAAGTGCTTTTGTTGTCGTAATGTGGTAAAAAGATGGAGATCCAGACCTGTTATTTAGCTAAAACTATTTTAGATTGCTTAAATCATCTGCAACAGCAAGAAAATGATTGATCAAAACCCAAAAGGTAAATATAATATGCTATATATTTTCTAGATCATGAATAGTATATATTTGATTTTTTACCATTCACGACTCTTGCGGTGCTCTCCGCCATTTTGAAAAGTTCAAAGGTTATCTCATCTCGGCAACTCGTCCATCAAAATATTCTAAGATGCTCAGTGGAAAATACCACATGAGGGGGTGTTCATGTGCATTTTCCACGTCGGCTTTTGGTAGGGTAAGCTATTGTATAGATAGATATAGATAATTATTAGCCTATTATTGTGACCTATAACCCTTAGACTTTTGTTCAAGTGTTAAATGAAATAAGGGACCCACCAAACTTATTTTACTCATGGTGTATGTGTATTAGCCTACAGAACATACAAATTCAACACAGCACCAATGACTGATGGTCAAACAGTTGGAACAGAGGAATAAAAACAGTCCACAACTAGCTTACTGGTCATTAGCTCACTGACCCGCCACCATCTAAAAACCTGCTTGACCACTTAAGGGTTGAATGACCTCTGACCTTGTTGCTTTTGCAAGCCCAGATAGCAAACTGACATTGAATCAACGTGGAAACATGACATCGAAACAACGTTGATCTGACATTGTTTTGCTCATCGAATTAACGTTGAACCAACGTCAGACGCGTCATTCTTTCAAAACTAACGGAAAATCAACTTGAAATCAACGCGTTGTTTCAACGTTATGAAAGCAAACCAATTTTCGATTTTCATTAAGCTTTGAAGAATGCCGCGTCTGACGTTGGTTCAACGTTAATTCGATGAGCAAAATCAACGTTGTTTCAATGTCATGAGAGACGTCGTTTCCACGTTGATTCAATGTCAGTTTGCTGTCTGGGAATCTAGCCTCCACGCTCCACCAGCTAGCGACTTGCTATGAACCAGCTGTCATACAAAGCAAGCAGCTACTCGCTTAAATCGGATTTTCTAACAGGTTATGGTATTTTGGTGACAACTATGGTGTTATCTTGGGATTTTGGCGTTTGATGATTCTGGTAATTAGCTAGGCTACATGCAGACCTACTATGTACACTGTAATTGTTAATCGAGCAGGTGAGAAATACGCGGCAAAAAAAACTTGTCACAGTTCACTGAATTTATTATTTTTTATTTCGCGGGCCTACTTATGCTATGTTTCATTTGCTAATGCTCCGTGTTTTCGGTATTTGTATGGCGTCATTCGACCACAAGATGTCGCCACATCTTTTGCCGATAAACTGCCTAATGCGCTTTAGTTGTGTATACCGGGACTTAGACGATCGTTTTATTTGATTTATTTGTCACACATCTAAAATATAAAATAAAATAACAATCACATCAATCACATTAAATCCTTTTTGCCACTAAACAAGGAGTTTCAGATAGGAAAGTGTATTATCCTCCAAAAACAGCAGAGGGCGCCGTTCCTCACATTAACCGTTACAGAAGTGAGGTGAGCTCAATCTCTGCAACACTTCAGTCTCGGATAATGTTTAGTATTTCGCAGGCCTTGTCCAGGAACTAACTAATTCATCTGTGAAGGAGTGAAGGAGTGACTCTATAAAACATCAAGAGTGCAAAACAGACACATCCAGACACACACACACACACACAACCACAAACACACTTTTATACACAAACACACCAAAAAATTCAGATTATACATGTGTTTTGCATTTTTAAAATGCTTAGTTTGTCCACCAGATGGCATCCATCTAATTTCGAAAATTGCTTTTATGAGGCCTAGGCTTGACTCTAAAATGAAATACAGCTTTAAATTTTTTTTTTTTTTAATATTTTTTCTATTATGTTCAATGGGGGGAAATTTAGTCATAATTATTGCATTAATACTAATTATAAATTTTTTTTTTTTGACATTTTCCCAAAACACCAAAAAAGAAAAGAAAAAATATTATAAAAAAACGAGTAAAAAAAAAAATCATGATTTTTTTTGTTTTTTTAAATATGAATCCCGCCCTTTGGGTCCATTTGGACCCGAACACCCCAAGTGTGACTCTGAAACGAACAACCCCAGAGGGTTAAGATATTTTAGATTTAGTCCGAGAGCTTTCTGTCCCTCCACTGAACATGTACATGGTAAACTGTCCTTGTCCAGAAAGGAAATAAGTTAGTTAGAATTTTTTTGAATCATCAAAAATACATTTTGGTCCAAAAATAACAAAATCTGTCTTTATTCAGCATCGTATTCAGGCATGGGCTCGCTGCTCATTAAGAAAATCCGTGAGGAGTAACCAAACCGCATCATGTGCGCCTTCAGCGTGATGCCCTCACCTAAAGTCTCAGACACTGTTGTAGAGCCTTACAATGCCACGCTGTCCGTCCATCAACTGGTGGAGAACACTGATGAGACGTTTTGCATCGTCAACAGGATCTGTTTGACATTTGCTTCTGTTACAGGTACCGGCTGGTATGTGAAACAGGAAAAATAAATGAGACAGGGCAAAGTCTGCGTCCGTCTTTAATCTCTCTCAGCAGAAAGAGAGCCAAGAGGGTTTATTCCACAATCACATTCCAGCTTGGTTACAAACACACAATGTTTTCTCATGAAATAGACAGTTTCAAAAATAAAATACAATTTGTCTTCTCCTCTTTAAGCAATTACTGAGATATAAATTGTGTATGATCAAATAAATAAAAACAATATATTTGTATAACGTTTTTTCGAATGTGTTTGACTTTTCACTATTTGTATAGACCATTTCACAAGATGTAAACAACACTGGTCCAGAAGCACTTCCTGTTTCACTTTTTTAACGCTACATAAAAGCTGGGATAAAATACAACCAACAGAACATTTAAAACTGAATCAAAAAGTTAAACAAACATCTTTAAGATGTTTTCTTTACATGTGAAATAAAGAAAACAGTTACAAACTGAAACAGGAAGTGCTTCTGGACCAGTGTTGTTTACATCTTGTTGTCTGTGTTTGCGCCACTTGCATCATTTAGCCAGAGGGTGGCGACAAGACTGTCTTTTTTTCTAGTGAGCCGTTAATTAAAGAAACATTCCAGGTTAAAGCTCAAATGACAACATTGTGGCATAATAACTTGCAGTTACGTTGAGTCCCTTACAGTGGAAGTTTTATTACGAGTAACCTAAGATGACAGACATTGCGACACTATTTAAAGAGCCCAATAGCAACCCGTGCCTGCTACAATTTCATTAGCGCCAACTGAACAATGCATAGCATGCTTAGAATACCTCTCTGACCCTTGCTCAGTCATACAAATGAAACCTTTGCTTTTCTCATATTTATATGTAACAAAAACCTGTTATCTGTATTTATTTTGAAAATATTCTAAATAAAATAAAGCCTGATTACTTCTCAGTCAGCACATATTTTAACTTATGATCAAACAGACTTAGGGTATAGTTCACCCAAAAATTTTAATTTGTGTTAAAATTTTATTTTGATGGTCCCTTTTGAACATTCTTTTGACTATAAGTAACTTTGAAACTACTTGTCATCCAGCTGTCATTAGAGTATTCGTAGACTGTCTGCTTAATATCTGGAAACTCTTTATTGTGATGGTCCCCCAACAGTCATTCTACTGAAGTAAGTTCGCAACTACATGTCAACTTACTCTATCCCTAACCCTGCCTGTCTACTAATACTCTACTAACACTCTAATGAGGCTAGTAGACATGTAGGGGCAACATTATTAAAGGGTCACTTTGCCCATTTGCATTAATCTTTAGAAACCCAGTCATATTTTTGAATGGTCGTGGTTTATTCCCTTATTTTCCCCTGAGATGGGAGAAATAAGTATTTAAGTGTATTACTTCCTGCTTATCGTGAGGTAAAATTCGTCATTTTGCGTCACGATAAGCAGGAAGTCACATTTCATTAAAATCTTTTAGACTACAAACATTAGCTCATTATTATTCCAGGGTGTGGGACCCACTCACCCTACAGGCCTATAACAGATCAGTGGGTGGGACTTCACTTGCAGAAACTGAAATCAATATCCGCCATCTTGTTTGGAAGCTAAGCTAACAAGCGCTTTGGAGATAGTAAGTTATGACAATGACGGAAGAAACTAAACATGATATGGAAGAAGAGGATTTTGATGTTCTGCTGCTCGGATCCGATGTTCGTGTCCGTCTTTACGAGCCACAGTATAGTTTAGAGCAGCTGAGGCTGATGGAGGTACAGGAGGCGGCTGCCTGTCGGTCGAGAAGCCCGGACTGGGTCAAGCTCAGCAGCCTGCTGTTGCCTGTACTCTCCTGCGTCCTACGGACGCAGAGTCTTTCTGCTGCAGAGAATTTCAACGATGGCAATTTCTCCTGGAGGAAATCTCTGAATCAGACGAGCTCACGGACGTTTGTTTTGTGATAGATTCGCCTACAGAACATCCAGGTATCATGCAGTAATTCACCAAACATAAATAAATACAAACAAGGAGTTATTCACTAATAATTTGCCAATGTAACGTGAACGGGGTTTGTTGTTGTGGAAGAAGGAGGCAGGAACCGGGGAACATTTAAACATTTGAATAGTAAAATGAACAAATACAAAACGAAAGTATAAGCCAGCACCCACTCATTGACGACTGCAGAAACAAAACAACATAAAATCAGGCCTGTTTCTCTCTCGATCTGCCGTCGTCGTTCCCTATTTTATGTTTTCGCTCCTCCGTGAGAGACACAAGACCGGCGTGCCTCACAGGTCTCTTACATTATCACTCGCGCAACGCGCCGTCCTTACATCCCTCACCCTCGATCGTCCTGCTCGCCACAGCCAACTAGACATTTTGTGTGAAATGAATTTGAAACTCCCATGACAGCTAATGTTAGCCATGTAGACGGAAGAGTGAATTCTCTGTTTGCGCTGTTCCGGATTAGTGGGTGTGGCTTCCGGAGCTGTGCAATGCGGTGCATTGTGGGACCTGTAGTCTTTTAATAAAAATGCGCCCCTTGATTATTTTCTCTCTTTTCTCGTCAAGAGGGCACCAAATTAAAAAAAATTGTTTACATTTCAACTACATATATATTCCACTTTCAATAAAGATTATGTTGCAATGAGTAAAATGTTCCTTTAACTTATAATGAACAGAATGTGTTGCCTGGCATGCCAGACCTACACAAGATGTTAGGTCTGGGAACTCATCATTGTCAGGGCTCAATCCGAAAGGGCGGGATAAACGGTTGTCTTTTAAATTCTCTCTGCACGCAATTGGATAGTGCTACAATCAATCAGAGCAACAAAGAAGGTGACGGCTGAGTCCCATGCGTTTTCCCACCAGCGGAGGAAGTTGATATATTAACTTTTACCATATCCGGCAAAACTCCGAACACATCTCTTTTTTTTTAATGACTGAAGTGCTGTTCTTTAAAAGCTTAAGCTTAAAAAAGCTTAAGTTCAAATCATCCAGAGTAGCAGTCAAAGCCGAATCAAAAGACAGCTTTTCGCCAGCAGCAGCCATTCTTTGTTTTCAAGTACAGCAGTGAACCGTCGCAACTGTCGTCATTATGTTAACACTAGAAGTGCCAGAATTCCAAAACTACTAGAACGGCCACAAACGGTCATTTTGACCGTTAGATTCAAAATGGTGTTTATTTCATTGACGAATAATTTTCATAATTATTTTCGTCAACCACATTTTTTCAAAGACGAAAACGAGACGATAACTAAATAAAAACTAGGTTTGAATGACAAAAACTATGACGAAAATGTTAGATAGTGACGATATGCGAAGCGGTCAATAGGCTAATAATAATAATAGAGCAGAAGTGAACAGCCCATGCAGCAAAACAAACAGCGCAGGACGGGGCAGCAGAGCTCACCAGGATCATCCGACATGAATGGAACATCTGGATCCGCCGTGTCTGATGATAGCAGCCGTTTCTTTTTCCTTGATGTGGACTCTGACTCTGAATCACTCCCTGATGATATATAGCCTATAGATAACGTATTATAGATAACTGTAGTCCGGTTTTATTTGCTTATTTCTGATCAACAACTAATGTAGAAATATAGCAAACACCGCTACAGAGGTGACCGGACGGACCTTTCTGTTGACAGTTGAGAGAGAACACGATCAACCGCGGGATATTTAACAAAAAAATATCGCGAAATTCAGTGCGGTCAATATGACCGTCTATGGCCGAAATAGGTAAATATGTTCATTATTTTTGTTTTGCCTTACGTTTACGTAACTTAACCCAGATAGCAAACTGACATTGAATCAACGTGGAAATATGACATCGAAACAACGTTGATCTGACATTGTTTTGCTCATCGAATTAACGTTGAACCAACGTCAGACGCGTCATTCTTTCAAAACTAACGGAAAATTAACTTGAAATCAACGCGTTGTTTCAACGTTATGAAAGCAAACCAATTTTCGATTTTCATTTAGCTTTGAAGAATGCCGCGTCTGACGTTGGTTCAACGTTAATTCGATGAGCAAAATCAACGTTGTTTCAATGTCATGAGAGTTTCCACGTTGATTCAATGTCAGTTTGCTGTCTGGGAATTTATATGAAAAGCATTTTAAATGAAAATACAGACAATTTTAGGGACAGTCAGGTACCAACAGGATTTTTTTTTTTTTTCAACAAAGTTGTTGTAGATATAAAATTCAAAACGGTGAAAATGACCGTTGTGGCCGTTCTAGTGTTAAGCCCGCCCGCCGACTCTATACACGATGTGATTGGCCTGACCAGAGTTTGTTTTTTCCAGCTAAAATGTATGGAGAGTTGCTAGACCACACTGGTGGCAAAATAATTTTTGCTGCTGCTAGGGTGTGTCTAGGCTACAGAATAAGGATCTAAAATAAAGTGAAACCGAAAAAAAAAAAAGTTATGTGGAATTGTCAAAACGTTGCTTATGTTGTGTTTGGTTCCTGTTTTGTCTTGTACCTTTTTTGTCACTATAGTTATCCTCATTAGCTCCCATGACAACTGATCACCAACACCTGTCCCTCATCGTTCCCTTTTTAACCTGTTTATTTAAACCTCTGTGCTTCAGCTGCTGCCTTAGGATTATATGCTTGTTTTTGGATTATCTATGTTAATGGTGTTTGTTAAACTTTTGAGCTTAGCTTGCTTTTGGATTCTCGCTCCGACTCAAACCTGCTCACACATAACACACAGATTACATTATCTTAAATCCCTTAATTTGTGTTTTGAAAATATACTAAAGTCTTATGGAACTGGAACAACATGAGTCAATTATGACAGAAATAACAATTTAATGTAAAATTTTACATTCTTTACTTTTAAACATTGTTTTTAAATAAGCCTTGTGTTTTCAGTGGTGCTGTGGCACTCTGACCTTTTGACGTGAGGTTAAGGGCAGGATGCATTCTTACAGAAGCAGGTGCTATAGGCGCCAGGACTGACTGGGGAAGTTCTGACATGACAATAGACTCTGTAGTACACACTCAAAAACATAAGTGCCAGTATGAACTAAAAAGGGCGTTTTGCAGCAATGCCACAGAGGAACCAATTTTTTAGTGTGAAACAAATCTTTTTTAGTCTGTAGTCTAAAGGCAAGGCAAGTTTATTTATACAGCACATTTCATACACAGTGGCAATTCAAAGTGCTTTACATGGAAGAAATTAAAATAATCAAAAGAAATCAGAATAATTAAAACAGTTTAGAATAAAAAAAATCATAATAATAAAAATAAAATACAGTAAATAATTAAAACAATTTAGAATAAAAAATAAAATGAAGTACAGTAATAGTCAGACGAACAGTGGCACAGTGCTCATTCAGTAAATGCACAGCTAAACAGATGTGTTTTGAGTCTAAAGAACTTTTTCCTCTAAAAAGAGTGCAGTGGGAAGTTTCATGGATTTTAAAGATTCTTCATGGAACCGTAGACCCTGACAAAGATCCATTTAAGAACCTTTATTTTTAAGAATGAAAATGGAGAACACTTCACACAGAAGTATGTTACTCAAAGAGTCTGCACACTTCCCTTCCTTTTACACAGGGACAGGTGGTCTGAGGGAAAATAAGCTCTGTTTAATCCAAGTGCTTGCTTCAAGGGCTGTGACCACAGGAGTTCTGATAACTGACATTATGTTCTCATTATATCCAACCAAATCTGTCACAGTCCTCGTCTGCACCATTCTGTCTTTGTCATCTTCACTACACTTCCCAGCATCCTCTTGTCTCCACATCTGAACTCACTCCCTCAATCATCCACCTGTTCATCGTCCTGATAATCTGTGTCACCTGCTTGGTGTTCATTTGTGGTTGTATTTAGTTTGCTCAGTTCAGTCAGTTCTGGTTGGTTCTTGTTAATGTTACAATGTGTTTTTGTGTGTATCCATGGCCTGCCTGAATCTGTTTGTTGTTTTATTTTTGAGTAAATCTTTGAAGTGGAGCCTTTCTTTATCTACACCGCAACCGTAACAAAATCAGATGAAGGGCGTGTGATCATGCGTGTCTTTCCGTGTTGGGTAGTAACTGATTACATGTAAATATGAAATCAGATTCCAAAAATTAAGTACTTGTATCAAAGCAGCTTCACAGTGATAACCTGAAAATAATACAACACAGATCAATAATATTGTTGAATATTAAATGTCCCCAGCTAAGCAAGCCAAAAGCCAAGGTAACAGTGGCAAGGAACCAAAACTCCATCAGGGACAGAATGGAGAAAAAAAACCTTGGGAGAAACCAGGCTCAGTCAGGGGCCAGTTCTCCCAGTTCTCTGTCCAACGAAGGAACAGTGTGATTCGGGCAGCATTACAAGTCAAATTGGATTGGAACATTTAGAGTATTTGTCCATTTCCATCTGTTTGCAAGTCGAAGTAATTACGCCGGTATGGAGACGAGTTGTTGAGGATCAGTGCCGATGACTGTCGGGTCGATGAGGCCGTCACTTAAGGATGAGTTGGGATGGGTCCATGCGCAGGTCCACCATAGAGGGTCCCTCAGGATAAACAGAGAGACTAATATTAGCATCGACGCCATCGTTCTTATGATGTACCAAGTACATCAGGATTTACTGGACGTGTTCCCAGTTTCAGCTGATCTAAACTATGCAGCCTAATTTTGAATTAAGGAAGTCTATAGTGTGTTGTGTATGCTAGCTAGGCCAAAGAGATGTGTTTTTAGTCTAGATTTGAACTGACAGAGTGTGTCTGCTTCCTATTTTGAAATTTGGAATTTCGAGATCGTAATAGACGTGAAGGACTATAATGCGTTTAGAGCTCGCTCAAGCACTGCGGAGCTAAACCATTTAGTGCTTTGTAAGTAATCAGCAATATTTTAAAATTTACATGATGTTTAATTGGCAGCCAATGCAGGGTTGACAGAACTGGGCTAAAATGGTCATCCTGGTGGTAAGAACTCAAGCTGCTGCGTTTTGAACTAGCTGAAGTTTGTTTATTAAACATACAGGGCAACTACCCAGTAAAGCATTACAATAATTTAGCCTTGATGTCATGAACGCATGAACTAAGTGTTCCGCATTTGTCAATTAGAGCATATGGTGTAATTTATATATATATTTTTACGATGGAAAATGTAGTTTTACAGATACTAGACACGTGACTTTCAAATGAGAGATTGGTATCAGAGAGCACACCCAGGTTCCTTATAACCGATGACGAGGACTTAACAGAGCAGCCATCAATGTTAGACAGTATTCATAGGCAATTATCCAATATTAGATTTAGAATTTCAGTTTTTTCAGAGTTTAGTAAAAATTTTGTATTTTGAAATTACTAGTCATCCAATTTTTTATATCAGCTATGCATTCCATAAATTTTGTGAATTGGTACATTTTGTTAGGTTTTGAAGAAATATACAGCTGGTTATCATCAGCCTAACAGTGAAAGCTAATTCCATGTTTCCTAATGATATCTCCCAATGGTAGCATGTACAGAGTGAATAGCAGCGGAGTACCGAGCCTTGTGATCGACAAGAACTTACTGGGTTAGTTCACCCAAAAATGAAAATTAAGTCATTAATTACTCACCCCCATGCTGTACCAACCCCGTAAGACCTTCGTTCATCTTCAGAACACAAATAAAGATATTTTTGATTGAATCTGAGCGCTAGATCAGTCCTACATAGACTGCCTAAGGGACTGGCTCTTGACGGCCCATAAAGTCATTAAAGAAAAGGTTTAAATATTCCATATGCCTACAGCGGCGGCTCAATTATAAGTTTATCAAGCGACGAGACTACTTTTTGTGCGAAAAAAACAAACTTTATTCCACTATTCCATTACTTCCTTATGGGCGCATGCGCGAGAACTGAGACGAGGACGTTCTCATTCGTCTACTTCTTGTTACCGGCTGCTCACCGCTTAGGAGTTTTACCACCCCCTACCGTATAAAATGATGTGCTGATATAGCTGGAAGCGCAAAACTTTCTGTTTACAAGCAGAGGAAGATGCGCGCTGGACATACGCTTTTCAATTAGCGTATTTTCCGCACTATAAGGTGCACTTAAAAGCCTTTAATCTTCTCAAAAAACGACAGTGTTCCTTATAATCCGGAGCGCCTTATATATGGATCATCATTTTATACGGTAGGTGGCGGTAAAACTCCTAAGCGGTGAGCAGCCGGTAACAAGAAGTAGACGAATGAGAATGTCCTCGTCTCAGTTCTCGCGCATGCGCCCATAAGGAAGTAATGAAATAGTGGAATAAAGTCGTTATTTATGTTTTTTTCGCACAAAAAGTAGTCTCGTCGCTTGATAAACTTATAACTGAGCCGCTGTAGGCACATGGAATATTTAAACCTTTTCTTTAATGACTTTATAGGCCGTCAAGAGCCACTCCCTTAGACAGTCTATCTAGGACTGATCTAGCTCTCAGATTCAATCAAAAATATATTTATTTGTGTTCCGAAGATGAACGAAGGTCTTACGGGGTTGGAACAGCATGGGGGTGAGTAATTAATGACTTAATTTTCATTTTTGGGTGAACTAACCCTTTAAGACATCAACAAGACATTCATTTACTGCTACAAACTGCTAATGGTCAGATAAGTATGATTTAAACCATGCCAGTGCAATTCCACAAATGCCAACATAGTTTTCTAGTGTATTTAAAAGAATGTCGGGTAACACTTTAGAATAGGGTTCCTTCGTTAATAAATAACTACACAAGAACCAATGGGTAACACAATATAAACAATCTAGTAACTATTATTAATTAACAAGAAACTCTGATTAACAAACTAGTAAGTAAAAGCGCACAGATGAAAGTAGTAGTTCACTATGAATAACTATTTTTGAATGCTTACCAGAGAACTACTGAAAATGTTTATTAACAATCTAGCAACTACTATTAACAAACAAACAAAAAAAAAAAACTCTGATTAACAAATTAGTAAGTAATACCGCACAGATGAAAGTGTTAGAATTAGAATTACTAAATATTGGGATCTGTATTATAAAGTGAAGATCATGGGAACTAACGAGTAATGACTCAAGTGTTACTAAAGAAATTTTCTAAAAGTATACTAAAGTTCACCAGAAATCTCAAACGCTTGAAATGACTTTAGTGTTTGGTTGTTGCACAGATCATAACTAGATCATGTAACACTTGAGTCATTACTAGTTAGTTCCCATGATCTTCACTTTATAATACGGATCCAAATAATTAGTAATTCTCACAGAAGTATGAAGTACCACTTTCATCTGTTTGCTATTACTTACTAATTCGTTAATCAGAGTTTTTTTTTTCAGGTAATAATATTGTTAATAAACTTTTTCAGAAGTTCTCTGGTAAGCATTCAAAAAATAGTATTTATTGATTATACAGTGAACTACCACTTTCATCTGTGCGCTATTACTTAGGCTACTCCTTAATCAGAGCTTTTTGTTAGTTAATAAAAGTTACTAGTTACTAATAGTGTTACTCATTGGTTCTTGTGTAGTTATTCATTAACGAAGGAACCTTATTCTAAAGTGTTACCGAATGTTGTGGTCAATTGTGTCAAATGCAGCACTATAAGATCAAGTAACCCTAATAGAGAGAACCACGATCGGATGATAAAATCATTTTGTGACTCTAATGAGAGCTGTCAGTACTATGGTATGGTCTAAATCCTGACTGAAAATCCTCACAGATATCATTTCTTCCAAGAAAGGAACACAGTTGTGAGGATACTGCTTTCTTTGAAGGCAGATTCGAGATTGGCCTGTAATTGATTTCTGTAGGATCGAGTTGCGATTTTTTAACAAGCGGTTTCAACATAGCCAGCTTAAAGGTTTTATAGCGACAAAGACGAATTAATGATATTAAGAAGAGGATCTATAACATCCGAAAGCATCTCTTTCAGTAGTTTAGTCAGTAGGGTCTAGGATACAAGTTGTTGATTTAGATGAATTAACGAGTTTGCTAAATTCTTCCTCTCCTATAGCAACAAATGAACCTTCCTGAAAATGATTTTTTCCTCAGGGAGACTACAAGGTCATCAGAAGCTCATCCAGATTTGTGGAATTGCACACACCGACCAACTGGGACCCACACAGCATTTGATCACTGTATTTACAGAAATCATTTATTTCACTCTTAGTGTTTTCTTAAAATTGTAACATTGCATATTTAATAAACTCCTGACAAACACATTAATAATTTAAATTATCATTTAGTGAGTCATTTAACCATGAATTACAGTCTTTGGGAGGCCTTTGACTTTCAAACACATTAAAAGGAACAAATTTATGTTATTTCATACTTACATGTAATGCAGGAACTCTACTGTTTTGTCAGCGGAATTTCTTTGACACAAAATCTCAGTGGGTACTTCAAGTAAATATTAAGTTACCGGTTAATGGTCACATGACATGCAGGTAAACAAATAACATTTTTCATGTTTGTTTTTATTTTTAAATAATTAATTGACTTTAATAACATTTTATTAATATAACAATCATTACTTTAATGATTTAATTACTTAATAGCTTTACATTAAACTCACAAACCCCTGCAGTTCCATTAGGAAACCCCAGTCCATAACATAATGCAATATTTAAACTTCATGTTGTTGATTATTAAGAATGGAAGATATTTTCTTTCTTTTATTTATAGTTTTATATCAATAGAGTATAAGGTTACCCTATTCAAATCAATGTGATAAACTAGTTAGGTCAAAAGTAATCTAAAAGTAATCAGATTATATTACCTTAAATGAGTAATGTACTATCAAATATTAATAAATCTACAGAGCTTAGTAACTATTACATAATTCCCATGAATCAGTTTTATGATCTGTGGCTCGTGTTTATAGATTAGATGGTGCCCTCTGCTGTTCCTTCATGTGCATGTAAAGTGTCCCCACTTGCTGCACTAGAAAACTATTTATCAAACTAAGAGCTTGAGGTTCTCTCAGAACTGAGCCGTTAGTGCAGTTACTTTCAACCAACTCTTTCAAAGCCATTTGAGTGGATGTATGTCATTTCCCCTCAAAGTTATCACATTAAATTTGAACATGATCCACAATTGTCTGACACCAAATAAGTTTCCTCACTACATTTTAAAAGTATATCTATTGTTAAATGTTATAAATTTAAACCTATAATATTTATTTGTGTGAAATGATGATAGCACAAGCACACCTTTCAATTTGTGAAATATTATTAACAGATATGAATTTCTTTGATATATCCTCACTCTTAAGTTAACTAAACAATCTGGTATATGTACAAAAACCATGTCTTTATTAAGCAAATTATTCACAGAAATAGTGAGGATTTACATGCACAATACATTCTTATTACATAAGATGCAACTGAAAACAAATTAGATTTCAACACAACTATATATGAACAGCGTTATTATATATGTTCAAGGTGTAATGTTTCTATGCAGAAGACTCTGAGTTTAATTGTGCTGTGGTATTGATGAGATCTCTGGGTAAAGTCTCTCTTGCTTCCTGCATGCGCTTATGGGCCCTCTGAAACGCTTCTGAAATCACAAACACAGACCAAATCAGAAAAGAAATTTCCTGCAAAATCTGATATATTGCCATTATGTACTTCAGTCAAAACTAAGTCAATTTTTACATTTTCTGAAGTCTGCACAATGATGCAAGAGTATCTAGTTTGATGGTAATTAGGGCATTGCTGGACGGTTGCTGAAATCAACCAAAATTGATGGTGGCCCAATGTACATCTAAAGTTGTTATCTCATTTACTGTTGCACAGTGGGCAAAATACAGTCATTCTAATAGGATTTTGCACAATTTCAATCATTTTCCAGTTGGTCACGTAAATTTGCCACGCTGACCAAGAAAGCAGTTTAGAAAGTGACTTCGTGTGAACAATGTTTTATGCATCTTTACACTACTGCCCGCAAAATTACACTAATTTCACTAACGTGACAGCATTTAAGACTTTTTTGCTATTTCTGCTGTAACACCAAAGCTGCAAAATTTTAACTGTTGTACTGAAACCAAGGGCTAGTTGTTTTAAAGTAATCTGATCGTATTTCGGCTATCGGATTAAATCAAATCTTGAAAATGTGTTGTTCAAAAGAAGAAGGAAAAAAAGTTCTTTGCAAATGAATGCAGTTTCTTGGAGAAAATCAAAATATATATATACATATACTGCTTGTAATTAAAAATGGTAGGGGATGTTTTTTGTTTTGTTTGTGTTTTTCTCTCTTCAAATAAAACACTTAAAGTGACCCACATTTATTCCCTTCTGTTGTTCTTTACTAATAGCCTACATTGTGAATGTAACCCCATTTTGAGCACTGGTGATCCAAATTTGGTAATCAGAAAAAGTGTGTATCTAGATCAGGGGGAATCAATCTTATTTTGCATTGAAAAACAGGGACAACACTAAGATTGATACCAGATCCTGGATAGCAAAACATGGGATTTCCAAATCTATATCATTCTGATCCAGGTTACGCCCAGAAGTGACAATATAACACAATTATTATTAATTCTAGAATTTTCAAGAACTGAATGTTCTGAACAACTAATTCATTTACATGACTTTTTAAGTCGTTCATGATTACAGGATAATCATTAATATTATTATTGACCAATTCCAAGCGATTTCTACCCGATAAAATATTTTTAGCTTGAAATAAAGAGAAATATGTATATTCATTATATAAATTCCTATTACTTTTTTATTTAGATTTTTTAAAAGATTTTATGAATTTACACAACTTCTCAAGTTCTGGGGATCACACTTTTAAAATTCCCTCACATATCCAGGTTTTCCAAAAGCATGGTAAACCTCATTCTCAACTGAAAAAAACACAGTTGTTGAGGGAACAAATGAGAAAAATTAGAAATGTGATGTCATATAACATTTAGATTTTTATCTGTTTTAATTAGTTTGTCATATTTAAAGCCATTTAATATAATAATGTAATAATGTATTTAAGGCATCTTGCGACCCCCTTGGAAGTGGACCCAAGGACGTCCTGGCCCCCTTTGTAGAGAACCAGCCTAAAATTGTGTCCACATTGGACAAGACCATTGCAAATCCATTTGTCTTTTGTATCAGAAGTAGAACGAGCGCTTGAAATACATCTGAAATAGAACAGGGTATCAGTTTACTGTCGGGAATTTGTCATGTTCTGATTATTATGGGGTTCTATTTGCTTTTTTTCATGCTGCTCGCTTCTGGTGTAGACAGTGTAGGCTGAACCATTACTTTTCTTAGCAATCAAACTAACGATTTTCATTTGACAAAATGACTGAATCCTCAACGAAATTCCTAACTCCCGTAGCATAAACAGGTTGAGACGAAATAAGTGGAACAATTAGGGGGTTGTTAAAATCCCTTACCCTAAATATGAACATTTCCTTACCTTCCAATTACCTCAGCAAACAGCACTAATAAATTGCAATAAAAGGCCTTCCTGAAGTTATTTAGACTTGCCTTACCCAGAACATTATAGACAGAGCCCTGCTGACTGTGACCTCCCAACTGATCCAGAACAGTCTGTCTCCTTTTCTTCAGGGTGCTGGCATCAATAAAAGCCCTGAATAAAGTACAACAAGCACTTACAATCTCAATTGGACAAAATAGTACGGCTGCAATAACAAAATGCATGATTCAGTGGTTGTGTTGGCTAACCTGGCATGCTGAATACAATTAAGAGTAAAGGTCACACTTCCAGTGGTTTGAGTGCGAAAGCCAAAGCGACTCAATCGCTCTCCCTAAAAATAGAAGCAAAGTGAAATAATGGACATGCTTATACACAACTTCACAGCACAAAATGTGTAATGAATCACCTTGAAAGTGCCAGGTACTCTGACATAACTGATGTCTTCAAGTTCAGGTGCTCCGCCGATGAAGAAGCGTCTCAGTTCAGCCACCGTGCCGGGCTGGAGGGGTCTCCATGTGCGACAAGTCATTCTGTGACGCCCTGAAAGCATAAAAGACACTATTTTATAAATTATATATTAATTTTTTATAATTACTTGTAACACAGTTCATTTATGATATCTAGAGCCCGGTAGTTTAATCCTGCAGTTATTATGTTGATTTTTATTTTATGTGATGTTTTTGAAACATTATTAAAATGTAAAATACCTGCTTTCAGTTTTCTTATTATCAATATCTTTATAGAACAGCATGTATTTGAATAGAAATATTATAATGAATGTTTGTATGTTTTCCAGTTTGACCATGCCACACATTATCCTAATTTTACTCCCAAAAAATCAGTGATTCTAAAATGCTGGTTACAAATTGGAATATTAGTATAGTATAGTATAGTATAGTATAGTATACAGTACTTCATTCTCAGTAAACATGTTTGTCCTACATAGTGTTGAGGAAATTACATTTTAACTTAAATTGGTGTTACAATTTGATGCTGCACTTTCATTTTGAACCTGCATGTGGTTCAGGAAAAAATATATATAATGTTTATGGTGCCAATACGTCACTTACATCAAAATTTTTACTCCCCCCCCAAAAAAATATTTGTTTTGTGAATTTGGTTATGCGTCAACAGAATCACAAGAACAATTCATTGATGAATTGAACATCACTATATTACACCATGCAAGACTCCAACCTGGCGTTGAGGGAATGACCAGGAATCCATAGCCCTCAGTTCTGTAGCGCTGCCAAAAATCCAGTGAGAGAACTTTGAAATACAGCACAGGCCACTGGGATAATGACCCTGCACAGAACATCAGCATCTGTGTTTATTCACTGAAAATGTTTTGACAATGGTACTTTATTTTTATATCAGGTGGTCATCTATGTAAAGTATTTTTCCATTCTTTAGTTACATGGCAATCAAAGATCTCACCATCAGATTCATCTTCTTTATGGAAGAAGGTCTCAAAGCTGAATGGATAGGAGAAGAAGGCAACATCCTCCTATAAAACAGAGAACATGTTTACCACAGTTACATGAACACAGAGCCAGCTGATGGGGTCCACTAAAATGATGAATTACCTTTCCCATGCTGCGTGTGCGACATGTCTGAGTCACACCAGACAGACACTGAATGGGAACACTGGACCAACCTAAAGAACATAGAGCAATCTCAACACCATGAATTACTGACAGAAAATGCACAAACCCGAAATACAGTAAAACCTGAAACGTCTGAATCAGATTGTGTGTTCTTCTTATTTATTTATTTATTTATTTCTTTTGTGAAAACAAAACTATTGTTTTATCATTTAAAACTAATCAAACATTTTTGTGATATGCTTTGCTTGAAAAGTGTGCTGCTTCTTAAATGTCACTTCGGTTTTGTCATCAAAAGCAATGTTAAGTGTGGCTTAACTGTTTAAATAACGGTTGCCACATGGGGTATGAGAGTAGAGTGACTTACTGTTTGGTAAATCCAGAAAGAAGTGGATGTACAGGTTATCATACTCATAACCCTGAGCAGAAACTAAAAAGAAAAATTGCCATATTATGATCCGTACGGCATGCATATAATGTATTGATGCTATACTGTTTTCCCTCCTGTAAATCTGGCCTCATTTTTAATTTATTGTAAATGTTATACTCACCGATTTCTCCATTTACAATCAGGCGAAGTATCCCTGGAGGTGGCTAAAGGAAGTTTTTGTAGAATCAGAATGAAAGGTTTACCTTTTTTATTTGGATTATAATTTAAACAGTTTTTTAATATTCTGACAGCATGTGTTTGGATAAGAATTTGAATGCTTACCATCTCGAAGTCTTGGCCAACCAGGCTGTTGAGGTAATCTTTGTGACGTGTGTACAGCTAAAAAGAAATAAAGAAAGAAATGTGTGTGAATGATGAATCCACCAGACAGGGTTAGCAATCCAACAATGATTGCCTTGGTCCAGCCAATGAATTAAATACTACTCCAGGAACACTCTCTGTACAGTAAGTCAAGTTTAAGATGCTTTGATGAACAGAGTCTACTTAAAAGTAACCAAGAATTGTCACACTGGGACTATGTTCCAAATTGTGTTGGTACAATCCCAAAGTGAAGGGTGATGCTAACAGTCAAGCTCCAAACAATGTTATACTGTTGTAGTATTTATTCATATTTTGAATTAGCTTTTATGTTCTGTTTTTTTTTTTTAAATTTTAGTTGAAGTCTTAGTAATTTTCTTATTTGCTTTTATAGTTTTAGTACTTACACTTAAACCTATTTTATTTCAGTTTCCTCGGTTGTAAAATTTCTATTTTCTCCATCTAATATATATATATATATATAGTTTTATTTCAGATAACAAAAGAAAAAATTTTAATAAATAAAATACAAACTTTTTTCCTTATATGATAGTCAAAATCCAAGGCCAAAATATCATATTTATACTTTGCAGATATGGAAATTCCAAAACCAATTGCCCAGATGGTGAACATAGTTAATTTTAATGTAACTAAATAATTGTATCCAGTGCAGGAAAGTGTCAACAGAAAAAAAGAATTTCAATCTAATTTGTGATATTTTGTGAATCAACTATGAGTGACTCCTAAGGAGGAGTGTTTCAATTCAGCCACATGAGATTCTATTTGAGCTCTCTAAGGTTTGGAACAGGAGCTAAAAGTTTAGACCAAACCCTAAAAGTTTAGGGTGTCCAAACTTGGTCCTGGATGGCCACTGTCCTGCAGAATTTGTGTTGAGGCAAGTTAGAGCCAAAATCTGCAGGACAGTGGCCCCTACAGGAGCATGATTGGAAAACCCAGGTCTAAACCGTGTGATAAACCACAAATCCTTAGCAAGGGGAATTGGCCATACATCTCTGTACATGCGCTGCTCTCTCTCTTTCTCCTCTGCATGAATGTCTGATGAGGCATTCTCCAGATACAGCCTCCACACCTCCCTCTTCTCCCCCTCTGTTTCCAGCCTGGAGTGAAAGACAGTCAAATGAAGAGTTCAGATGCAAAAACCTCTAAATGCCATTTGAAATTTTCTTCTTTAATGATGATTTTTATCAAACTTGTATATTTAAGTTCAGTAATTTCACTTAAATAACAATTAATAGGTAATTATCATTGCCATTTAAGTGAAATCACTGAACTTAAATATACAAGCTTGATAAAAATTATCATTCGAGAAGAAAATTTCAAATGGCACTTGGCAAGAGGTTTTTGCATCTGAACTCTTCAAATACATTTGAACTTTTTGTTCATCAAAATGAAGTCATCCCCACATTATTCTAAAGAGGAATTTATAGAAATGGTGGGTCTTACCTGTAGGCTCCTCTGTTGTTGTTAAAGTCTGGTTTTAATGTGATTACTCCATTACCGTCTGCTTTTATTGTGCATAATACATATTCATTCTCTTTCAGGCCCAACCTATGAAACACAGTCAGCTCAGTCAGTTGATAGATCGGATCTCACGGTCAACTGGACACCATTGTCTGTTTATTTCACATTACTTTAAAAGACTCATATTATAAAAACCGAATTCTTGAACTTAAGAGTAAAATAAAGGAGTTTGTATGTAACGTTTCTGAAGATAATTTGCATAGAAGTCTTAAAGGTGCCGTAGAAAAATTGGCCAGCGGGTTGAAAATGGTGATATTAAACTACATAATTCATTTTGGATGCAAAATACCTTAAACAACATTATAAGTGAATCTCAAGTTAAATTAATTATAGTAAAATGTATGATGTGACCCTATTAAGTGGCTTTTGAAGAGTTTCATTGTCTCACGTACTTTCCTGAAGGCCCAAGATCTCCCATGATGTGCATGGTCTGCACTGGTGTGTTGATGATGTGGCTGTTCTTTATGAACTCCTCTGAAGGCTCCCATGTGATTAAACGCGACTTGGAAACAGTAGACTCTCTAAATTATGTTAAAAAAAAAGAAATAATAAAAAATTATGTACAGGTAAATCTTCTAACCTTCCAAAATATGATGCATCCTTTACAGAAACTGTACACTTACACAGGACGTTTCTCTTGTCTCCTGTGTCTAACATTGGCCATGCGTTCTGCTAAGAAGGTTGGTGTTGACTGAGCTGGGGTCAGCATACTTTGAGCTTGCTGCCAATAAAATCACAACTTCAGACAGCTATAAAACATATGTACTCTATATATCTACAGGTGAATCTCAACAAACCAGTCGAAATCATGTCTGGGTAATTTTTCACCACAAAAATGTATTTATTAGTAAGAAATTAGATTGTGCTTATAGGCCTAGATTTTGTCAGTGAACACATCATCAGAAAAGTGATGAGATGACATTCCAAGAGGAAGGGGAAGTTATTTTGATAAAGGATTAGAAGGGCACATGAATTAAGAAATATATAATCTGCATGGATAAATCATTTATAATAAATAATGGAATATTCCATAAAAAATACAATTTCACAAATTTGATTTCATGGTGACTAAAGAAAATAAAGCCTATTTTAGAAACATTAATATATTTTGTATTGTGACATTATTTTTATGTCATGACAATGCAATGCACAATGATGCAAAATATTCTCAAATAGTTCACCCCAATTAAAATTAAAATTGTTCAAAATTACATTCAATTATATTAAAATCATCAAAATTATTTCTTTCTTCTGTGTAACACAAAAGAAGACATTTTGAAAAATGTTGGTCACTGTTGATAACTGGTAATAGTTTAGATTTCCATTGACTTCCATTGTATGAACAAAAAATATGTATCAGGGACACTGTGAGTGAGAAATAAAGGGTTGCACGTTATTTTACAGTAAGTGTATTTACAGTGTACATAAAGCACAGTAAGTGTACTTACAGTGTACATTATCTTAGAAAGTACAGGGTAATACAAGGTAACTAGATGTGTTAAGGTTAGGTTTAGAGGTAGGTTCAGGGTTAGTACCTAGTTATTGTAAATTACAATAAGTATATAATATGTACATAACAGCTAGGACTATAAAATAAAGCGCTACCAACATTTCATTTTTCATTTCTTTTGATTCGTGGTGAAATATGACCCGTTTTTTTTTTTTTTTTTAAAGAAAACAGTAGCTAGTCAACCAACCTCTTCCCATTTGGAAAAGCGATCAAAGTCTGTGTAGGTGAAAATGCGCTGGTTTGGCTTTCTTTTGGATCTTTCATTTGCCGTGATATCTGTGTGATACTGACGCTCCAGTGGTGTTTGACAGTTTGACTCTGTTTGATAAAGGTCCACTTCATACTGCACATGAATAGCAAGCAGAACTCATCAGATACACCATGAAAACAGGTAACCTGCCGATTATCTAGTAGTAGCACACATCTTTGCCTATACTAGTCTACTACCTGACTGAAGAACTTCTCTTGCCAACCAAGCACCAGTTCCTCCTCATCAGTGGCTGTGTAAGAATGAGAGACAATATTATAAACAATATTCAGTTCAGTTCAGTTCAGTTCAGTTTAGTTTATTTATCCCTTAGGAAATTGGTTTTGCACAGGTGCTACACATCACAAAACGCACATTGACTTACATGAAACAAAAACAAAAACAAAAAAAAGAAACACACATGGTTACAGACTATTATTATTATCCTCAATATACCAGGTAAATAGTTGTGACTACTTTTTAACAGGTCTATATATACAGATATTTCACATACTGGAGGCTGATTGTGTCTGAGAGCTGAAGGTGTCTAGCTCTATAACTCCTCTTTCCTGCTGAGAAATCATTTGCTGATGAAGGTGTTGAGACAGAGCGGCTGTCGAGGTCACACGCTGTATACGCACTCTAAAAAGTAACAAATAGGACCAAATGGTAATACCATGTTTTAATTAGGCATAATACAACAGTACTTTTTATTAGTGACTTGGAGTAACGTTACCATGTATAATGTACGTAAAGAGATAAATAAAGAGATTTTGGCAGTGTGGTGTAGTAGAGATGGCAAAAACGTTACTTCTAAATGGAATTGAAATTAATTTACCTTGGTTTTACATGGTAATTCCAGGAATAGCAAGGTACTCCCATGTCCAAAATACATTAACATGTATTTAATACAGAGTATAATGTCGCTGGGTACACTCAAGCGACATGACTTACCGTATGCGTAAGTTTTTAACTGCATCCCGGGAACGGTAAACCGATTCTCCGGTGTCCGTGCACCAGCCGTCGGCCATATCTGACACTCGTTCTTAAAACTATAAAAAATCTTTAGAATTGGTGTAAGTTACCATCTGCATCGGTTACTAAAATTGATAACGTTACGTTTGTAATAATAATACTCGGGTAGGAAGTACTTTAGGGAACACACCAGGGCGTCTCGTTGCATGGTAACACAAACGGAAGCAGGAAGTCAATTGTGCGCATGCTTGGTACGGATGTAAATACGCTGTTCTCGAATCAGCCTGAGCTGCTTTCTGAAGCACCACACAGCAACGGAACAGATAGCCAAAGCTGATCTGGGAGCAGAAGTGGTTCTAAAAACACTTCACGCTTTCACATCCACATGACAACTGCCAATGAACTGGAAGCTGTTCCACATGGTTGTATGTGGTGTTGTTGAACAACGAACATAACGTTAGTTGTTTAGATATAACGTTACTTGAGGTCGGTTCTTTTGATATATCGCATGTTACTAATATAGAAAATGCATTCTTTAAATAACGTTTAAATAACGTTGCTTATACTTTGACCCTGAAGGGCAAGTTAGCTTTTTGGTTAGCAGCTGCATCTAACTTCTTAAACCAGGTTTGCTGCTCTTAGTCAGATTAACAGTTAAAGTTAGTGTTCGGCTGGTTTTGTGTGTAAATCAGCTGGTCTACCAGACTGACCAGTTGAGAAATAAAAAAATATAAAGCCAGACTGCTTAAAACCAGCAAACTACCTTTAACTGATTAAAGCTGTTTATATCTTAAGTTACCAAGTTTTTAAAGGCAAATATGCAGTTATGGAAAACGAGTATCCAAGTCTTCAGAGTCTCAAACCGAACTACGAGATGTTTGGCTGGACTGAATGAGTTATATATTACACCAGCATCTTTAACACAACATGCAGCATATACTTGCACAAGAGCACTTTTCTTTCCAAGAGACAGTGTTTCAAAGTCAGATGAGAGATTTTCCTCTAATAAACTCAAAAAGACATTTGTGTCTAGAGAGCGTAAATATGCTGCTACCAGAGATGATTTTCTCAAATCCACAAAAACACAGAGGAGAGAATCTCATGCAGCTCCATCTTCAAAAACAGAGAGAAAAGTGTCATCAGATCTTCAGAAACTGAGGTTTGATGATTTCAGTGAGTCAGAAACCAGAAGGATGTTGCGGGAGATCCAAAAAGACTCCGAGTCAAATGAAGACTTGGAGATTTTGTTTGGGGTGGGCCCTTGTTTGCTGGCCCTCACTCAGGGCAGAAGGAGGCCGAGTCGTCTCTTTGTGAAGAACGGCGAGGGGCCGCAGAGAGATGTGATTTTGAGGGTCTGTCAGGAGGCTGTCAGTCGTGGTGTGCAGATACAGAGAGTCAGTAAGCAAACACTTGACAAGATGTGTGGTGGAAAGGTGCACCAAGGATTGTGTCTTCAGGCAAGTTCTCTTGGGTTTATTAACGTGGAAAGACCAATAACATCTCATGAGGCGAAGAATCACAGGGCATTATGGCTGGTTTTGGATGGAGTGCAGGATCCGATGAACCTTGGAGCCATTTTGAGGTCTGCGTACTTCCTGGGAGTGGATCGGATTGCCTGCAGCATTCAAAACAGGTGGAGTGAAAAAAATGCTTTTTCTGTGTTTATTATGTCATAACGTTGTTAAATGATCAAATTAAAATGTGCTTTTAACTTAAACGTTGTATGAACTGTACTATTGATGTTTGCTTCTGATTATTTGCTCTCTTTGTTAGCTGTCCTCTGACGCCCACAGTGAGTAAAGCCAGCGCTGGTGTGATGGAGATCATGGAAGTGTTTGGCTACAGCAACTTGAAAGATATGATAAAGGTGTGGAAGTTGATCCACTTCACTTCACTTCACTTCACTGTGTTTACATGTGTGGCCTGTAGAGGGCAGTCAAATAATACAATTGTGCTTTAGTCAATGCAATACCAGCTAATCAAACTTTATAATTCTGAGCCTCCAAAAATGTATCAATCTTCAAGTTCTGTGAATTCTTCTGTAAAATGAGCAGGGATGGATCATCCACATGGAGCACTGGGCCTTTGACACCCACCAGGTTATATAAGAAATTGTGTTTTAAAAGGAAAGGAATGTTCATATTTGTAATTATTTGATATTTCCACGTGATCTCTCCAAATCATTAATTTGCCATCTGCCCTTGTCTGTTGTTTTTTCAACCTGTTTACAGTTAATTTCAGTAATTAATGACAAAAACATTTACAGGTAACTGCTCTTGTCACTAATAGTAATTATACAAGTAGATAATGATTAATGGTGTTTTTTTTCCCTGCAAATCGACACAAAAATGCTACAAATATTAATGCAAATTCCATCTTGGACATAACAATTGTAAAGAAGTCCTGAAAGTCCCCAAAAAACAGAAAGTGGGACTGTTTCATAGTTAGAAATAAAAACAAATCTTCAATCAGTTACAGTATAAAAGCCAATTAATGTAAATGACTTGTATGAAAATATACCGTAGTTGACTTTATAGGAAGGAGGTAAGTGTTCATCATGCATGGCATCAAACCTCTGGTTTAAGTTTTCAAGTGGAATGAACAATTTGAGAATTATTTAAGGAGACCCAACTACTAACAGTCTTTCCATCTGTAACCCGTAGAGGGCAGTTAAAGAAAACCATTGAGGTTTACACTGTGTCTGTCAAGTCCTTTTGAGAAACATATCTTTATAACATTATAACTAGAGCCCGACCGATAAAGGATTTTGAAGGCAGATACCGATACAAATATTTTTTTGGTTTTAAAATCCGATATATATATCGGCCGATATTTTTTTAATTTATTTTTTTATTTCTGAAACGCGCAACAAAACATTTAACAGACTTCCCTAACATTAGTTATATGTAGTTATTTATGAGTTTTAACTAAAATAATATGATAATGCATTTTAAAAAGAAACTTGTTTCTTTTATTATCACAACAGAACAGACTGATGATAGTGGCATTAGCTAGCTTTATGGTTAGCTAGTCTATGATGAGCCATAATTTAGCAATGGATTACGTCATACTGCAAATTGTAAAATATACATTTTCAATATAACAGTCCAAGCAGAGATGATACGTCTCATTGCTATAACTGTCACGCGCTATTAAAGAAATACTTCAGTCACATACACTGTAACAACGTAACGTAACTATTACTAGCTAATTCCGCTTCACTCTCGGCTTATTTAACAGCAGCAAAACTGGAGATGATTAGTCACAAATTTTGTCATGTTTATTTGAGTTAAGAGAACTGATGGGGATGTTCTTTTAATTGTTATTCAAGCAATGTATGTCTCGTGACCAACTCAACAAGTGTTGCCAACAGGGACGGTGTAGAGTGCCCTCTGGTGGACAAACTATACAACTCCAACACTCATGACATGGTTCAAGCGTGTTTCGTCTGTTTTTATTTTATTTTTGAAATATTCATTTATCGGCCATTATAACTACTGATACCGATAGTTTGGAAAATCTCTAATATCGGCCGATAATATCAGCCTGCCGATATATCGGTCTGGTTCTAATTATAACCAATTTTGTATGACATTATAGGTGAAAGCGGAACATGGTTGGCAAGTAGTCGGCACTGTTGGATTAGAGGAAGCCAACCCGGAATCCCCTGTTAGGCCATGTTCAGATTTCAAGATATCCAGACCTACACTGCTGTTAATGGGTATGTGTTCAAACTTATTCGGACAGATAATTGTTTTGTTTTTTCTGTGTTGTCTAAATGCTCTGTCTGTCTCTGTTTGTGCTGTCAGGTGGAGAGGGTGACGGTCTGTCTCCAGAACTGCGTCAGCTGTGTGATATCCTACTCACCATCCCTCCACGCCGAAACCTGCACCCTGGAGTAGAATCTCTCAATGTGTCTGTAGCCACAGGTATGTGTTCTTGATGTAAATATTGCTCTGAATTGCTGATATTTACTTAACATTTACCTGTTAGAAATTTGACAAAACAGGTAAATGAAAAAAAAAAAACATAGGTTGGAACCATAGCTCAGGAGGATTTGTCGTATATATAATGAATTTAATTGAATTAAAATGATCAAAAATGAAAAATGAATAACATCACCTGTAAAGCTTTAAAGGAGTAGTTCACTTTTAAAAAAAAAAAACTTTTGTTGATTATTTACTCACCCCCATGTCATCCAAGATTTCCATGTCTTTCTTTCTTCAGTCGAAAAGAAATTAAGGTTTTTGATGAAAACATTCCAGGATTTTCTCAATATAATGGACTTCAATGGCAACCAAACGGTTCAAGGTCCAAATGAGAGATTCAGTGCAGCTTTAAAGGTCTTATTAACGACACCAGACGACGAATAAGGGTCTTATCTAGCGAAACGATCGGTCATTTTAAAACAAAAATAAAAAACTTTTAAGTTTTAAAAGCACAAATGCTCACCTTGCTCTGTTCTGTGATGAGCGTTCGTGACTCTACTATTCAAACTCGTTCATCAAAATGAACAAATCTTTTTTCGAGTCATGACTCGAAGGGTCCTAGATACGACCCTTATTCTTCGTCTGGTGTTGTTTAAAGCCCTTTGAAGCTGCACTGAAACTCTCATTTGGACCTTGAACTGTTTGGTTCCCAATGAAGTCCATTATATAGAGAAAATCCTGGAATGTTTTCATCAGAAACCTTAATTTCTTTTCGACTGAAGAAAGAAAGACGTGGATATCTTGGATGACATGGGGGTGAGTAAATTACCAGCAAAAGTTTTTTTAAAAGTGAACTACTCCTTTAATATTGGTTTAAAGTCTGCATGAAACGGAAGTTTATACAAGTGTATATACAAGTGAAACTGCATCTCGAACAAGAAAAAATAAGGGTTGGGTCTTAATTTTAACGATCATATTTGATTGGATTGTTGTGGTTTGCTATTGCTGGGATGGCATACCGTATGCCTTCATATCCAAAAACACATCATCAGACAGAAGAAATGCCATTACAAGAGGGTGGGGATAGAGATTATGAGGGCACATGAATTATAAATATAATAATCACAGATATAATAAATATTCTATAAAAAAATCTGCCCATTTTAATTTTATGGTGACTTTAGGTTAACGCCTCTGCGGGCATCTGTCGGATATCTGTGTTCACTGTTAAAGGCGAGTGTTGTTGAATGTGAAGAAAATTAGTGTTTACATGCATACATATACGTATATACTATGTATACTTCAAATTTTTCAGGACTTAATATAAATAAACTGAACATGGATTTAAAAAATAATTAAATATGTAGTTAAGTTGGCCTCTTTTAATGTGTTTCCGTTTTTTTCCTTCTTTCAGGCATCTTGCTGCACTCTCTTCTGTCCACACGCACAGGAAGATGATGATGGTGATGATGATGATGGCAACAAGGACAAGGCATCAGCCTGATTTACTCAGATGTCTCTCATTAGCCTCCTACAGTGATTAATGACTGGATTACTTCATCAATTAACAGTCTGAGAGTCTGGTGAGGCCCATTGATCAGATAAAGAGAGGATGTAGATGCATTCTGGTCAAGTTACTGACTATGACTGCCTTGTTTAATACAAGACCTGCACTTTACAGGGTCTCCAATCATCTGGGAAAGAGTCCTTCTAAAAACAGAGGTGTAATGTTTAATTATTCGTCTTGTTCCTGAAACATGTTAATTAGTTAACATTTGCCACATGAAAATGGATGAAAATTCAAGTTAATTTCATTTTAAATAAATATGCTGTAGATGGTTATGTTTATTGATCATTTTTTTAAAAATTCCCATTAAGCTGAATACGTAGTTAACTATTTGCAGTTTATATACCCAGTTGAGCCATGCTGCATTTTCATTGATGGATTTGGCAGTTGCTTTCAAACAAAGTGTCTCGCAGATTGAAGGTATACAATTTATCCATTTTAACTGATAGCTTTGACCTTGGTGTTGCTGCATTGTTAAATTGTGCTGTATTGTTCTGCATTGTTTGACCAGAGCTACAGAAATACAAAATTTTATTTTTATTGGTAAAACTAATACGTTTTACTATTTAAATATATCTCTGAGCTTTGTAGGATGCTTTTTGAGGCTAGTGCACCTATGCGACAATAAAGAAGCAAATGTTACAAATATTTGTTTATTTAAAGAGCATTTTAACAGTTTTAGTTGTAAAATAATCCATATGAATTGAGAGGTTTAGTCCAATTTTTATTTAGAGACTCGGTTGCTTTGATGAACAGATTGAATTTAGGATTTTATTCACATATTCATAAACTGAAACGGAAGCTCAAACATGTTCACTTGATGTGCAAGAACCAATGAGCTTCATTCTTGTGTTACGCAGCACACTTGAGCTTCAGGGACAACCAATGAGGTTTGGTTGGTGAATAAAATCCTAAATTCAATCTGTTCATCATATAAAGGAAATGAGTCTCTTCAGAAAATTTGGACTAAACCACTCAATTTGGATTAATTCTACAATCTCTTTATGAACTTTTGAAGCATCAAAGTGTAAGTTGTGTAGCTACCAACGGAGGGATAGAATGCTCAGATTTAATAAAAAATATCTTCGTTTGTGTTCCGAAAACCTTAAAGGTTTGGAAAGACATGAGGGTGAGTAATTAATGACAGAATTTACGTTTTTGGTTGAACTAACCCTTTAAGAAACTGTTTACAATAATAATAATTTAAAAACAATTGTTACTTGAGCACCAATCAGCATAATAGAATGATTTCTGAAGGATCATGTAACACTGAACAGTAATAGCTACTAAAAAAAATACTAAAAATTCAGCTTTGCATCACAGGAATAAATGTATTCTTTATTTATAAGTAAATTAAATTATTATAAGTATTTTGGATCAAATAAATGCAGTCTTGGTGGGTAAAAGTAAAATTACTTTTTTTCAACAACAACAAAAATTAATGGTACAGTGGAAATCCTGGTAATGTTAGCCGGTAAGGTTCGGTACATCTCTGCATTCAGTACTGTTTACTGCCTAGTTGCAAAACTAAAAATGTAAACATTATGAATTATACAACAATAAACTTGTAGATAATGGGAAATGCTAACCAACAAAACAATGACCACTTGGTCTGATCATAAGAAAAAGACGTTCATTTGTCACGGTTCATTTTTCACAATGGAAATGAAGGTCATTTCTGGATACATTATACCCCGCAGAAATGGAATAAATAATAGGCCATAGAGCGCATAGCTGATGTATTCCAACCAATAAGCAGTACTTAAGTTAGTTCAGCAGGTGGCACTGCATATATAGTATATTAATAGGTATACCTCTGCGTTGACTATAGTAGACATCAGCATTGATCTTTATTGCTGTGAGAATTAAAGATGAGGGCTTGACACACGGAGGCTGGTGCTAGACCAGTAACATCTACGTAAAGTTCACTGAATAGATATCATATCTCACACCTCCATTTCCCTTCACGCTTCACAGTGAGGTGCTGACTGAAGGTTATGGACCAAGATGGTTTACAATTAAACTAAAATGTGCACGATTGGCACGCCTGCGGGGAGCAGGACAGGACGATTAAGCTGCTAATACTATAGACAGTTAGACCTCACTTTCATTTTACCCATAGCTGCAGGGGAGAGAGAGATATTAGATGAGATTGAATGTAATGAAGCACTCTATTGTTTTTACAGGGAAGAATGATCAAGAGGTCTTTTAGACAGAAACTGCTATATGCTGATGTGTCTCATCAAGCAGCCAATTTGTTAATCATTCCGATAGTTAGATGGACATATCTCTGGATTTGTATTGGTGATCACAATAGATCATTTAGATCACTGAATCCCAACCTTGTCTTTTCTTATGTACCCTCTCAAGCCAAGCTGAATGGCTCAAGCATCCTCTCTTCAGCATTAAGAAGAGATGTGTTCATATGGGGACAGTTGTTAAATTAGCATTTTCATTGCATTTCCAGAGCATTTTGATTTGGTTTGAGTAATTATTTACATTTATTTGGTTATTGATTGCTTTAAAACATGATTAGAGGAGAACTTTGCGCCGGCGCTTGGACAGACAGAAGTACTTGGACGTGACTGTGATTACAAGAGGTAAAAACAATATAAATACTGTTCGTTTTCTCACACAAACCGCTCGTTTCGTGTCTTAGGCCATCAATGTGTACTAACGTTTACGAGTCATTAAATCATGTTTAATTTGGACTTCTCTGTGCATGTTCTTTAAGGTGGACCCCATATACCTCCATTATATGACTGACAGACAAGAACGGTTTGACCTAAAAATATCAAAATACTGTGGAAACAAATACACCTACATCTTGGATGCCCTTGAGGTAAGCTAAAACATATCAACAATTAATTTCAAAGTGAGCTATCCCTTTAAGGTCATTCCAACATCTGACCTAAATTAAAACCATAAAAGAGCATTTGCATTACATCAAATAATAATCTATAAATAAAGTAAACGTGACCTGAAAAAAAGTTACCAAAGTAAAATAAAAATGTTCTCTTTTGTGTGTGTGTGTGTGTGTGTGTGTTCACGTACCCCTGGTTGGGAAACAATGATATAGACAACGCATTCTCACCCCAAGGCGTCACCTTTGACCATGCTTCAATATTTGACGTTTTAGGCGCCCTTTAGCGTCACTTGCATGACGCGATCCTACGGCGTCATCTAACTGACGCTAAAGGAAAGCGTCAGTTAGAGGACGCGGTTAGGTTTAGGTGTGGGGTGGGGGTAGGGTACACGCGATCCTAGGGCGTCATCTAACTGACGCTAAAGGGCGCCTAAAGCGTCAGATATTGAAGCATGTCCAAATGCTTCCCAAGGCGTCAGTTAGGTGACGCCTTGGGAATGAGAATGGGCTGATATAGAGTATAGACCCTTAAAAATGTGAGTGTTGCTTACCCATGTAAAAACTAAATAGGGCAGTGTTCTGCTTGGTTGCTATAATGTTCCTTGAATGTTCTTTTCCTATCTTTAAGGGTGGTTACTGGGTAGTTGTTTACTGGCATAAGTCAAAAAGCACAACCCCAAAATCTCTGGTATTGTGTCTCCTAAATATGGCTCAATGTATGTCTATGGGATTTTTGCATAAATAAAATGTCAACACAGTCTCATGAAAGTGCTTATATATACCACGATTGTCATTTCTCGTGGCATTTATACGCCAAAATTGGTTTTTGCGTGCATATGCTACGCACTGAAAAAAACCCCTGGGCAGATATATGGCTCTGCCCCTGGGTTGGTTTAGGGGGAATGGGGAGTTCGTACTTATTATACGCCAAAAAATGCGTATGCACGCGAAAAATGCGTACCAGATACACGCAAAAACTAGTTTTGGCGTATAAATGGCACGAGAAATGAAATTTGTGCTATAGATACGAACTTTCATGAGATGGATTGCACAAACAAACTAATAAGCTAAATATGATGCATATTTGTCAGTTATACATAGATTGGGCAAGAAACAGATACGATTTCAATTAGTTCTAAATGAAGTGTTTTAAATACACATAACCAGGATTATCACCAATAAATATATATATTTTTTTAATCTCAACATCTTAACTGATTGCATATTGTTTATTCCACAGTTATATTTTTACCATGTTCACACTTTTATAAATGAATAAATTGTTTTCACAATAAGTTATGCTGATTCTTATCACGTATCTTGATAATATGATTATTTAAATGAAAGTCTGTAACAAATGGTGTTTGATTAGTTACAGTGGTTTGTGGTTTGATCAAATCTCTAAGATAAGGATGAGCAATAGTGAAACACTCCAAAAAATGCTGGGTTTTTAATTGCATTTTTAAACCCAAATGGTTGGGTTTGTCCATTTCTGACCCATGCCTGGGTTGAGTGATGCTAGCCATAGCAGGAACCCTTAATAATCTCCACTTCTCATTGGTACTTGCTCAGTGAGCAAATTATTCAGATTCTTCCTCTGTTTACAACATTCACTGAGTTCCACTTTCCTCTCATGTGACATTTGTCTTTCTTTTATCAGCTCTCAGGATGAGTCGCGGGCGTATCTGCTTTTCTCGCCTTTGTGTCGGCAGGTTAGATTGACTGGCGTTTCCCCTCCCCAGAGTGCAGTTCTATTAATCTGTTTAATATGCCACAGAAAGGAGCAAAGTAATGGAACAGCCAAGCGTAAAAAAAAAAAAAAAAAAAAAAAAAAATGCCTGCCAGCGCTGATAGCTGGAGGTCAAGGCTGAGGGGATTTCTTAGTTCCTCTAGCACACACAGTATAGCACATCTATCTATCTATCTATCTATCTATCTATCTATCTATCTATCTATCTATCTATCTATCTATCTATCTATCTATCTATCTATCTATCTATCTATCTATCTATCTATCTATCTATCTATCTATCTATCTCACTCTTAGAAGAAAAGGTTCTATATAGAACCTTAAAAGGTTATAAAGCGCTACGTATTTGGAACCCCTAAAATGCAATGCATGAATGATCACAAAATTCAAGATATGGGGGTTAAAAAATGTAATTAATCAATATCACACAAAGAGTGCCATTTCAGTTTTTATCTTTCAAAAATCAGCATGATTAAAATGGGATATTAAGTTACAACAACAGTTTAATAAACAATAATTTAATTACAACTGCAAAATGTTGCGGAATAATGTAATTATGAATGAATAGCCTATAAAGAACCTTTGTGCCAAAAGGGTTCTTTCTTGTCATTATCATTATTATTTTTTTTTTTTTTTGCATAAAAGGTCCTTTGCAGTTGAGTAAAGAACCCTATGCTATATAGAACCCTTTTTTTCCAAGTGATCTATCTATCTATCTATCTATCTATCTATCTATCTATCTATCTATCTATCTATCTATCTATCTATCTATCTATCTATCTATCTATCTATCTATCTATCTATCTATCTATCTATCTTCAGCCACCCTCCTTTTGCTCTATGTACTAAATGAGGCAACTCCATTGCACAAATGAATATTCCTCATAAATTTTGTATGACAGTGTTTTAGTTCATTACAGATGGTGAGTTATTAGCTAATTTGTTCATTAAAAGTTCAGGCCAAATTGACTGAGCTGGTGTGCGGGGATTTGGGTAAATGTGGAGCCTAATGGGTGAGCATTGCATTTGAGCTTCACTTACAAAAAATGACACATTTTATTTGCGTTTGGAAAATTTGAATAGGACAACTGAAAGTATTGTTCAATTGAGTTTTATCAAGTATAACAACAGTTATATTACTTTAATAATAATATACAGTATAGTATATATATATATATATATTTAAATATGCATGTGATACTCCATAAGTGTATATTGAAGACTTCACATTAAAGAGTCAAATGACCTGCTGTGTTTGTATGCTATTTCTTCAATCCATTTGTAACAAAATACAAGTCATTGGCATTCATCAATTTTCTTTCCCTCCCTTTCATCCTCATTTTCTCTATAATGTGCCTAGAGGGAAACTGGGTTCTATAATTATTCAATGTGCCAAATTACCGAAAGACATAAATAAATACTGCCTGGATTATGCCTATAGGTCTAGTCCTCTATAAATGTTTAAATATAATTAGATGTGATTAAATTGGATTAGTATTTGTGTATCGTTAGTGCAATTTTCTTTTTCTTTGTGTGTGGGGAAACTTATACAAATGCATATTATAATGTGTTCTTTATTGACTTTACAAAATATATCTCTTGTTTTATTGAACAATTGGTGCTACTTAAATTTAATTGAAAACCAAGCAAGACATCAGACATGCTCTGTCATTCAGTTTGGCTTCTGGTCAGAGTGTCTGACAAATAACACTGAACTGTAAACTTGTGTGTGTGAATGCCTGCATGAGTGTGTATGATGATAATGCAGAATGACACATTTGAAATGGGATTGTGGTTGCTATGGCACAGAGCCAGGAGGAGACAGACTGTGCCGTAAATGATTTGAATGTACATGTTCTTCATCACAGCTCACCAGTTTCTATATGATATTCCCAGTACAGGATCCTTGAAAAACTCATTTTTCTACCTGTGAACAAAGTAAATTCTCTTTCTCACAAAACAATAATATGTTATCTAATTTATAGGACATGTTGGACACCTAAATGATGAGTTGGAATGTAAAGACAGGCTTATTAACACAGAAGTTTTAAAATCCTAAGGATATTACAAAGATTATCATACCAGGAGGAGCACCTCATGTGTTGGGAAGTGCATGTAAACATATAGCCTACATAGCAGATCATCTTTGATGTCTTAACAGGTAATTTTTTTTTTTTACATTTGTAGAACAACGTGATACAATACAATTGAAGCGAAACAATAAAATCCATTATAATAAGTGATGCTGTCTACACTGGATGTGGGGTGACACAAAATGACACATTTCAGATATTAAACTAATGGCAGGCTTTATTTATAATATTTTGAATCAATTAGTGGAGTTTGCTTAAAGGGATGGTTCACCCAAAAATGAAAATTAGCCCATCATGTTAGTCTTCCATCCTAATTCAATGAGTACGGCCGTCGGCCGGAAGCTTGTTAATTTAGTCGCTAAAGTTTTAAATATGGATATTTTTCTTACGCGAACATTGCTTCTCGTCAAAATACAACGCATTCTCACCCCAAGGCGTCACCTTTGACCATGCTTCAATATTTGACGTTTTAGGCGCCCTTTAGCGTCACTTACATGACGCGATCCTACGGCGTCATCTAACTGACGCTAAAGGAAAGCGTCAGTTAGAGGACGCGGTTAGGTTTAGGTGTGGGGTGGGGGTAGGGTACACGCGATCCTAGGGCGTCATCTGACTGACGCTAAAGGGCGCCTAAAGCGTCAGATATTGAAGCATGTCCAAATGCTTCCCAAGGCGTCAGTTAAGTGACGCCTTGGGGGTGAGAATGGGCTGCAAAATACCATTATTGCCCCCCCCCCCCCAAAAAAAAAACAAAACAAAACAAAAACAAACGTGATGTGTCAGAAACAGAGCGCGCGGGCGATCAGTTTACTGTTGGTAATGTGTTGTGTAGCTTCGCCTCTCACTGCATTCATTTGCAGCTTTCTATTCTCACCAGGCATGTTCAAAACCAAAGAGATTTCTCCCCAGCTCTTCTCTTTGTTCGTAAGTGTCATGATTTCAAAGACACATTTAAACGTAAAGATTTTTATGTATTTCCAGCTAAAGAAACATAACATATTTACAAATCTTTTGTATCCTAAAGATATTTGTATAATTGCCCGTTTACCATTTTATAGATACATTTTAGATCACTTACCCTAAATCTAAACCACAAGTTTATAGAGATTATAAAAAGAATATCAAATTTAATAGAAATGTGAAGGCAAATTACACATTTAGTAACAATATAACATTAAAACTGGCATATAGCATGATATTTTGATCAACTAATCCCAGTCCTACCTCTAAACTTCATCACTGCCTGGACTTATTTTATTGATAGCAGCTCTTACTTAGTAATAATGCATGTACATTCACATAAATTGCCAGCCCATTCTCACCCCCAAGGCGTCACTTAACTGACGCCTTGGGAAGCATTTGGACATGCTTCAATATCTGACGCTTTAGGCGCCCTTTAGCGTCAGTTAGATGACGCCCTAGGATCGCGTGTACCCTACCCCCACCCCACACCTAAACCTAACCGTGTCCTCTAACTGACACTTTCCTTTAGCGTCACTTAGATGACGCCGTAGGATCGCGTCATGTAAGTGACGCTAAAGGGCGCCTAAAACGTCAAATATTGAAGCATGGTCAAAGGTGACGCCTTGGGGTGAGAATGCGTTGATATTGCTTGTGTTTAAAAGGTACTGGTGGTTACAGACCTTGCATTGCTGATGGGAAAATGAAAACACAAGGAAAAAAACACAACAATCTTGTTCCCTGACACTTTCTGGCAAGGAAGGATGTGCATCTATTGTTATCTGCATCTCTCCATCAGCCCTCATCTGTCTTTGTGGCCTGTCCTCCTGATCTGTCTTCTAATGGCATAAATCACACTTCTGCTATGATAGATCCTTTCTCAGCTGTGCTGGAGACAGGTGTCGCCAGTTATTGATTTCTCTCAAGCCCTCTACCAGCACAGAAACCAAATAATTACAGAAACACCTGATCTCAGATTCATAGCACGCATAATGAAGTATGTTTTAACCTTACTAAATGTTGATGCTTGGGAGGGAAATAGTGAGGAATATAACAGCACGTGACTTGGTAATGATGTAGACTCATTGGGCACATAACAGTCTGTTTGGGCTTGATGTGGATAAAGTGCAGGTCGAGCAATGTGATACAATACAATAGAAGCAAAACAATAATAAGTGATGCTGTCTACACTGGATTTGGGGTGACACAAAATGACAAATTCCCAATATTAAACTAATGGCATGGTTTTATTTATAATATTTTGAATTAATTAGTGGAGTTTGCTTAAAGGGGTGGTTCGCCCAAAAATGAAAATGTCTCAAGTCTTCCATCCTAATTCAATGAGTACGGTCGTCGGCCGGAAGCTTGTTAATTTAGTCGCTAAAGTTTTAAAGTAATAATTGCAACCCGGTCTCATCCCAAGACGTCATATAACTGACGTTTTGGGACGTCTTTTGACCATACGTCAATATTCGCCTTTTTAGGGCCCCCTTAAACGTCGGTAGATGAGGTTATGGGATCCTAACTCTACCCCATACCTAAACCTAACCCTAAACCTAACCCGTCACCTAACTGACGTTAAAGGTAAAGCGTCAGTTGTATGACAGCCCGGGATTGCCATCTACCAACGTTTAAGGGGGCCCTAAAAAGGCGGATATTGACGTATGGTCAAAATACGTCCCAAAACGTCAGTTATATGACTTTTTGGGATGAGACTGTGTTAATAATTGAGTTATTTGCTTTCTCCTGTCACGATTTTTCTTACCTCTAATGTAGCACAATACGTTTAGACAAAATTTACTGTTAGTTTATTTTAGCATGATTTCCACACAAAATCATGAACTATTTTTTTTTTTTAATTTGATAATGTGAACGGGGTTTTCCCCTCTTTTTTTCTTCTTTCTCTTTTTGAGTGTTTGTAGATGCTTGGCTTTTAGGGTGACTTTTTAACATTCTGTCTAGGCTCTACAGACGAAAAAGTGACTTTTTATGCATATCTGACACATTTACATTTATGTTGTTCATTAATGTGCACTGCCTCTGTGAACAAGTGAAATGAAGTCAACATGAGAGACTGCAAGACTGAAAAGAAGTCAGCAGAGCCATATTTGCTGTAAAAAGGACCTGTAAATCTGCGTTTCATATTGACGCTAAAGGGTGCCATGTGCGTCGGATGTAGACGCAATATCAAAAGCATCACCTACTGTATATCACGCCTTGGGATGAGACCGGGGAAAGAACATCCAAAAATAGAGAAACATATACAGTAGGCATCAACATTTGAGGTTGGTCAAAAAAGTTGTCCAGACAAGAATGGGTATTGTTCAAAATTCATGTATAACTTTGATGCAAGGTTTTGATCAACTTCATATGTTGAATACTGTAGTAAAAACAATATGAACATTTGTAAGAAAAGGTACAGAAACGAATACAAATTCAAAGTCTGTTGTATAGTTTATACGTTAAAAGAAATTGCATTTTAAAAAGTTTAATAATCAATAATGTTTATGAACAAATGTTTATGAACAGGTCCAAATTTGACAAGGTATGTTTATTTTTTTCTCCCGATAATGAGCACTACGGCCAAAACCAGCAGGCCATCTGAGTGTCACCAAATATACACAGTCTGACTCAATAATCACTCGAAATTTGATATTATGTATTGCAGTGAATCAACTGTATTTTACCCTCTATTTTTAATGCATTGATAATGACTCACTTATAAGAATTCTCAAGTCTTATTCATGTTCAGTTCTGTCTCGTTTAGCCCCATGCTGTTGCTTAAAAAATGCACCCACAATGCATTGCGTACGTACTACAGTAAAGAAAAAAAAACATGAGTACAGGAGATTAGTGTTGAAAATGGGCTGTAAATTAACAGCAGTTGCTTACCATGAAAATTATTGCCCAGAATGCATTGTTTTCTTCAGCGCATTACTATTTAATGGAAAACAGTATGTGTCAGAATATTTCAGGCATTTGTTTTAGAGTGTTATTTAGCAGCGAGTTAATGGTGGAACATCACCCAGATTGTCTAGTTTTTGAAAGGAAAAAAAATTGACATTTTTATTTTTTGGCATTTTACATTTAACATGGTCCTCTCTTTGTGTATTAATACTTCTATAACTTTAAACATGAAGTGGTGACTGGAGAGAGACTAGAAAGGTCCAATTACTCTGCCTTCTGCCATTAGCATGCCCGTGATACAGCACAGAGGTGCAGAGGGCTAATAGAGGAGCTGCTGGCCTCTCCTTTCACCCAATTACAGGCCACATTGGCCGCCTGTGTCACCACAGTCACTGCTGCGAGTCAAGACTGTGTGAGATGAGTAACAGTGTGAGAGGTCAAGCTGTGGGGTGGAAGGTTGCCAATAGACTGTAATCTGCTGGTGTTTCAGTTCATTTGGACACTTCTATTTCTGTAAGGTTTTCTTTTTTTAGTGCTTGGCCTGTTAATGACATGCACTGATTTCTCAAAGACATATGCAACCCTAGCTCTCATTTCAGTAGTGACATTTAAGAAATATGGGGTGCTGATGTGTTGTTTTATTAAATTAATTATTTTAATTTTATTCTGTTGCTATACCTCAGATTGAGTGCACTTACTACAGCGAGTGCACTTACTCAGTGTTGTAGTCGAGACCACCTCACTCGAGTCCGAGTCGACACCGAGACCAGAGAGAGTCGAGTCCGAGTCAAGACCGAGTCCATAGAGAGTCGAGTCCGAGTTGAGTCCGAGACTAGAGACGGTCGAGTCCGAGTCGAGACTGAGACCAGTGAGGGTTAATTACCTAATTTACTTTTATTTACTTAGAGAAATACTTTTTTTTTTTTTTTTTACTGAATTTACTTAGAGTTTAAAAAATATGATCAGTTTAGGGTAAAAAGGCCACATAGTAGATGGTGTTAAAAGTAATTTTATTACAATTTGTCATGCGCAGTTGCGCACTAGAAAATCACCAATCATGTCAATCAATTTAAAGAAATATTTTATTAATATACATTAATAATCATGAAAAATATTTTGAATTGAACTCGAGTGGACTCGGGAATAATTCCGAGTCCTAAAAAAAAAATGTTCGAGTACGAGTCAATTCCGAGTCCAAATGGACACGAGTCCATGACAAGACCAAGACCATTAAAATATGGTCTCGAGACCGAGTCCGAGACGAGTCCGAGTCTCGAGTACTACAACACTGCACTTACTTACATCTACCATCTCTTGGCAAATGATCATAAAACAGTTCAAAAACTGTAGTTGTAAAAAAGCTCTAACTCTGTTCTGACTCTAAAGTCTGCCACTGTTTTAAGATGCTGATCTAAAATGCGGATTTGGTGCTCAAGACAGCTTTGATCACAGGAATAAATTACACTTTAAAATGTATTCAAAGAGAAAATAGTATTTGAAATTGTAATAACATTTCAAAATATTAATGTTTTATACTTTTTTTTAATTTAAAAAAAAATGCAGCCTTGGTAAGCATAAGAGACTTCTTTTAAAATCTTGCTGATCCTAAACTTCTGAACGGTAGTGCATACCGTTTATACAAAAGTTTTAGGCTCTTTAGTATTTTAACCAAAAAAATAAAAAATAAATTAAGCCAGTTATTTATATCTTTTGATGTAGTGTGCCAGGAAATATCTGTTTACATTTCCAAACTTTCCTTTTGCCATTAATTGTAATAATCCAGATTTTTATACACACAAGGAGTCTGACAACAGATGGTTATACAGACGGTTATATAGGCTACATTGTTGTCACAGTTGCATTCAGTTTGGACTTTGTTTTCATTTGCACTATTTCTCCCAGCCTTGTTTGTTGTCATGGTCACAGATTTGAATGTTCAGATTTGAACATTCAGGTCCTGTCCACTCCACACGAACACAGGTATTTTCAAAACCGCAGCTTTTTCTATGCGGTTTGGCCATTCGTCCACACACAAACGAAGTATCCGGCAACTTTTTTGTAAACACCTGCCAGGTTGGAGATTTTTAGAAACTCCGATTGCAGTGTTGTCACGTAGACGATGAAAACTGAGATTTTGGCTTGGCTTGTGTTCCGCCGGAACTGGAACAGTTAATAACATTTTTCCAGGCTTCTGATTGGCCAATATGGCTTTACGGTTAGGGTTATTTCGAAACCTGTTGGTTTGGCATGCTCTTGATAGCTCTTGAACAAAAACTTGTTTATAAAAATAATGTACATGTGGACTAGGCCTCCGTTCACTCTTCACCCAATGCCCAGCCAGAGATCACCGCATGAGACACCGCATACCAAGAGCCTGTCTCTGCCGCGATGTTTGAGCTCGCGCCTCGGGGAGCAATCGAGCAGGACATCACCCTGGAGCCAGAGCTAGCTAAGTCTGATCAGGGGTGAGAACTGGCTGCCCCATCAATCGACGTGGGAGCCCTCATGGAGTAATAGGGGATGGAAGCGAGCCCTGCCCTCTCTCCCGCCACTGAGGGTGAGTCCCGGCTGGATTTTATGGACTGTTGTTTTGTGTTTGGATAGTTGGATCCCCTGCCTCTAATCCTGCCTGAACTTGAATCATTATCATCTGACCCATCATATGTGCCAGCAGTGAGCCACCTTCTCCAGGGCGCGGGTAGTCCATGGCTTTGCCTCCGGCCTCAGGACACTCCAGTCCACCTCGACCCGTTGCCTGGGCTCCTGCACCTTCGCTCCTTCCTCTCTCAACCCTCGGACTCTCGGCTCCACCTGCGTCCGTTGGCTTCACCTGGGTCGGACATCTCACCACCTTCACCCCTATGGCTATGGCTAGCTCCACCCTCCCTTAGGCTCCACCTCGGCCCTCCGGACCCCCGCTTTCATCTCAGGGGGTCATCGCTGCGGCCTTGTGGCTGTCGCCAAGGTCTTCGGTGTCTCTTTGCCACATTGGCACCTCCTTCATTGCCGTCGTCTCGCTTCCGGTCATCTCCATGGTGTCATCTGGTCTCCATCATCCATTGTTCCATGGTGTATTTCATACATCCTAGTTCTTTTTATATAATACAATAATTCTATTTAAATATATGCATTGTATGAAAATTCCATAGAAATAGTAATTTGCCCAATGTACTGTTAATATGAAGGAATTATCCATATTGAAGTATTACCAGCATTTTGGATTATTCGTTGCATTCTGTTGTGTTTAATGGTTAAAGGAAACGTTAAAGGAAACATCTGTAAATGTCCTGGCAGAACATTACCAGTACCTTCTCTGTTTTTCTACTTTTTGTTTTGTTACAAGTGTATACAAAATGTGGCAAAACTAGCAATACATGTTGTTCTCTGTAAGCTAGTAAAACTTACCATCTCACAACATTAACTGTCATTCACATACTTTCCATGTGAAATTACAATTAAAACATTGTAATTGCCATCAGTGTTTTTTTGAATAACAGTGTTAGTAAGGCTTATTCTCTATGGTAATTAGGTATTCAATACACAATAGAATTATGGGTGGGTGGCTAAAGGGATGCCAACTTGAGAGGATGACTCATATCTGTAGCTAAAGAAGACTTGCCAGCATTTGGCAGCTATGACCCATTAACCATAAATCCCCTCTCCCTTTATAGCCCAACCTATTGTCTCAATGCTCCATTAAACTGAACCAGCCTCTTAACTAATACACACTGTTGTCAGAAAGCCAGATCACCAAGGGCCTTTTTTAGGTCCTTAAAAACAAAATCCTTGCCAAAATATTGCACTGCAATATGCAATTGCAAAAAAAGTGATAAAAGCTATTTTTCTCATGTTCTGTCTGAAATCTTTCTGTAGGGTCTCTTATAGCAAGCTAGCTCTGTGCCAAAACTTGGATGGTAGATGTGATGAGAGAAATGTTTATGCATTTATGCTACAGTAATTAGGCAGCATTTTATACAGTATCAAAAAATGTCAATAAAAATGTGTGTACATTTTTATTTTAAGCATAGGCCTATAGTTACAACATTGCGACAAAATGTTGTTGGAATCCATTAGTTGTGTTTCATATTATTAGCTTAGCAACATGCCAATGAAAAACAGCCCATTCTCACTCCCAAGGCGTCACCTAACTGACGCCTTGGGAAGAATTTGGACATGCTTCAATATGTGACGCTTTAGGCGCCCTTTAGCGTCAGTTAGATGACGCCCTAGGATCGCGTGTACCCTACCCCCACCCCACACCTAAACCTAACCGCGTCCTCTAACTGACGCTTTCCTTTAGCGTCAGTTAGATGACGCCGTAGGATCGCGTCATGTAAGTGACGCTAAAGGGCGCCTAAAACGTCAAATATTGAAGCATGGTCAAAGGTGACGCCTTGGGGTGAGAATGCGTTGTGAAAAACGTTAACTGCTTGTTAAATGCACCCCAAGGCGTCACCTTTGACCATGCTTCAATATTTGACGTTTTAGGCGCCCTTTAGCGTCACTTTCATGACGCGATCCTACGGCGTCATCTAACTGACGCTAAAGGAAAGCGTCAGTTAGAGGACGCGATTAGGTTTAGGTGTGGGGTGGGGGTAGGGTACACGCGATCCTAGGGCGTCATCTAACTGACGCTAAAGGGCGCCTAAAGCGTCAGATATTGAAGCATGTCCAAATGCTTCCCAAGGCGTCAGTTAGGTGACGCCTTGGGGGTGAGAATGGGCTGTAAATGGTCACTCCACTTATTTGCATTAAGCTTTCCATTGTTAGAAACACAGTTATACTTTTGAATGGTCGTGCAACACTATCATTGCTTTCAGTTGAGAGTTGTTGTCTTTCATCCACATAAGCCAAAAACACATTTTCTGTCTTTTCTCAGTCTGGAAAGCTCCAAATTCAAAAATAATTTCACATTTCCTCTACATAAATTACCCATTTTATATACACATTCATCTTTCCAGAGGTGGAGTGATCCTTTAAGTTGTAAGGCAAGGTATGCAGTTTCCATGTCCACGCCTTTACTCATTTCAATTGAGAATAGCTCAACAGCCATTTTGAGGACTATATTTTCTTATCATTTAAAAACTCACAGTGTACACTATATTATCCAAGGTCATGGCATACCAGATATTAATATTTTAACAATATTTAGTCAGTCTGGCCATCTTAGATTTTGGTATGAAGACAAACATTTGGATCATGTGCATTATCAACGATTGTTGTTTTTGGGATCAGATAGCATTATGACTCAGAAAACAGTGTTGTATGACATCATTCGAAACCATAACCCCTGAGGAATGTTGCACACTTGTAATTCAGAAGCGAGAGTAAGCACCCCTTTTTACCTGGGGTTATGAAGCCCTGTTCTGGAACAGGGTTAGGGAATAGGTTTTGCAAGGTTAATCCCTCATTGCGGTGCCAAGCTTGTATATTGTGAAACAACGTGGTGTTAGAATCTTACGGCTACCAATCACATGCCTCATTTTCACATTTTTTCGTTACACAAGCCTTTGAGGAGAACAATGTCAAATGGTGATGGAAAACGCGCCAACTGGAATCGAGAGACCATTTCATTTTTACCTTTATAGTCCGAAAAGCCAATTCAGGAAAAAACAAAAAAATACATTCGGCAATGAATAATTTGAGGATATGCAATGCTAAACCCTTTATGTGAAAAGGTTGTGTGCTGTCAATGCAATCAATGGCACCGACACCACACATCTGCAAAGAAGAACATTAACGCAGGGTTTAGGAATGTAGTGTAAAACATCCGTTTATGCACACCCATTATTTTATTAATTGTTAACCCAGCTCAATTATGAGCAGTCTGAAATGTGAATCAAGATAACCCCGGATTCCATTTGCCCATGGTTAAGAATGACCCAGAGTTAATTTCAAGTGTGAAAAGCCCTAATTAGTCAGTTATGAAGGTTCATTTTAGTAGACACTAACTTATAGGTTTTGAAATTCATAACAAAGATCTGTTGTGAGGACTTTGACAGAAATTCTGAAAATAAATCACCATGTGAACATTGAATATTAGTGTAATAAAGTGCAATATGTTTGTGTTTTGTATTTCCTGAGTAATGTGGGACAGTGTCGAAGGGCCTGTGAGGGCCACTAATGTGTCATCAGCACAGCCCTCCATCAGAGAGCTCGTAGGAATAGAGTGATAATCGAGCTGAGAGTCTCCCAGAGCTCTGCTCAGTTTGAGTGCAATCATCCACATGTAATTGCCATAATTGTGGCAACTTTGTATCAGGTTGAGTGGCATCATCATGTCAATGAGAAGTGTCTATACTGGAGAGCTCTTTCTATTAATTAGACTGAATTGATTTCAGGGGCTGACGAGAGTAATGTTGATATACTATACATCCGCTTCATGTACACATTCACCGCTTTACATGTCAGATGGAATACATCAAAACAAAGAGTTTTAGGGTGAATGTTTACGTATTGATATCTTAATTTTTAGACACTAAAATCTGATCTGTCCAGATATTGGTTGCAATATAAGATTGCAATCTCAAAATCACCTGCTGAACTAAAACACAACGGTTTTGTAAACAAACAGCACATAAGCACGCTAATATGTACGTAAACAGCCTCAAATTGCCAGCTGCCGAAATACAAAACAGAATAAAGAGCTTTAGCAAATGGAGAGGTGATTACAGTAGATTGCTTTATTTCTTCACGCTTGCTCTTTACTTGTACCTTCATCATCATGTTACTGTGTTCAGAAAGCCTCCTTGTCATGTCCCACCACTAACATATCATAAAGTCCCATCATGGCCAATTATACCTCATATTGATTCAGACACATTCTAAACAGTACAGACATCACCCATTGGAGGTCATTAAAGCTATTAAACACTGAGCGTTGTCTGAATTACCCTCACTTTAGTGGTGCTCACTGTGAGTCCCATACACCATAATGTGTCCTCAGTTTGAACATTCAAAACGCATAAAATGTAATAAACCAATTTCTCCACACAACAAAACTCACAGAGATTCAGCTTGCGAACAAAGGAGCTGCCAACAAAACAGTAATTTCTGTCAAAAGGATTGGCGATATTTGTGTGACATGGGACAATTCTGGATAAACAGCTGATGTAATTGTGGTACAGGGTCAGTCCACAGTTTTGGAAAAGGACAAAACAAAAGCTAAATTGTTCAAACTCAGTTTTTTATTTAGAAATGTAGTCAGAGTCATGAATATTTATATTCTAAAATCTCAAAACTAGTGAAAATGGGAAAATTCACTATAGACAGACACAATTTGCAGGAAAGTTAAATCAAATCTGAATTGCTTTCGTTTCATTAGAAGAGAGTTGCCACATCATGCGGCTTTATTGTTTATGCATGCAATGGTTTTTTCACATTTCTCATATTGTATTACAGCATGGTCACAGACATCAGCGTCCACTCTGAAACCAGTCATTTCTCTATACAAACAGGCAATTAAGATATTTGACAAAAAAACCATGATATACCATCACTGTAATATTATAAAGAAGCATAAGCTTTTTACTTTTGAAAACTTTGTAAATTTTAGTATTTTGAAATTGACTTTTAAATGTTTGAACAACTGTGTGTCACCACTGTTCTCTGGCCTCATAGAGAGGCATCAGGGCTCTTTAAGACCTTCCACCAGAGCCTCAGTTAGTGGGGATTGTGTGATACCGAAGTTTAGAAAATCTTTTGGTCAGTCTAGCTTCTCCTTCAGAGGGGCTACACTATGGAATTCTCTCCCAATTGGACTCAAACTGCAGAGGAATATTAACATCTTTACCAGAGACCTTAAACAGTGGCTGAAATCGGGCCAAAGTTGTTCCCATGTGTAAATGATCTTTGTCTTGTTTTATAATGTGTTTTTATCTGTAGTAAAAGCCCCTATGGACAGGTGTTGAAAATTAGCACATGTGCTATTACACTTTAAACAATGCATCTGGTTCGTCCAATGTTATTGCTATGTCCATATTAAAAAAAATAAAAAAAAAATAAAAATAAAAAATGCTTCTGGTACCGGCAGTAACATTGTAACATTGCCGGAATCAGTCCCGGAACGCGCGCTGTGTGAACAAAAGCCAGGAACAATGCCGTTAGGGGTGTGTCATAGCTGATGACGCTCGTGCCATCGCACGACTCTGTTGCTCTTAGAAGAAAGTTTGTGTTCGTCATCAACAAAGAAAGGACGAACAAATATCTGCAAATTGGAACGATGCAGAGACCAGGAGCTCCTCACTATCCGCGTTGAAGCTGAGATCATTCACCAGGTTTGTGGAATGGTATGCGGGTGTACATGTTTTCGACGCGTACGTTACATGTCTCATCCTGACGTCATGTGTCTTTCCGGGATCTTTACGGGTTGTGTGTGAACGCACTCAAAAATCCAGGCAAATCACTGGCAGTGTGAATGAACTGAAATAAACAATCCCTGGACAAATGCCGGGTCACATTATCCGTGTATTTTCCGAAAATCTCTGTGTGAAAGGGGCTTTGTGTTTAGTTCCTGTTTGCCTTTGTTTCCTTAGTTACCAATTGACAATTCATTGCCCACACATGTTCCTTGTTAGCCTCTCGCTATTCCAATGTTGCTCCTGTGTCTCGGTTGTCTTTTTTCAGTTTTACAGATGTTGTTATGTTTCTGTGTTTGTCCTAGAGATTAGAATATATCTTCTTCCTTGTGCAACCGTAACACTTGGATGGAAGGCTATATTAAATGTCACGATAAAACCCATCAATCCAACGGTAAGTAATTGACTGAGGAGAAAGAAGTTCTGTTGTCTGACAAACATGTTTACTTCTCATTAAGTCACATGCTCATAATCCATAATGTGCATATAATCCATGTTTATATACCAAATAATATTAAAATAATCATAAATTCTCAAGTTTAAACCTCTAGCATTTATTGAGAGTTGTATAAGCATATGTTAAGCACTTTCTAAGCAGAGCATTTCAAATATGTCTCAAATTTACTCTCAGATTTTCAATGTGATTTCAGAGTTTTGACCTTTTCTTCTATTACTCTCCATGGCTTTTTGGAGGTTTATGGTCCACTCTAAAAAATCCTGGGTTGTTTCAACCCAATTTTGGGTCAAATATGGACAAACCCAGCCATTGGGTTACATTTTTAAATTATATTATAATTAATTAAATTAAAAATTAATTAAATTAAAAATTATTAAAATTTTAACCCAATGTATTACCCCATATGTATATATATATACATATATATATATCAAGGTTCCTTATGCATTGCTCCCAACGATTGCAGTTCGACCGGCCTGGTTAGCAATAATTATTCCCAGCCCATTCTCACTCCCAAGGCGTCACCTAACTGACGCCTTGGGAAGCATTTGGACATGCTTCAATATCTGACGCTTTAGGCGCCCTTTAGCGTCAGTTAGATGACGCCCTAGGATCGCGTGTACCCTACCCCCACCCCACACCTAAACCTAACCGCGTCCTCTAACTGACGCTTTCCTTTAGCGTCAGTTAGATGACGCCGTAGGATCGCGTCATGTAAGTGACGCTAAAGGGCGCCTAAAACGTCAAATATTGAAGCATGGTCAAAGGTGACGCCTTGGGGTGAGAATGCGTTGTTATTCCTGCTGTTTTCACGTGCAGTCTAATATCCTAACTGAGATTCCCCACAATTCAATTAGCACAACAGATAATGAAGCGTATGCTCTGCAAAGAGGGAACAACTATTTGAGAGCAAAGCTCTCAGCAGAAGATGTGTTTTCCCAGCATGAGCGTGTCTCGCTGGAGAACGGCCCCTGGCGCACAGCAAAGAGAGGAGTCGTACACAAACCCTACTTCAAATTCACCACATGAAGCGCTCCCTCTCTAATAATGGAGAAACAAATAAGCGTGACCGCTCTGATGCGTATCACTTCATAATTTAATTACATTTTGATATGGTGCAGTGTTTGTGCTGCAGTGTATGTTTAAACTCTGGCAGGGGGTGATTTTACTGAGCCAGTGATAAATGAAGAAAATGCGCAGAAAGATGGTGTTTTGATGTCCAGCAAACATTCAATGACTCTCAAAAGCTGATGTAAGTAATAAAACTATATTATAATAAAACAGTTTTAGCAAATGTTTGCAGAAATTAGTATGTAAATCACAGTAAGTTTTTTTTTCTTTTTTTTCTGATGATAATCGCACATTTGTAAAACAAAATGCTACAATTGCCATGTTGTTTTAGCCAACCAGACATACTTCCATAGCCTGGTTGCCAGCCCGAACCCCGCCCACAACATTTTTTGGTCGGGAAGTTCGGTCTGGATTCGAACCATGTGATTATGATCAGGCAAAAAATGTTTGGGCCAATCAAATTGCCAGGGCAGGCTTTATTCGATGATGGACAGATGATCTGCAGGGACATAATCATTACGTATCTGTTATCTTAAAAAAATAAATGCCATTGCGTTAGGTTAAACTGGGAAGGGTCATAGCACTTGCATATTGTTAGTTTAAGCTTCTATTGTTCTTTGGATAAAAGCGTCTGGTAAATGAATAAATGTAAATGTAGAAAAACAAATAGGAAAGAAGTGCTCATAACCAGTGACTTTTTACAATCTAAGTACTGCTTCTTTCAATACAGTGTTCTCACCATCCATCTCTGCTTTATCTCACAGCTGGAATCTCTCAACAGGTTAGGCTTCCATTAACACCTCACTCACAAACGCTAACGAGAGAACAGCAGGTGCTAATTTCTGACCTACGTTAACAAGGTTATCTGGAAAGAACTCTGGAGGAGCCTGAAGAGTTGAACCCCAGGTCCCAGATGGCATCTAAAAGTGGGTAAAGGCCGTGTGTCTCTTTTTCTTTAAGTGGTTTTATGCTGTGTTCCGTTCAAAATGAAATGTGGAATAGTTATTACTGATATCTTTAGATTTCATTGTCTTGTGTTTATTTTGTCCTACTTAGTAAGAAAAAAAATCATCAGAAAAGGAAAAATTTCCTGCCAGCACATTATCCGATAAGTTTGCAGACATTTACTTTAAAGCACAGCACAAATGTAATGTGCAATTCAGTATACGGGTAAACACCAGTGAAAACCCCATACAGAATTATAAACCTCAATCATCCTTTATATTAACAGTACATTGAGACCTATTTTTACAGACTTTTCTTGTGTAAATATTTAAAAAAAAAAAAAAAGTTCAATAAAGAAATAAAATGGCAATTCTAGAATTTATTATCAACAGAGAAGATAATTTACAGTATTTTACAGATTTTTCTGTATAAAAAAATATATATTTAGGTATATTAAAGAGCCCCTATCATGGATTTTTGAAAATGACTGTTCATATGGTGTGGAATATAACTCTAAGGGAATAAAAACATCCTGCAAATATTTATATCTGAAAGTGCACCTTATTTAAAGTTATTGTCTTTCAAAAGTGAGAGTCGACTCTGTGTCTATGAAATGAATTGTTTTTGAAACGAGTCATTAGCTGGTTCGTACTAGCCGCGCCAAAGTTATTGCGCGCGCAGACGGAAGTGTAAACTTGAAGTCTACACATTCAAATACTTCATCATAGCATCATGTCGAGAAGACGCTGTTCTACAATGCAAAGATAGTTCAGCCACTTTGTTTTCATTTACCAGGGTCGAGCATGTGAAGAATCGGTGGTTAGAGTTCATATTTGCAATGATACCACAACAGTATATCCCGAGTTTGTTCTTATCATTTTATTGACGAATAACGTTAGTTCAAAAACAGAAATGAATTCAAATGTGGATTCGCAAGCGGTTGTTCCTAAAGGAGGGCTCAGTAACTTACTTACCCAGTGTATATGGATCAGCTTCCTCCTTCGAATCACAACCTGTAAGTATTATTAATAATTGTTGCTTTTATGGGTTTTGAATGGTTTTGTTGCGTCGGGGCACGAGGCAGTATCTGTGTGCGTGTGTGTGTAAGTTACGCTCAGCGCAGCTTCTAGGTCTCCAATGTCAATTTTTTTTTTTAAATATGTGAAATGTTTGTCGCTGTTATTGGAGTTGTCATAAAGAATCGTCTTGTAGTACTGCAGTGCTTTATCAATATGTTTATGCGTTATGCTAACAAACAATAACTGACTGGGTCTGTCATCTGACCAATCACTGCCGATTAGTCACGCAAAGGAGTGGTTTGGAAAAATGAGTCGTTGTACGAATCTTTTGGGAGTCGGTGAGCAAATCAGTTAAAAATTAATGCATTTTATAAGAAAAATAAAGTGTTTTTTATCCTTGCATGCATGTTAAACCGTTTTTTCTCGACACGATGCTATCCAGTATCCAGTAATCATCTGCAGTGTGTGAGGGGGTTCAAGTTTTCCGTGGTTTCTGCGCGTGAAGGTAGGCAATATGCTAATGTTTCGCCTTGACGTCACAACGAAAGGCTTATAGCTCGTTTGAAAAATGATTCATTTCATTGACTCAGAGTCGACTCTTACTTTTGAAAGACAATACGTTTATACGGTGCACTTTCAAATTTAAAACTTTGCAGGATGTTTTCATTCACTAAGAGATGTTACACGCTACATGAAAGGTCATTTTCAAAAATCCATAATAGGGCCACTTTAACATCTCCTCATAGCAATATTTGCATGTCGTTGACATTTGGAGCTACACATGCCTGTTACTATGCCAACCACCATTGCAGTATCCTTTTGCTTCTCTGACCTCGGTTGGGGGAAAGGGGGATGGGTGTAACCTGTCTTCTCTTCTTCAACCCGTGCATTAAGATCTGGATTAACCCCCTACGCCCCATCACAATAGGGGCACATGTCTGCCTATACACTGCGGGACCATTCAGACCTGCTTTACTCACAGACTAATAAGGATTAGTGTTAATGAGACATAAGGAATAAAGTATGAATGAGATCTACTTAAGCAGTCATTCAATGCATTCTGTGCCTCCTCATTCTCCTTCTGTCTCCGCTCAGTGTTTGAGCAAAAGGTGTAATCCTCTTGAAAATCAAAGGTAGGTGGCTCATATGAATATAGGCTTAGATCCGACAGCGGTATTTTATTCAACTTTCTGCCATTTGCCTTGTCTCTTTTCATCAACACCACTCTCAGCTTGCTACTTGCACTGACTTCACTCTCTTCACGTGGTTTTAATGTAGGGCCACTGTTTAATTCCTCACTCTTGTAATGTATAAAGCTTTTCGTATGAATCCGATCCGTTCAATGTGAGCTGTGAAGCTTGTAAGGATATTTATTAACAGATTCTGTTTATTGTGCACAATCAGAGATCTGGGGCTTGTAACATGATGGTAGTTGAACAAGTGTTACAGGATTAGTTTCAAATTGACAAAACCAATTCAGTCAGGCTTTGTTGATACAATGACGCAGATCATCAACTTTCTCTATCAACTCAGGCTTGGATCCTGAAATGGAGAGCAAGCGCAGGCAATGTGACATCAGTGGCAAGCAGCCAAACACATGCCTTGAAACAGAAACTCGTGTGTAATGTAATAGGGGTATAATAATTATATAAATCATAAAAAATAATTATAAGTAGCCTAATCATCGCTAAAATGTTATAGCTATAAATCTTTTACCAGGTAGTGACCTTTGATTTGGAACAACAGTAACTGGGTTGGTGACTTTATTGTGTCAGACAGGAGTAACTTACAAGACAAGTTCAATTTCAATTTGAGATCTCTCACCTTGAAACTCCCACAGACAGCCCATTCTCACCCCCAAGGCGTCACTTAACTGACGCCTTGGGAAGCATTTTGACCATGCTTCAATATCTGACGCTTTAGGCGCCCTTTAGCGTCAGTTAGGTGACGCCCTAGGATTGCGTGTAACCCTACCCCCACCCCATACCTAAACCTAACCGCGCCATCTAACTGACGCTTTCCTTTAGCGTCAGTTAGATGACGCCGTAGGATCGCCTCATGTAACTGACGCTAAAGGGCGCCTAAAACGTCAAATATTGAAGCATGGTCAAAGGTGACGCCTTGGGGTGAGAATGCGTTGCCACAGAGCAGGTTAGCCGGAGCATAAGTTACTGTGCCGATGAAAACCATTAAAGCTAAGCCACTTTCATGGTGGCCAAAAAATTCGACCCACTTTTATTTTGTTCTAAACCTGTATGACACAAAAGTAGATATTTTGTAGAATGTTTATGCAGCAATTTAGCTTACAACAAAAGAATATGACTGGGACTGTACACCTCCAAAATTCAAAATGAACAAATCTTTTTCTGAGTCAATTCGTTCATTTCGTTCGTTGAATGAACCAATGACTCGGAATAAGATTTGTTCGTTTTGATGAACGAGTTCGAACAGGAGAGTCACAAACATGCATCACAGTACAGAGCAAGGTGACCATTTGAGCTTATAAAACTTGTTTGTTAGTTTTTTTTTAAATGAGCGATCGTTTCGTTTGATAAGACCCTTATTCGTCGACTGGAATCGTTTAAAGCCCTTTGAACAGTTTGCAGTTTGTACTGAAAATGTCATTTGGACCTTAAACCGTCCAGCCTGGTCTCATTGTTAATACGTAGGTATTTTACGTTTTTGCAAAGATAGAAAACGTACTTTTTAGCACGTTTGGATAGATGCTGAAACGTATAATATAGACGTATCTGCAACATTTAAACTAAACATTATTACGTTTTTACAGCTGCAAAACGTTAACTATTGCTACGTATATTCTATAACATGAAGTTATCTGTATAATTTCCCTTTTTACCATTTTATAGATAAATGACTTATAACTTAAGAATTATAGACAGATGTGTTGGGAAATGGCAGTTTTACAATATAGCATTAAAATATATTTTGAGCCACCAATCCTACCCCTACCCCTACCCCCAAACCTACCCATAACAATTCCTTAAAACTACGTAACAAACTAAAATTATGAATAAAAATACATAACTAACAGACAAAGTATAGTATAATAATTTATTTATTGCGAAAATGTCAAAACCGATACCATAAGCTGTTCACAGGATGAGTATTTATGAGTATTATATCAATTAATGCGACTGAAATCTTAATTAATAAGACAGTGGAATGTAATAGAGTCATAATGCTACGATATTAATATTGTGAAACGTAGAAATGTGTACGTTGGTGGATTTGTTCATACGTAATTAAATTACGTTTCTGTGCTGTCAATACGTAAATATTTTACGTTTTAGTACTATAAATACGTCAGTATGGCAAGCCATTTTAGCATTTAAAACCTAAGTCTGACTATCCAGAATTAATATTGTAGACATCAACAACGTCTTTGTTACGAGTCGTAATTACATTTTGGATAGTTGGAATTGTCATTCAAGATATCTGTAACGTAATTGTGACTAGTCGAAACTACAGAGATATTTTGGGGGGTTTGGGGGGGGTCAGTGCACAGGGGAGGGTCAGTGTCAGGGTTTGGGGGGGTCAGTGCACAGATGAGGAGGAGGGAGGGTCTATCTAGCCTCTGTTTTGTTTGAAAATACTTTGAACGTCAACAAGAAGTCACGTCACCTGACATTGCTTAGAGCATCTTTAAGTCTTTTGAAGAGCAGCATGAACATTCTACCCAAAATGTCATTTTGTGTTCCACAGATCAAGTAAGTCAATCAGGAATGACATGATGGAAAGTAAATTGAAAATGAACAATTTTGGTCGAAATGTGTTTTTAAAGTCAGATCAACTGTTTTTGTTCTAAAATTGCTTCATTTCCTTAGCAAGACATCATGTCTATTTTCCATGAATGCAATCTGCCTGTGCTTCCTGTCTTTACATTGACATCTATTCTGCTCTCTGTGTGATACCACTGCTCATTATGAACCTCTCTCCCTCCTCTCCAATTACTGTCCTCACAAGTCATTTAGTGAGGGGTCTCAAACGACTGGGACACTCACAGCGCCATTACCCAGAACTCCCCTTGATCCAGCCCACAAACTGTCCAACCTAAAAAAAAAAAAGAGATAAACCAGAAGATTCATTTTTTTAAAATTAATTGTTATGTCAAATTACAAACAAACACAAATAAAAACATTATCATTGATATTTGATTATAGAGAGGGTGTTTGTTTTAGATTGCAATAAAGTTTAGAGAGCAAAAATGAAAATTCATTTTATATCCACTGTAATATTCATGTGCCAGTAACATCTTTTCTTCATACTTTTGATTGTTGAACTTGACATTGACATGAGGCATTACATGTAGTTTCACTTTCAAGATTAAAATAAGGAAGGTGGGCAGGAATTAGTGTAAAGAAGAGTTATCAGGCACTCTCATCTCTGGCCTCTTTTTAGATGTGAAATACACGCTCTGACATGAATTAGCCCCAGAAAGACTGATATGCACATGTCCTTTGGGATTCAGAGAGCCCTTCACAAAATCCATCCTCCCTCCATGTCTCCCCTCTTTTTCAAGAGGCTCTCTAATCCTTGTTCTCCATTTGTTCTCCACCTGTCTGTTGACTATCACCTGTCTTTTGGGTGGCAGAATGTCCGTCTGTCTCTTGCAGATATGCTGTGAATTGGACTACCATTCAGTAAGAGAAGTAGGAAATATCCGAAAGTATAATACCAAATATTAACACAAAATGTGGTGCTTGCCTATACAAAAGTTGTCTAAATGTTTGGGGTATAGTTGGTTGCCAGGACATTGCTGTGGTTGCTAAGGTGTTTGTGCATGTGTGTGTTGCTATGTGGTTACCAATGTATTTTGGGTGATTTTAGCTGAGTGATATTTAGTTGTTTTTTTTTTCCACCAGACAAGAATATTTTTTCTGTGAAAAAACTAACTAAAATAACGACTTTATTCGACTATTCCTTTTCTTCCTTGTAGGCCTGAGATGAGAGTTCAAGAGATTTTCATGACGCATGTGAGATAATTGCGATCTCCTTCAACTACTTCAGTTCAGTTCTCGCGCATGCGTCGTGGAAATCTCTTGAACTCTCGTCTCAGGCCTACAAGGAAGAAAAGATATCTTCACGCTTTAAAAATCCACGATCACAAGATCACGCCTCTTAGTCTGAAATCCTGATGTGAAGATGATGCCGAACAAGAGGTTTTCTAAGCAAAATTTCTACAACAGAACATCTAATAAGGCAACGCTACTTTTGCGCCATCGAAGGTTAACGTCCCTTTTTGGGGGAAAACGAACGGATTCCCCTGACAACAGAACTCGCTCTAGTCGCTGCAAAGTTTCTTAAATTGCACAAACATACACACTATCTTTGCCGACCGAGGACCGTGAGCGGTATTTAAATAAGCTACTGGATACAGGGTTACAGAGATGTCCTTTTGAAATGGTCGAAAACTGGATTAAAGGGTTGGTTCACCCAAAATTGAAAATTCTGTCAGTATTTACTCACCCTCATGTTGTTCCAACCCCGTAAGACCTTCGTTCATCTTCGGAACACAAATTAAGATATTTAAGATATTAAGATCGCTCCTGCATACAGTCCATAGGCTTCTTGAGGTACTGGCTCTTGCTGTCCCCGAAAAGTCATTAAAGACATCGTTAAAATAGTCCAAGTGACTACAGGGGCTCAATCTTAAGTTTATCAAACGACAAGAACACTTTTGTGCGCAAAAAAACAACAAAAATAACGACTTTATTTCAACTATTCGTTTATTTTTCCCTCTGCGCGAGTCAGGTTACTAGTTTAATAGCGTAAGCTTCTGTTATTGTATGTCACACGCATCACACACACATGACCAGCGTCGGCCAATAGTGAGCCTACGTGTGACGTAGCTCTACGCAATCACACTACGTTAACTGACTTACAGACTCATGGAGAAGGAAGTGAATAGTTGAAATAAAGTCGTTATTTTTGTTGTTTTTTTGCGCACAAAAGTATTCTCGTCATTTGATAAACTTAAGATTGAGCCCCTGTAGTCACTTGGACTATTTTAACGATGTCTTTAATGACTTTTCGAGGACAGCAAGAGCCAGTCCCTCAAGAAGCCTATGGACTGTATGCAGGAGCGATCTTAATATCTTAAATATCTTAATTTGTGTTCCGAAGATGAACGAAGGTCTTACGGGGTTGGAACAACATGAGGGTGAGTAAATACTGACAGAATTTTCATTTTTGGGTGAACTAACCCTTTAATGACCCCACTATTCAGACATCTACCACTATCTCGTGGAATCACTCATTTTTTTGTCATTAACACACTCACAGTATGGCAAACTAGACGATGAGGCCATGACGCTTGGATCATATCTAACTTGATTTAAGCTATTGACATAGTTGTGTTGCCGACTTACTAGCTATAGTTAGAAAGACGAAAGCTCCTAGCAGCTACGTGATTAACTTAGCTCTCACTAGACAGGCTACCTTGGCTGTTAACTGATTTTACTGTTCAAATAGTGGCAGGCTAGGACTAAAGTGGACTTGGCTGGTTTCTGCTTGTGTCTAGAAAGTGCTGATACTTTGAAAGTTGTATGGTAACATAATTAAAGCCAGTAACTAGCAAGTACACTACTTTATGTTAAATACAGATAGTTTAGGGGTTGAATTAATTAAATAATCGTCTTACCTGTTATGAAATGCTTCCCACATACATGTGTGAGGGGTCTTTGGGTCCCACAATCCTCAATCTGGTGCTTCCCTCTTTATCGCCTGAAGCCATAACATTCTTCTTTCCGCTTGTTTTATTCGGCATAGTAAAGGTATACATTTTAAACCAGGCGTTTTAAAAACATTTGAGGTCCAGCTCACCAGGCAACAACTTTTGGGCATGTTATTTTTGTTCTTCTGTTACCGGAGTAGACAAAATTCAGACCGTGTCAAAATAGAGAATCCAGACCGAGACCGTTTGTTTTCCCCCAAAAAGGTTAACCTTCGATGACGCAAAAGTAGCGTTGCCTTATGAGAAGCTGTAGTGCATTGTGATGATCATCTATAGGCAAAAGTGAGAGACTGTAAGTCTGAGAGACTGGCTAACACATTTATACTAGAAGCCAAAAAAAAGTTTTTATTTCATGGGAACTTTAACACTTAGAGTTAGGGCTAAGCAACAGTTATTATAATACTTGCCAGAGGAATCACCACTAATGTGATTGGTCTTTATGTAATATTTTTATATTTAATTGTTTCAAATACTTGAGACGAATACTGTTGTGAAGAAAACACATGCAAATAGGATATTTTCTATGCAAATATGGGATAATTCACCAAAAAAAAAAAAAAAATTAATCTGTCATAATTATCTATCCTCATGTTGTTCATCTTTGGAACACAAAAGAAGATCTTTTTGATGAAATCTGAGAGCTTTCTGTCCCTCTTTTGACAGTAAATGCAACTACCAATTGACTCTTCGAAAACTTCATTAAGAGATTGTAAAACTAATCCATATGAATTGAGTGGTTTAGTCCAAATATTCCGAAGAGGCTTGATCGCTTAATATGATCAACAGATTTAATTTAGCCTTTTATTCACATATAAACATTGATCAGCGAACATGAACAGCTCAATTGAACCTTCTTGATGCGCGAGAACAAAGATTTTGTGGAAGCTCAAATGTGCTGAGTAACCAACGCAAATGAATCACCAAAGACGATCAGAGTACTCTGAGTAACCAACGCAATGAACCTCATTGGTTTTATGTCAAGCGAACATGTTTTTGCTAGAACCATTTCTTATTCCCTGCTCATTGTGGATGCAAACAGTGGGACAAGATATCTTCATTTTCCAATTTCACATTTCTGTCAATAGTTGTGGGATAAATCTTGGCATTTATTAAGGCAGCTGCAACTGAAAAAATAAATAAATAAATGCTCCACTGTACAACACATGGTTACAATGGAAAGATATTTAATTTGTCAACTCAGTTGACAGTGTTGACTAAACTAATGGAGTTGACAACAAAACCCTTTATAATGCAGTAATATATTTTTTGCATACAAGGAATTATTCCAATGTTATTTTATGATTTAATTTACATACTGTATATATTTGGCCCAATTTACATGCCTTAATAATATCCAATGCTTTACATCTACTGCAGACTTGCAAACACGTGCACACTACATTTTATCACTTAGATCCTTTTTCTAAATTTTTACATAATATAATAGCATGTTTTTTTAAAGAGCCCCTAGCATAGCATTTGAAATGTTCCTATTTTTGTTTTAGGAGTTCCCAAAAACAGTTTAACATGCATGCAAGGATAAAAACACTTTATTTGCCTTATAATATGCATTTATTTTTAACTGATTTGCTCACCGACTCATTGCAAATCAGTCGTACAACGACTCATTTTTCCAAACCACTCCTTTGCGTGACTAATCGGCAGTGATTGGTCTGATGACAGACCCAGTCAGTTATTGTTTGTTAGCATAATGCATAAACATATTGATAAAGCACTGCAGTACAAGATGCTCTATTCTTTATGACAACTCCAATAACAGCGACAAATTTCACATATTTAAAAAAAATTGACATTGGAGACCTAGAAGCTGCGCTGAGCGTAACTTACACACACACAGATAAACGTGCACACACATACTGCCTCGCGCCCCGACGCAACAAAACCCATAAAAGCAGCAATTATTAATAATACTTACAGGTTGTGATTCAAAGGAGGAAGCTGATCCATATACATTGGGTACGTAAGTTACTGAGCCCTCCTTCAGGAACAACCGCTTGCGAATCCACATTTGAATTCATTTCTTGAGTTTTTGAACTAACGTTATTCGTCAATAAAATGTTTTCATTTATGAAAAAAGGATGTTTTCATTCCCTTAGAGCTATATATTCGACACCATATGAACAGTCATTTTCAAAAATCCATGATAGGGGCTATTGAATGCGTCTGATTGTCACAAAAGTTGACACTAAGTTATTAAGTAAATAAATGTACATTTTTGAGAAAGAAAATGTCATGACCTTTTGCCTTACATGATTCATTAGCTTTGTCTACAAATATATCCATTCGTATAATTAAATAAATTAAAAAAAACTAACATCTAAAACATGTTTTGTCTCTTATTTCAAGAATCAGTGAATTCCTAAAATGTGAGATGTCAGTATATTGATATTTCATCAAGTCTAGATACAGTGAGGATCCCTCAGACCAAACCATGTGTGTAATATTCTATTACTATAGACTCCTGCTGCACATAATATCATATTAATGAACACTCTAAATTCAAAGGCAGATACTCATTTTGTGGGCAGTTACAGATTTAAGCAGAAGAATTGGCCTGTCTTTATAAATACTCAGATGAATGAGACAGGAACAGGCTCGTGCTGTTACATGCATGTGATTGAGGTTGTGTATCCAACATATTCTCTATGGGAAACCACTATCTGCTCTTTCCTAACCTATGCCTATGGCAAGATCATTTACGTAGGTTTCTTTCTGGTTTTTCTTGATCATTATTTGTTGTGAAGGGTTTCTGAGGGTCATGATGGACATTCACATCCTTTTATTCAAGCAGTTTCTTGGATGCATTTCATGTCCGCACAATTATCTATGTATATCCATGATTGCGGTCATTTTTGTGATGCATCAAATGGACACAAAAGTCAAGACCTTTAATTGTAAAAACAAAAAACAAAAAACAAAATCCACTCTATAATGCTTTTAGGGTCGCATAAGATTTGTTGGTTCACTTTGCTCTGTTGCTTTATTCCAATGAACCAGTTCAAAATGAAAATTCACTGCATCAAGTCATCACTTAAATGTTTTCCCAAATGTCCCTGTAAATAAATATACAATGCTATGTATGATAAATAAATATACATGCAAATATTATCACATTTTAAGTTTATTGTTTGTATTTATTGTATATAGTGTAAATTAATGGAATCATTGTGTGGTGCTTACTGCACACTACACAATACACAAAGCAGTCTTATACAAAGTACTGCTTTCTATTCTAAATGGTACAGTATATGGGACATAAATAAATGTTGAAAACCAAAGTCTGATACATTCTAATTACATAACTTGCATGTTAAATTTCAGTGAGTGGCATCCAGTTAACACCTTATAATTGTTGTGTTACAAACGCTTTATTTTAAGGTGACATTGTTACAATGTAATTACACAATTAAGTGCTAAGTAACAATAGTTCCCTTTCGTAGTCACTCCGAGTTACGTCGGATGACGGAGAATGGGGGTTTCGCATAGAAAGTCAATCCTCTTCGAGTATTAAAAAACGAGCCAATGGCATGAAAATGTCATGGGTCTGTGGAATTTGCATAGCGTATCTCCGCCCCACCTCGTGAGTATAAAAGGAGGAAGCGGACGCAACCGCAGTATGTTTTCGCTTCGGAGCCAAGAGAACCTCTTCACTCCACAAGCCATTGATACTCTTCGAGACAAGCATCCTCTCCAGTGTTGGTGTGATGGCGGTACCCAGCGAGATTCTACATTGCCTGCGATCTGAGTAGTGGTTTGCCAGACTCTGTGTTTCTCCCTGGTCGCCTCAGCGCTGCAGAGTGAATTTCCTTCTCTCTATTGAAGGAGCTGCACGTGGCACGTCTTTTTAAAGATGGTTCGCCCGTGTTCTTCTGGTTGCGGTCGATACCTGTCTTCCTCTGATGGGCACGAGCGCTGCTTAGTGTGCCTGGGCTTTGAGCACGCTAGAGCAACGCTCGTGGATGACTCATGTTCCTTCTGTGGGAATATGACCATCGCAACACTAAGATCGAGACTCAATGATCTTACTGTGAGAGTCCCCGCGTCTGCTACCCGATCTAATTCCTCCTCGAGAGGGAGCTCTTCGACTCGCGGACAGGATGATCTGACGGTGACGGTGTGGAACAAAAACCAGACGCTTGTTCCTCTGTCCACACCCCCCTCAGTAGTGTTGCAACCCGTGAGTGCCGCTGTGATTCAGTCGAGCACTTCCTTGCAGGCAGGGGCGGAGCTACATGGTGGCCAGGGGGGGCCACGGCCACCATTGGTCAAGGCTCGGCCCCCCTGCCGGCCCCCCTCAACCTCACGGGAAAATAAATTTAATAATAATAAAAAATAAAAACTTCAGTAACGGTCTAAAAAGGAAGCTGAAATGTATGCATTTTTTAATCAAGTCATTGATTTGTCACTTGTTGGGTCTCGCCCCCATCAACAGTGCGAGACATAACGTGCCTGCATTCTGACAGCGCTTGGGCTGTTTACACCTGGCCACTTCATGCGTTTTCTCAGATCGGATAGCTATCTGATTTATCAAAACGATTCCATTTACACCTGGTCACATAAATGTGTTTTTGCAAAATGGATATAAATCCGATCTTCAATTCCCGCGTTATATACAGATTTAATGAAAAAGTGCACGTCACCGAAAGCAACAGATATGAGTTGGATTTTATTGATCATCGGCTAATTTCAAAATCAGCAAAGACGGTGATAAGAGAGAGCGGCAACAGAACTGGTAAGATCATTTCGTTTCTTTACTTTTAATGAAGATGTTAGTGTTAATCGTCTGCGACTTACTTTCACTTTGATTTGCGATAGATTGCGGCGCGTTGGCTTGCGTTCAGCCGCTCATCTGAGGTGATGATGCGCGTTGCAGTAGCGTCGTCATATCTGACTAAAATAGCATGACATGTAGCCTGTAACACGCTCTCACGCGTTTCTTTCTTTTAGCATTTTTGGGAGTATTGCCATTTACATATGTGGTTTCAAGAACAAGATGCATTTACACTTGTCCAGTTTCGTCTGGAATGCGGCCCAGACCACCTTCTGAAGTGGTTTGAGTGATCGGATTCAAATCCGTCTCGAATGCGTTTCGGGGGGCATTTACACCTGGTCTTTTCACGATCGGATCACAGAAAACGCATTATGTGGCCAGGTGTAAACGGCCCCTATAATGTAGCATAGGGTTCTTTAATCAACTCCGAAGGACATTTTATGCTAAAAAAGGTTCAAAACTGACAAGAAAGAACCCTTTTGGTTCAAAGGCTTTTTAAAGGCTATTATTTATTCATATATTACATTATTCTGCAACATTTGTAGTTGTTATTAAATTATTGTTTATTAAACTATTGTAGTAACTTAATATCACATTTTAATCATGCAGATTTTTAGAGGATAAAAAGTGAAATGGCACTCTTCGTCTGATATTGATTAATTACATTTTTAACCACCATATATTGAATTTTGTGATCATTCACATGCATTGCATTTTAAGGGTTCCAAATACGTAACGCTTTAGAACCTTTTAAGGTTCTATATTGAACCTTTTCTTCTAAGAGTGTAATTGTTACAGCAGACACAAAGCGAACAGAACATTTCAGCACTTTAGAATACGGTTCCTTCGTTAATGAATAACTACACAAGAACCAATGAGTAACACAATATTAACAATCTAGTAACTATTATTAACTAACAAGAAACTCTGATTAACAAACTAGTAAGTAATAGCGCACAGACGAAAGTGGTACTTCACTATTAAGTAATCAATAACTTCTATTTTTTAATACTTCCCAGAGAACTACTGAAAAAGTTTATTAACAATCTAGTAACTACTATTAACTAAAATAAACTCTTATTAACGAATTAGTAAGTAATAGCTCACAGATGAAAGTGTTACTAGATACTTCTGTGGGAATTACTAATTATTTGGATTCGTATTGTAAAGTGAAGATCATTGGAACTAACTAATGACTCAAGTGTTACTACATGATCTAGTCATGATTTGTGCAACCGTTGTAACTTGTTGTATTATCACAAATAAATTGGATGTTGCACTTAAAATGCAATGGTTTACCTAAATAAATTATCGCCTAATATGACAATTCATATTGTGTCTTTCTGTCATTTGCACTAAAAACATCCCTGTCTCATGTTAAGGTCCCTAACCCCTCACATAATGATGACACATTGCACTCACACATTTATCAATTAGACATTATTAGTGTCATAAGAGAGTTCAAGCCATTGTTTATGGCCTGACGAGCCGCGTGTGAGTTTTAGTAATAGTAGTTTTTGACAATCAAGTGCCACCCCAAATAAAAGACTGGCACAAGCTGGCCCCCCCAGAAATAATGTCCTGGCTACGCCCCTGCTTGCAGGTGCCGTCTGTTTCATTCGGTGCTCCAGAGGAGGACACGATGTCGATCGCGGCATCACAAGGTGGGCTTGACTCTTTTGGAAGTGAGGATGCGGCTGTGTTGCCTACCTCGGGAGTGCCAGTGTTGTCCGTGTCTGATCCTGAGATTACGGCCATGCGGTCTCGGGCCGCCGTGAGCATGTGGATGGATGACTGGTTTTTGGGCAAGGCTGCCGCCTCACGGCCACAGCCGACCCCAATCCCTTTCTTCCCCGAGCTGCATGGGGAACTGACGAAGTCATGGAAGGCTCCTCTGACCTCCTGTGAACGCTCGTCAGTCTCCCCCGCCTTTCCTCCCCTCGACGGCGCGGTCGCCCATGGGTACACTGGGATTCCCCCGGTGGAGCGCTCTGTAGCTATGCAACCGTGTCCTCAGAGCGCGTCCTCCCGGGGTACTCCTAGGCACCCGTCCAAGGCCTGTAGGTTCTCGTCATCGATGGTGGCGAGGTCCTTTAGAGCTGCAGGACAGATGGCCGCCGCCCTACACGCAATGAGCACCTTGCAGGTTTTTCAAGCAAAGCTGCTCAGGCACATGCATGAGGGCGGGACTGAACCGGGGGCGTTCGATGAACTGCGTGCTGCTACTGACCTCGCCCTCCGGGTGACTAAGGTGCCCCCTCTCCCAGGCCTCTTCAGCGGTGCGGTCGAGGACTTCGCCCAGCAGTTCTCGACCGCTCAGAAGCAGACTGAGGCTATTAAACACATCCTGCCCCCACGGCCAGCCGTCGGCACAGATGCCTCAGCCTGCTCTCCACCGAGGGCGCCCTCCCGCGGCTCCCCTCCCTCCCGCATGGCCTCAGCAGTAGCCTTCACCCGGGCCGCGTCGTGGAGGAGGACTGTCCATCCAGCCGAGATGAGGTCAGGGTTTTACAGCCCCTACTTCATTGTTCCCAAGAAGGCCGGTGGGTTACGACCTATCCTACACCTACGCGTTTTGAACCGTACTCTTCACCGACTGCCGTTCAAAATGCTCACCGCCAAATGCTCACGGCTTTTGGCCCCAGGATTGGTTTGCAGCGATAGACCTGAAGGACGCGTACTTTCATGTCTCCATTTTACCTCGACATAGACCGTTTCTTCGGTTTGCTTTCGAAGGACAGGCATATCAGTACACGGTTCTCCCATTCTCCGTTGACGAAGCGTGCCTGGAGTTCGGACCGGCCTACTCTCACGTGATCCTGAGACCCCGGCCTGGATATGTGCCCAAGGTTCCTACCACTCCCTTCCGGGACCAGGTGGTGAACCTGCAAGCGCTGCCCCTGGAGGAGGCAGACCCAGCCTTGGCACTGCTCTGTCCAGTGTGCGCCATCCGGGCTTACGTAGACAGAACGCGGTGTTTCAGGACCTCAGACCAGCTCTTTGTCTGTTATGGTGGGAGCCAGAAGGATAGGACTGGATTGTGGACACCATTGCTTTTGGCTTACCAGCAGCAAGGTTGACCGTGCCCCCTTGGTGTGACGGCCCACTCCACCCGGAGTGTGGCTTCCTCTTGGGCTCTAGCGCATGGCGCCTCGCTAGCAGACATCTGCAGAGCTGCAGGCTGGGCAACACCTAACACATTCGTGAGATTCTATAACCTCCGAGTGGAGCCTGTGTCCTCTCTCGTACTCAACCGGCTAGTACTAGTACCCGCTCAGGTGTCTTCGCTTGCTCGCCATTCCACTCCACGGACTGGATAAGTGCGATTTTTCCTCAGCTGAGCCTTCCATTGAAGCCCTGAGTCCTCCAGCACTGTTTAGGCTGGCGCCAGTGTCTGTTGCCTGGGCGTCAACTAGGTGCCTCCGTGTGCATGCTTCCTGCTAGTAACCTCCACATGTGTATTCTCCACTGTAAGCCTCTATGGGCATGTGTCTTCCCTCGGCAAGCCACCTTGCCAACCCCTGGAGTTAAGATTCTAGCCCCCTTACGAGTTGGTGACTCCAGTGTTCCTTCAAATGAAGCCCCCTTGGGCCATATGTGTATTCTTAAGCCCTCCCTACGGGTAGGCATACTGTGGCATATTCTCCTGGGATATGCTCCCCAGTGTACCTTGGTATTCCTGTGCTAAGTGTTTCTGCAAAGATTCCTTTCCACCTCTGTGTTTTTGGATGCGGTTGATATTACCACCCTTGGACGGCCACAATCTCTGCCTCGCGTGTTTAGGTTATACCCACACTGAGAAAGCTTTCATGGATGTCTCATGTCCTAATTGCAAGACCATGGCATTGTGATCACGACTGTCTTCTCTGGGTAGAGAAGGAATCACCTAAGCCGCTGGTCCGTCTACAATGCACAAGGCCGCGGCTAGCACTGACAATGGGTGCGTTTCTGCATGTTGCGGCATATTGGCCCACCTGGACTTGGCTCTCAGAGCTCATGCTACTTGTCACAGTCCCTCCCCGGCTTGAGTATAGGCTATCATCAGTGGTGATATACACTATCATCACTCAAGCTAAAGCCCCCTCCACAAGGTTGGCCTATTCTTATCAAGTGAAATCTGTTAATTAACTGATGTGCTACCTGAGCGGAAGACCCACAGAGATGCGCAGTTGTGTCATTGCATTCCTTCCTGCAGGAGAGGTTGGAAGGTCAGTTGTCACCTTACATTCTGAAAGTGTATGTGGCTGCCATAGCAGCACATCAAGATGCAGTGGATGGTAAGTCTTTAGAAAAGCACAACCTTATCAACAGGTTCTTCAGAGGCATCAGGAGATTAAATCCTCTTAGGCCATAACGTATTCCCTCATGGGATCTCTCTGTAGTCTTGCTTGGCCTACTGGGAGCTCATTTTTAGGGCCCTCTAGTCTAAGACGGCACTCCTGAGTCCTGACCACGCTCACTTCCATTGGTAGGGTTGGGGACATGCAGGCATTCTCTTTCAGTGAAACGTGCCTTAAGTTTGGTTCTGCATACTCTCATGTAATCCTGAGACCCTGACTGGTCTACATGCCCAAAGTTCCAACTACCCTATTTAGGGACCAATTGGTGAACTTGCAAGCACTGCGTCTAGATGTGGCAGACCCAGCCTTACCGTTGCTTATCGTTATTTACTTGGACTGCACACAGAGCTTTAGAAGCTCAGGACCCCGTTCTTCGTACGTCGCTAACTCAGATAGCTGGATTTGATTGTTGGCGATTTGGCATGATCTTGGATTGTTTGGTTCTTCGGTGCTCATCCTGGACTTGCTGTCATAGCAACAGGTGCGCTAGCTTGAACCTGCTCGCGAGCAGGCTTATTTCAGGTTAACAGGATTATATCTTGGCTTTATAAGCGGAGGTGAAACGGGAAGTCTTTTAGCGCAGCGCAATAGTGTACTTTTTGAGAGATATCATTTTTCTCATGACTCGTGAGGATGGCATTTACATCATTAATTTGTTGGAAACGCATAAATGTTCGACTCAGAGTCGGGTTTTAACATAGGTTTTAATAACAGTGCAGGCAAGTTACTATTGCGATCCTTATCCAGATTAGTAAGATTATATCAAATTTTATAAAGGCAGTTGACTGACTAATCTCTTAGATGGTGTGTGACTATGTTCCATATCACAAATATGGCCAGCATCTGTGCATGATTCAAGAATTTTCAGAGATTTATTCACATTATTTGAACGTGGTAAGGAATAATATATCAAGCTCACTGTATTACATACACTTATGCTTATCCAAACAGAACTGAATTTTTCCATTATACAGGTGATTACAGTAGGATCCTGCCTGGAGACAGGTGTTTTATGACCCCATTCCCTGACCAGTTACAATGTCGCTCTAGCCAGGACAAGGGCACACAATGAAGTGAACTTTAGCCAACTAAAGTGTCTGAAAAGTCTGAGGGTTGCACCTGACAGGGGCCTGTGACATTGCATGGGCCATATTACACAACATTTCACCATCAGAAAAAATATAAAACATTTCATTAATGTTTAATAAAAGAACAAGACAAATATGCTTAGTTCTTTGAGTTTTATTTTAATTATTCTTTGCAAAGAAAAGCCAGTGATCAAGTCATCTTTTGCCTGGAAATAATATTGTACTCTGTGTGAAATAATATATTAGCACTTATTCTGAAGTTCCTATGAAGCAACTCTATCTAGTGCCAGTTTTTTTTTCTTTAAGTTGTCAAGTATTTTCAAAATACTCTGTTTTCTAGGGGTAGGGGTGAACCTGTCAACACAAGGCTTATGCATCAAAAATTAAAAGGAAAAGTACAACACTGCCCACCTCTGCATCACTGCTTTGTGCAGACTCTTCTGTAGATGTGGACTCCTGCAACTCATATTGCATTCAGAAATAATAGGTATTCAAGTGTAAATTAAGTAAAGATATTTATGCACTTTAAGATACCTGAGAGGGTTTCTTCACTGTCCTGTGCATTGGGGGAAAATGGGCATTACAAAGTGTTGTACTTTCTTCCCTTTTGAGTAACATTAGAAAAAGTCCACTTACTGCACATGTTTCAGCCACTTGCTTGGGAACACATAAAAGTGTTAGTGTATCGAAGTGATACAATGAAGTGCACTGGGGGGAAATGTGATCAATAACTCATGGCAACATTTTTTTTTTTTACATTAAGTAATGTAGTTAATTAATTAAATTATGTAGTTTCCAACCCGGTCTCATCCCAAGACGTCATATAACTGACGTTTTGGGACGTCTTTTGACCATACGTCAATATTCGCCTTTTTAGGGCCCCCTTAAATGTCGGTAGATGAGGTTATGGGATCCTAACTCTACCCCAGACCTAAACCTAACCCTAAACCTAACCCGTCACCTAACTGACGTTAAAGGTAAAGCGTCAGTTGTATGACTGCCCGGGATCGCCATCTACCGACGTTTAAGGGGGCCCTAAAAAGGCGGATATTGACGTATGGTCAAAATACGTCCCAAAACGTCAGTTATATGACTTTTTAGGATGAGACTGTGTTATAGTTTCACAGTCACACATGTAGACTTTCACAAGTCAAAGCAATTCATTACTAACAGCTGATATGACTGGACAGCCATTTGGATTATAGGCCTACTTAATTTAATGCAGCAACAAATTATTTTATAGTGTACTAGGATCATTTAAAGTTCATTTACCAGCAGTGAAGGTGTTGCTGCTCCTGGCTGTGGGTCTGAGGAAGAGCTGAACACAAGGATGCCCTCCACAAGGTTCACATTTAACCCAAGGGCCAGCTCTTCTGCCAGGGGAATGTGCGAATGTGGAATGTTTGTTTGTTTTCTTGCTTTTATAAACAGGCAAACGTTTATTAACAGTGCCTTTTTAAAATGGATTAGTTAGTACAAATTACTATTATGTAGAATATAGTACTTCACTTGTACTTGTTCCTATGTTCTAGCAGTGGGTGTGACTCTGACATTACAATGAAAAAAGTTATTAATTATTTAGAAATTATTCAAATCTAAATAAAATATATACTGTAATAAGTGATAAAAAAACATCTAACTCCAAACTTAATTTGTCTGCTACTTTTTGCCGGCTCTCTCTCCTGGCTTGCGCACACTTTAAGGTGTTTCCTGCGTTTTAATGAAGTTTCCAAATTCAGCTTATCCTTCAAGCAATAACTCTTACTCTTCTGTGAAGAAAAAAGCAGAGCGCGCTCTTTGGCCACGTTGAACAGCCAATAGCAGCGTTGCTGATCAATGTTTCTACTATCGATACATATCCCCTTTTAACCCAGCGCATGAACGCGCAATTATCTCAGATAACACAATCCAGCTATACTAATCATAACCGGCAGGAGTGTTCGAAGAACCCAATTAGCCGGATCATGATGAGCACGATGATATTATCTTGGATGTCTCATTTGATCTCGGATGTTTTAAGCAACGTACGAAGAACGGGCCCCTGAGCAGCTCTTTATCTGTTTTGGGGGACAGCAGAAGGGGAAGGCTATCTCCAAAAAAGAGGTTGGCCCAATGGATCATGGATGATATTGCCTTAATATTAATATTGAACACACACGAGGAGTGTTGCATCCTACAGGGCTTTAGCCAATGGCGTCTCTCCAACTGACATCTGCAGAGCGGCAGGCTGATCGACATTTAGCATCTTTTTACTATATCCGGGTTGAGCCAGTGTCGTCCTGTGTGTTGTCGGGTACAAGCAGGTAAGCTGTGGGCAAATGGTCGAGTGCTCCACCTGCACACAGCACCTTTCCCCTCCCTGAGGCAATAACATTTTTATCCATGTGAGTTCTCCAGACTAGCAAACTCTGAATGAATCTTACCTTTCAGTGGTGGGTTGTTTCTTTAAAGAAGTAGAAGAAGAACAGAAAATGTCAAAAGAAAGTCCGGCTAAAATAACCTATTCCTATTCCCTTTCGGTACCCGGGTGGTACAAAGGACTGCATGGCTTACCTGGCCCGCTGTGAAGGTTACTATGTGGCGAGTGCATGCAGTAGTTACCCGGCACACAGTGGTTTGTCGACATCTGTTTTGCCAGAACTTCATAACTCACTTCACTGGTTGTAGCTCTTTCCATAGCAACCCCTGGTGTCAGCCCTCAGCACCACGTCAAAGTGACTGGTAGATAGGGAACATCCTGTTTACTGGCGTAACATCTGTTCCCTGATGGAGGGAATGAGACGTGGTGTCCATCCTGCCACAATGCTAGAATACACGTTGGATGACCAGGACACGCTCTTGGCTCCTCGGCACAAACCTGAATGAGTGGAAGCACACTATCTACTTTTATACCAATATGTCTGGGCAAGTGGCGCATGCAAATTCCACTCTCCAATTCTCACTGGCCTTTTCTGTAGTATCAGAGGGGCTCCCAAGTGTGATCAGAATCTGTTCCCTGCATGGAGGGAACAAGGCTTGGTGTCGGGGAGGACTGAAGGGGACAGGGAACAGATTCTGATTAGGAATGTTTGCCAGACAAATTTTACTCCTAAACAAAGTGTTCCATTCAAAACCTATAAAAATTGATTTATTTGCAAATTAAAGGTTCTCAAAGCGATCCTGGGTGTTGACGTTCGAATATTTTCAAAAGAAATCGGAGCTAGACCCTCCCTCCTCCGCATCTCATCTCCTCCCCCTCCCTTCCGTGCTTCCTGAAATAATTGTGAACGTGCATAGTTCTAGCTAGCTAATTATATCTTTGTGTGGGTTTGACGAACATAAGCGTCAATTTAGAAGAAAAAAAACAATTTAACGTTACCCACCTGTCCAGCAAAAACAGAGCAACCTGAATGTCGGACTGGAAGCCCTTCTGCCGCCGGAGTTCTCGCCATCGTTCAAAAGCTTTGCTTACCGATGTAAATTCGGAACTTCGCACATTCTTTATCCGACTCCTTCTTCTTTTTAATTTGTTCCTCAGAACGACGTCTCTTTGGTCGTGTGTCGGTAATTTTTCAAACTTCCCTCTGATGCTTCGCTGCTCTCCTTCACACACACACACCCTTCATGTGCACGCGCACTAACCCCCCAGACCCACCCTCAAATACTTCTTGCCAGTGATTGGCTGGAACACTGTTTGTTAGGTTTCGTGGTCCGGGTAAGACATGATTGTTTTTGTTGCCGTTTGTGGAGCCTGTGGTGTCTACAGAGACCGCGTTTTTTTACAGTGTGTTTAGGGGACAGGCAGCTAGCCGATAGTGAGGAGACGTTTGATGTATGTGACAAAAAATGTTTTGGCCCAGCATCGCTTAGAGAACCTTTAAACATTACTAATTGGTAACTTCAGACCTTATGTAGATGATTTTAATAATTCCATTCTTCCTCCAGTTGTCCTTTCTCAGGCTCCCCCTCCTGCCCCTCGGTGTAGCGGTCCTCTGTCCCAGGGGAGAGGCTGTCCTCCCCCACAGCTGTGTGAATGAGAGAGGATGTCAGTGCTGTTATCTGGACTATCTCCAGGGTGCAGTATCAGCCCTGAACAGCACTCGACCAGACACAGTCAGAGCAGCCCCGTCAGCAGCGACATGACTGATACAATCTGTGTTTGGTGAATCAGCTCTTGCTCCCTAGTTTCTCTCTCTCACACACACAAACACACATATTTTCACTCGCTCTTGTCAGAAAGCCCACAGGGAGCCCCTCAGCTTTACAGCTAATCAATTCAGTGCAAATAGTTTTATTGACATGACAAATGTTACATCTGCATCTCCTGAACAGATTTGGACAAGCTGTGTACCTATAGAGAGAAGGACAGAATATATTTCTGCACTGATGATATTTGTTTGATACTTAAATAACCAACTCACAGAAGAAAAACCATCACAAACATTGGCATGTGTACAGTATTAGCATTTACACCCAAATACAGATTTTGGGCTCGACTGACTGCAATGATTCTTACTAATGAATATACTATTGATGGATGGATGAATGGATGGAACAGATCGTGTGAATTAGAATACTAATTCTGGAAAAACAGGGGTCTGATGTATATTATGTGGAAACTTGCACATTTCATGTTCATATGTACATTTCATGTTCATATGAAACTTGCACATTTCATGTTTAACTGCATGAGTTTAGTTGTAACAGCACAAACAAAATGTACAATCTTTTTAGTGTCTAATAAGCTATACCATTAAACACATGGATGGGGATATGGATATGGAAATGATATGCAGATGAGGTTATGCATAGCAAACTAAGTGTTGTACACTCCATATATGGTTGTGGAGGAGCCGGAGTGCGGATGTATGGCACAATCTTCCACGGTCTAGGATTTCTAAAAGGAATTTTGTGTGGATTTTGAATTACCTGTGAAGCTGCTGGTATGTATTTGTGAAAAAGCGTTATACAAATAAATGTTAATATTACTTATAATTATATTACTTATAAACTAATGTTGTTAGAATTATTCCTGGAACTTAAACAATCAACCAATGGTTAACTGGGGAATGGATACATGATAAAATGTTGATCTTTGAATGTACTGTAAGTCATTTTGGATAACTGTAAATGTAAATAATTTAATAAATGTAATAATGTGTAACATGATTTAATGGTTTTGGTGTGCCAAGAAATCACTGCCAACACAAAAATGATCACTTTTCCCCATATATTTTACTGAGCTTGAAAATGACGGTGTAAACGTACTAAAAAACTGATTTTCTTTGTTCAAACTTCTGTTCAAAACAAATTTGGTGATGCCACTAGTCAAGTCAAGTCACCTTTATTTATAATTATGGTGCTTTTTACTATATAGATTGATTTGAAGCAGATTACAGTGATAACAGGAATTAAGCAACAAAAATTGTTTTCACTGTTTTCGCTTCGTCGTTTTTATGTGGGCGGAGCTTATGTGGAGGCAGAACGATCCCTTGGGTCGCTTCACTAATGCTAGTTAGCAAGTTTTATTAGCTTGTTTTTTTAACAATGACTGGAGAAAATCTGATTTTATCTTAATGTGTAAGGTCACTCACTGTCCAGGACCACGATTGTTATTTCCAAAAGTTACTTTTAACGGGCAGAACCAGATTGGCCGACCCGTAGCCGCCTACACGCTCACTCAATGCATGGACGATCTGACAGGATTATAACGTTACGTTACCTCGGGTGAGTGGCCTGACTTCTACACCTACCTTATAGAGAAACCGATCGTAAAGAGAAACTGATGGCATATAAATCTTTAGATGCCATTAACTATGTGCTGAATGGTCCTGTACAAGACTTTTGTGTATGATCCGCAGTTCTGCCGAGCCAGGGCAGAGAAGAGAGTGTCATGACGGTGCGATTTTAATCGTGAATATTTCCTAGAAATAAAAAATCCAGATACAGCATATTCATTTTTCATTGATACTTGCACCAAACAACACAATAAGATGACGTTTAAAAATGATAAAAGTAACTTAAGCTCCTTATTATGTAGCCGAATCTGTGCTGGTTTGCATTGGCCGCCTCCAGTTTTCACTTTGTTTTGCCTCCAGCTAGCGCCGTGACGTAACTGTGACGTCGGCGCAAAAGGGGTCTATAGCAGCTCTACAAGTAAGTCATTGTCCAGTTTAAGTAAGTTCAGCTTTGATTCATTTTCTGTTGTAAAAATCATTAGTTATTCATTTTGACAACACCATTTTCATCTGAAAACAGAAAACTGATACGTTCTGGCTGTTTATTTACACAACTCAATATTTGATTTCATTTAATCCACATTTAGATAGAACTAGATTTGTTTTATTCTTTTCAGTGCATTCAAGATGGTGAAAGGTGAAAACCCCAGTCTGATGCATTTAAAAGCACAAACAAGATATGTATGCATTTATGCATTCTTCTGTAAAGGACTATTTCATATGGTCTCTGAAGTGCAAATGCAGGAATTGTTGTTCCAAGCTGTTGCCTCTCATTTCCCTTCTGAATCTCTTACTGCTGTTCCACTGCCTGCTTCCATTTCCTCTGCTCTGAGCGAGAGTTGGGAAGAAGCGAGTGACGTATGGAGCAGAAATGTGTTTGCTACTCAGCTGAATCACTGTTAGATTATGTCTGTTTTGGACCCTCAGAGGGTGTCAGTTAGTCAGAGAGTCAGAGATGTGTCTGAGATCAAAACTGTGGAAACCTGAGCCCCAAGGCGTCACCTAACTGACGCTTTGGGAGCATTTTGACCATGCTTCAATATCTGACGCTTTAGGCACCCTTTAGCGTCAGTTATGTGACGCCCTAGGATCGCGTGTACCCTAGCCGACCCCTACCCCAGACCTAAACCTACCTGCGTCATCTAACTGATGCTTTTCCTTTAGCGTCAGTTAGTTGACACTGTAGGATCGCGTCATGTAGGCTAACTGACGCTAAAGGGCGCCTAAAGCGTTGATTATTGAAGCATGGTCAAAAGGTGACGCCTTGGGCTGAGAATGCGTTGAATTTTCTTGTGTCCACACTACATGTGATTTCATAAGATATATGAGAAGGATGGAAAACTACTACATTTGATAAAGAAAATGTTTCAAAAGACTTGCATAAAATGTTCCTGTAGTTCAAACAATAGTCAACAACAGTTAACAAACAATAACAAGGTCATGCGTTAAATTCTTGAGTAACACATGAACTGATAAAATGCATAAATTGCAATGTCAGTCTCTTGGGATAATGGCCCTCATTTATCAATCTTGCATAGAAACGGGTGTATATTTTGGTGTAAGATTATGCTTACACTCCTCTCACCGCCTGATTAATGAAGATGTGCGTACCTTTGAAATCCAGGTGTACGCAATGCCTGCCCTTGATAAATCCCGCGGCCGAAAACGATCGCCATTAGAATAACACGCCCCTAAATATTCAAGTCTCCGCTCCCCCCACGCCCTTATTTTACACCATGGACACACGGAAGACGGCAAAGAAGAGAAACTTCTCCGACGTGGAGCCGAAATGACCTATCACAATGCATTATTTTACAGCACGTCTTTTGAAATTAGCATTCAATTTCGAATCACGTCACATGTTTAATAGTGATGATGATGATGTGATGTGAAGTACCATTCATTCACATTAATAATTGCATGACAATTTTTAATAGTATTCTTCTTATTATTATGATTTGCATTAATGATGCTTATTGTTATTTAGAAGAAGGATGTCGTTATTATTATTTCTATTATTATTATTATTTAAAAGAAGAAGAATCTATTTTTTATTATTTTGTCAGTCTGAAATATTTTTTGGTCATTGAAAGCCTTTCATTAGGCTGCCGAACCCAGTCCGTGCGCACCTGCCGGGGATAATCCTGAAACGTCAGGGTAAAGTGGGCTCGCAAATGAAGGAATATATGCTTAGGCTACAAATCAAATGCTTTGGTAAAGTCACACAAATTAAACATTGAAGTCCACGTTACACAAAAATAAATACTGAAGTTTATAATTTCTATGTTTTTTTTGTTTGTTTGTTTGTTTTATAGTGGGTCATAATATATCATATCTTTTAGTTTGTCAGTGCGTTTTGTGGTGTTAGGAATTTTTCTGCGCATTTCCTCACTAACTCAAAACGTGCGTACACTATCTCCTGAGCTGGTGTAGGATTCGAGCGTGCCGTACGCCAACGTCCATATTGATAAATCTCAAACTCACCGTGGTTTTGAGTGTACCCAAGGTGTACGCTGGAAATGTGGTGTACGCACTTGGATGAGGGCCAAGGTGTCTACCAAATGCAAATGCGTATGAAATTAACACTCAACATTCAGATCCATCAAGCCTCTCCCTTTTGATTTCCTGTTACTTTTCTCTACTACAGGTTTATAACTGCTCAGTGCCACACAGGTCTCAGGATCATTAATGGAGCTCATATCTAGCATAGGTCTCAGTTTCCGTCTCACAGGTCATTTTTCACCTCCCAAACGTGCTCTGATGTTCTGCAATAATTCAATTAACAAATGACCATCCATATTTGATTAAGGCTTTAATAATTGCCAGCCATGGCTATATAACTTTTGATAACTAGTGCCCTTTAAAAGATAATTCACTCTGATAAGTAATTATACTTTTCTATTAGAGTTCCATGATGGACTTCTACCACTCATTTGTAGGGAATTTGTAGAATATTTAAAAGGAAATTACTTAGCTTATGAAATTAAACTGTCTGTAAAGCAGAACTTCAGTTTTGAAAATTAAATGAAAAGGTGTCAGTTTAAAGGTGGGTGAATTACATGACAACTCTGTGTGGTTTCTATACTACACTAACACTACCTTCCAAAGGTTTGGGTTTGGTACGATTTTTTGACTACATTAATTTGATCAAAATAAAAATAATTATACAGTGAAATATTATTCAAATAACTATTTTCTATTTTAATATTTTTTTAATGTAATAGGCTATATGCACAGCTGCACTACTTCCTGAACTTCAGCCAGCTCCTTGTTTCCTGCCTGCCATTATTGGCCAAACTTGATTAATTCAGGTGTGTCTGATTATTGTTGCCTTGACTACTGAGGACAAGCACACCTGAATTAATCAATTTGACCAATAATGGCAGACAGGAAACAAGGAGCTGGCTGAAGTTCAGGAAGTAGTGAAGCTGCGTGCATATAGCCCATTGTATCCCCGTGTTGATCCATGAATCCAGTTTTCAGTCTCAAATGGTCCTTTAGAGATTATTCTAATATTCTGATTTGCTGCTCAAGAAACATTTCTTATTATTATAAGTTTTTTTTTTTGTGTGTGTGTGGAGTCATTCTACTTTCATTAATATTGGATTGGATTGGATTGGATTGATTTTTATTTAAAAGGGACCAAGTGCAATTAATAACATAAATGTAAACATTTGATGCATTACACCAGAGTTAGCCTTAGGCTAATTTACATCTGCAGTCCCCCGGCACAAATAAATACAGATACATACAACACAGATTAAAAAATCAACATTATTCAAGAGCATGTAACTATTATATAACTATAACATATAAAGTGTTATACTTTACACTTTGATGGAACAGTTCAAAACAGCAGCATTTTTTTTTAAAATATAAATATTTGTACTTATATATATTATACCTGTCTTTACTCTTGATTAGGGCTGTCAAACTGTGCACTGTGTTTGTGTTTACATATGTGGGTGCACTGTGTAATATATACTATATATATATATATATATATATATATATATATATATATATTTAAGAAATATTTTCATATATATATATATATATATATATATATACTGTATATAGATTTATATATAATTTATAATATATATATAAATATAAATATTTTGTATGTAAATAATATTTTTTATTATTATAAAAATAAAACCCACATATATTATGTAAACACAAACTTTTTGGCTATTTTGGCTATGATTAATCAAGATTAATATGACATTGCTAAAAGTAGTAATTTCTTTAAAAAAAATATATTACTGACCCAAAGTTTATTTTTACAAAATTCTATTTTTGTAGACATCACTCTTAACATCATGCTTGCCACTCCAACATTGTGCTTGTGTGCTTGAACAACTTCTCTTATCCCCCTTTCATCCAGATCAGCCCGTGGCACGCCCTCTGCCCCGTTTTCCTGATGTTCTCTGTGAACGCGTTCTAAACCCCGCTCACAACATCTAGCTACTGGGGTGCCTCAGGGCTTAGTGCTTGGACCACTTCTCTTCTCCATCTACATGCCGGGATCTGTCATTCAGAAAAATGTTTTTCCTATCACTGTTATGCTGACGACACACAACTCTACATCTCATTCCAACCAGAGAATCCGACGGTAGCTGCTGGCATCTCAGCCTGCCTGACAGACATTTCTGGCTAGATGAAGGACCATCACCTTCAACTAAACCTTGTGAAGACAGAGTTGCTTGTGGTCCCGCCCAACCCAACACTACACCACAACTTCTCCATTCAGCTAGGTTCGTCATCCATAACTCCATCAAGATCAGCCAGAAACCTTGGGGATGTTCCACCATTTACTGCGTTAGACTAAACTGGGAAGGGTTGCAGCCCTTGCATATTGTTGTCCTATTGTTAGCATATTGCTCTCCTTTTTTGTAAGTCGCTTTGGATAAAAGCGTCTGCTAAATGATCAAATGTAAAAGTTAAATGGAAATGTATATTATAATATTAATAATAAGTATTATTTTTAAACAAATGTATATTTTGTGACTCGCTGTAAGATTTGACATATGCGTTATGAGATAAGTAGGTTTACAGATTTTTACATAGAATGTGTACTTAAAGTGTTACCCAAGAAAATAAGGCAATTACATAGGTAGGTTCAGTCTTATTACCAAGTTATAACCCAATTATTGTAATTGCAATAATAAGGACATAGTAGGATTGTAAAATAAAGTTCTACCGAAAAGTATTAATACAAATGCAGTTTTGGGTAATTCATCATTCATTAGCATCTTTGCTCTTGGCTCCAATGACAAGCAAACCAAGGCTGATTCTGAATGCTGAAGTTCTGGGAATGGAATATTTATTTGTGTCCCTGCAGGCCTCATGCAGGCTGGAGGGCTGGTTGCAGTCCTTTGGCTCTCTCCTGCTGTGTGATGTATTGAACAGGAGTGTTGAGCTTGACTCTGAAGGGGCCTAAGGCCGTTGTCGATTGGCACCACCATATTTGTGATGTTTTGTCCTGAGCATTCACGTCAGTCCAGGGCTGAAGAAGCCAGAGTCCCTTAATAAAGCAGCACTGAAGAGAGGTCTGTTCTCCAGCTCTGGGATCAGCTGTTCTTCACTACAGCCCCATTAGCACTTGCCCACTGCCCCTCACACCTCAGCACGAGGTCAGCGTTCATGGCACCCACAACCTAATGCAAAGAAACCTCACGTCTATTGAAATACATTCAACTAAACACAAAAACCACACTTCATCATGCTCCTTTTTGTCATGAATAACCCTCACAGGATAGTATATGACATGAGTTTTTAAATAATTTCCTTTCATGCAGTGCATTTAAATGCTGGGTGGTTGGCTTTTAATACTTTTATTCTGTAATAAAGCTTTTTAACATTTTTAAAATATTAACATTTTAGTAGCCTGTACATTTTTTTTTTAATTTCTCTAAATGTTTTTTCCCCAGTAACAGTTTGTGTCTTTTGTCCTCACTGTGGATTTCAATGCACTTAAATTGAATTTGCTCAATTTCAACTTGATTCAATTCATTCAGATTCCCGAGATCAAAGGGATAGTTCACCCAAAAATCAAAATTCTGTCATTAATTACTCGCCTTTCTGCCGTTCCAAACCCATGAGACTTTTGTTCATCTTCAGAACAGAAATTAAGATCTTTTTGATGAAATCTGAGGGATTTCTGTCCCTCCATTTACAGTCTACTCAAACTTTCAAGCTTAAAAAAAAATCATAAAGAGATTGTAAAACTTATCCACATTAATTGAGCAGTTTAGTCTGAATTTTCTGAAGAGACTCAATTGCTTTATATGATGAACAGACTGAATTTAGGCTTTTATTTACATGTCAATGAAGGGACAGAAAGCTCTCAGATTTCATCAAAAAAGGTCTTCATTTGTGTTCCTAAGATGAACAAAAGTCTTACGGATTTGGAACGACATGAAAGTGAGTACTTAATGACAAAATTTTCATTTTCAGGTTGGCATGCAAAAAAATTTTAGACAAAAATACATTCAGTAGACAGCAAAAAAAAATATTTCTGATATTTGCATGTGGTAACCCTTGTGAAATAGAAGTGCACTAATGAATGAATAAATGAGGCATTTATAAAGCGCTTTCATGTGTACTGTACACCCAAAGTGCTTCACAATCATATCAGAGGTAGGCCTAATACAAATCTAAACAGTATATATACATATATATATATATATATATATATATATATATACTGTATTTACAAATCTGCTTGCATATAATGTAATATGTAATAAAAAGCCACTTAAGTGTACTTAAAGTACACTTTTGTGACTAAAATCATTTTGTGTCCTTTTTCACATTTATGTATAGTGAAAATATGTTTTGAAATAATCCGTTTGAGTTACCTAGATTGTTTTTTAATTTTTTACATTGTACATATATGCAAATATTTCAATAACACAATCTAATTTAGGTACAGAAGATGCGTTTTCTATATAAGATTTCTACATATATGTAATATATGAACTAAATACAGTGGCTAAACTATATGAGTCATTACACCTTCTCAGTGGCTGAAAGGCTGGAGGTGTTTTGACAGAGATGGAGGGAGCTGTGAAAGCCCTGAAACATTTGTGTGGATGTCTGTGGAGATTGAGAGCAGATAATAGCCTCCGTGTTGACATTCCCTCTCTAACTGTGACCAATTAATGATGGCTGGCTAAAAGAGCATTTCATTAGTTTTTGCCCTTGGCTGTTGCGCATGCTTGCGAGGGCTCTGCTGAAAACAGATTAGGACATTAACTCATGAGGGGCTGAAGGACTTGTGGAGCCATGCCTTCAGGCTCTGCAAGGCTTTGAAGAGCCTGGCGCTATCGTATCACTCGCTCCACTCGATCATCTCCGGCCTGCCAAACTCATTCATCATAAGGCTGCTTTAAAGGTCCAGACCATCGCTTTAACCTGGGCTTCGTTTTATACATGGAGGAGAGCTTCATGTTTGGAACGGCCAGGTGCACTGCAATAGTATATCCAAGGATTACCTAATTGTAAGATTTCATTATGACATGATGACAGGAGAATCTGTCTTGATTTGGGGGTTGTTTCATTTCGTTTTTCTACAGAATTTCATTGGATGTGTTTTACTGGAAGCAATGAGCCCCTCTCATTTCAATGAACCAATCACAAACATGATGTCTTTCAACCATTTCTCCTTGATAGAGAATGGAGTAATCTTCTGTTCTGAGAAACTCTTCTCAGTTTCTTCAAATTCTTCCAAAGACCAAATTTGTCGAGCTTATATATGTCAACAATTGTTGGCGAATTACAAATGCTGTTTTGCGCCATTGAAGAGCACTTCGGGAGGGGAAGCCAATTGCAGGGGGTAAAGTAACAACGGATTCCCTTCTCAAAGGACCCTTCAAGTCTGTTAGCGAAGGGTACATGTCATGGTCCCTTCAAGGAATTTACTGTATTTTATTGTTTATGTGAAACGTTAGGTACAAGCGAGTACATGTGAAGGGTGATCACCCTAGATGGCAAAGTGACTACACTATATGGCAAGAGAGGAAATACTGTACACACAACAGAACTTCGCCTTCAGAACTACCTTACGTGGCATTGATTCAGCAAGGTGCTGAAACCATTCTTTAGAAATGTTAGCCCATATTGATAGGATAGCATCTTGCAGTTGATGGAGATTTGTAGGATGCACATCCAGGGCACGAAGGGATCCCGTTCCACCACATCCCAAAGATACTCTATTGAGTTGAGATCTGGTGACTGTGGGGACCATTTTACTACAGTGAACTCTTTGTCATTGTCAAACCAATTTAAAATGATTCAAGCTTTGTGACATGGTGCATTATCCTGCTGGAAGTAGCCATCAGGGGATGGGTACATGGTGGCCATAATGGGACGGACATGGTCAGAAACAATGCTTTGGTAGGCCGTGGCATTTAAACGATGCCCAATTGGCACTAAGGGGCCGAAAGTGTGCCAAGAAAACATCCCGCACACCATTACACCACCACCACCACCACCAGCCTGCACAGTGGTAACAAGGCATGATGGATCCATGTTCTCATTCTGTGTACGCCAAATTCTGACTCTACCATCTGAATGTCTCAACAGAAATCGAGACTCATCAGACCAGGCAACATTTTTCCAGTCTTCAACTGTCCAATTTTGGTTAGCTCTTGCAAATTGTAGCCTCTTTTTCCTATTTGTAGTGGAGATGAGTGGTACCCGGTGGGATATTCTGCTGTTGTAGCCCATTCGCCTCAAGGTTGTGCGTGTTGTGGCTTCACAAATGCTTTGCTGCATACCTCGGTTGTAACGAGTGGTTATTTCAGTCAAAGCTGCTCATCCCATCAGCTTGAATCAGTCGGCCCATTCTCCTCTGACCTCTAGCATCAACAAGGCACCCTTTTCACATCGTCTTTGGAAACCCTAGAAATGGTTGTGCGTAAAAATCCCAGTAACTGAGCAGATTGTGAAATACTCAGACCGGCCCGTCTGGCACCAACAACCATGCCACGCTCAAAATTGCTTAAATCACCTTTCTTTCCCATTCTGACATTCAGTTTGGGGTTCAGGAGATTGTCTTGACCAGGACCACACCCCTAAATGCATTGAAGCAAATTGAACAGGTAAAAAAAAAACTTCATTATCAAATGTAGATTTATTTGCAACATATTAACAGTAATAATAAGAAATTCCTGTTGTTAGAACAGCTTACGGGGTGATGGACGCCACACTGTGTTGTCAGGTAAAACAATGAGGAAAATATGTTGTCGTTCATCACCAAGTACTTCAAATTAGGGCTTTGGTCCAGACCTCGTACCTGCCAGATGTGTGAAAAGAGAAAGAGAAAGTCTTAGAGAAAGAAGAGGTGAGGTACTTTATCTGCTGTGTTTCACCATATCTCCCTCTAGTCTTTGAGCAGAAAGACAGAATTGAGCTTTCAGTTGCAAACAGGGACTGAAACACTGATATGACCTGTCATGTTGACTTGAGGATGCCATAAAAACAGTGTCCAGTGTGGCAGATAAGACTTGTGATTACTAGCACGCTCTGCTGAGGGATTGGGGAGCTTTATGAAAAATGATTGGAGGAAAAAAAGCAGGGATAATGCATTTTGTATGTGTTTGTGGATGTTAAATGTTTATTGATGCGATATATTGAATTAAACAGAAAGGGGAATGGCTCATTAAAACAGTTATTGAAAACTGCATTTTTAAATAATGAGGACTATTAACATTATTTCCTGCTGTGATATATGCAATCAAATTTCATTCAAAATACAAGTTAGAGCATAAGCAGCTTGGTATGTCTCACCCGTTTGGTGTGTGTGTGTGTGTGTGTGAGTGGATGCATGTGTAAACACACTCGTGGAGGCCCGAAGTGTGTTTGTGCATGTCGTTCTGAGTTTATGCTAATGAGCCGCAGAGGGCAAAGAGGGAGGGATGAGATCTTCTAACGGCTTTTTGAATGAGATGAATGGGTTACAGATGGCCCACTCAATACATTAAAATGAGACATGCAAAGCAGGGGCGGGGCTTCCTCGTGATGGGGGCTTTCCTAAAGTAGCTCAGCACCTGTCTATCTTTCGTCATGGATGTATGCAGACACACATATGATGCAAAAACACGACTGACTCACCTTAACAAATAAGCATGGACAGGCTTAGACTAAAAGTGCAATCAAACTAACTCATTAAACCAACAAAAATCCATGATCTTAATATCACTCTGGGTCAATAAGTATTAATATCATCATCAGCTTAGTGTGCTGCCATGTTTTTCTTCTAATGCACTGTGTGCAGATTGTTTCAGCCTCAGAATAAAAAAAAGGAAATTGTGACTTTAAATCTCCCAATTGTGACTTTATGACTCAATGTGACTTGTATCTCACAATTTATTGTTTGACCTTATATCTTGCGATAACAGTTTTGTTTCTTGTAATTGAGACTATTAATTGTTTCACATAATTGCATTTTGCATTGTGATCGTATGACTTCATATCTTACAACTGCATCGTCCTTTCTTGTAATTGCAACTTCATATCTCAATATGATTTAAGTCTCACAATATGACTGTATCTTGCAAAAACGACTTTATATCTCACAAATTGTTGCTTTGTTTCCTGTAATTGCGACTTTGTTTCTGATAATTGGGACATAATCTCACAATGTTCTTCTACATCAATGTGACTACTGTATATCTTACAGCTTTGTTTCTCGTAATGCAACTCTTTTTTGCGTTTCTTGTGAATCTTACAATGACTATATCTCACAACTGTGACTTTGTTTCTCATAATTGTATTTTGTCAGTCTCACAATGTCTTTATATCTTGCAATGTGATTTAAAACTCACAATGTAACTTTAAAACTTGCAACGTGACTATTGCACAATTGTGACTTCGTTTTATGTAATCACGACATATAAATTAGCAACTAAGTTTCTTGTAGTTGTGACTTTATCTCACAATGTGATGTTTTTTTTATACTTTTGTAATGCTTTTAATCCATTTCTACTGTTTGGGAAATAGCAGCTTGGATATTCCACTAAGTAACTTCTTTGACATAATAAAAAAAACATTCCTTAAATATTGACGAGTGCTTATGTGATTCTAACATTTGGCTTTTCAAGACATTTTTAAGAGATCTTTCTGATCTGACTGTGAGTGTTTGGAGTAAATGTTTCTGTTTGAGGAGCAATGAAGTGAAGAAATGGATGCTGGTATTGTGAGGCCTGTGTCTCTCCTTAGTGTCAGTCTGACACGTGCGCATCGCCCTCTTTCACCTCCTCCATCACCCCCATTTCACCGTCTGGCTACCCCTATCTCAGTATAGCCCCTTGATCTCCATAAAGACACAATGACCAGCCTTCTTTTTGGCAAACACATCGTCTTTCCTGCTGTAATTCATATGTGGATGTACAGATTTCTTTGAGAGACACCAACACAGATTCCAGCATTTTATGTTTTCTCAAAACATGCAGGCTGTTAAATTGATCAGACTATTCTGCTTATTTCACCAACGGATGAAGAACAGACCAAAGAAGACATTTAACTCCCTCCAGCTTTATTCATTTTGTGTAAATGAATGGATTGCAATTAAGAAGACAATTAACAACAAAGATATGGTTCTTGTAAATTTTACACTAAAAATGAATTTACAGTTAAAGAGACTTTCACAAATAATTACAGTAAGCAATATCCAAATATCTATTCATATGCCTGAATAGTTTATATATATATATATATATATATGTATATACACACACTCACCTAAAAGATTATTAGGAACACCTGTTCAATTTCTCATGAACGCAATTATCTAATCAATCAAACACATGGCAGTTGCTTCAATGCATTTATGGGTGTGGTCCTGGTCAAGACAATCTCCTGAACTCCAAACTGAATGTCAGAATGAGAAAGAAAGGTGATTTAAGCAATTTTGAGCGTGGCATGGTTGTTGGTGCCAGACGGGCCGGTCTTTCACAATCTGCTCAGTTACTGGGATTTTCACGCACAACCGAATGGTGTGAAAATGGAAAAACATCCAGTATGCGGCAGTCCAGTGGGAGAAAATGCCTTGTTGATGCTAGAGGTCAGAGGAGAATGGGCCGAATGAATCAAGCTGATAGAAGAGCAACTTTGACTGAAATAACCACTCGTTACAACCGAGGTATTCAGCAAACATTTGTGAAACCACAACACACACAACCTTGAGTTACAACAGCAGAATACCCTACCGGGTACCACTCATCTCCAATACAAATAGGAAAAAGAGGCTACAATTTGCAAGAGCTCATCAAAATTGGACAGTTGAAGACTGGAAAAATGTTGCCTGGTCGATTTCTGTTGAGACATTCAGATGGTAGAGTCAGAATTTGGCGTAAACAGAATGAGAACATGGATCCATCATGCCTTGTTACCACTTGTTACCACTGTGCAGGCTGGTGGTGGTGGTGTAATGGTGTGGGGGATGTTTTCTTGACACACTTTAGGCCCCTTAGTGCCAATTGAGCATCTTTTAAATGCCACGGCCTACCTGAGCATTGTTTCTGACCATGTCCGTCCCATTATGGCCACCATCCTCTGATGGCTACTTCCAGCAGGATAATGCACCATGTCACAAAGCTTTAATCATTTCAAATTCTTGAACATGACAATGAGTTCACTGTACTAAAATGGCCACCCACAGTCACCTGATCACAACCCAATAGAGCATCTTTGGGATGTGGTGGAACGGAAGCTTCGTGCCCTGGATGTGCATGCCACAAATCTCCATCAACTGCAAGATGCTATCATATCAACATGGGCCAACATTTCTAAAGAATCCTTTCAGCAGCTCGCTGAATCAATGCCACGTACAATTAAGGCAGTTCTGAAGGCGAAAGGGGGTCAAACACAGTATTAGTATGGTGTTCCTAATAATCCTTTAGGTGACTGTATATATATATAAAGCACATTTAAAAACAACACAAGTTGATACCAAAATGCAGAACAGGTAAAAACTAGACAGAAAATAATACAAAAACCAAATGGACAATTGAAAATGAATCACTCCCCCCCAAAAGAAATGTGTCTTCAAAGAGGATTTAAACATAGAAATAGACGGGGAAGTTCTAATGAAGGCCACCTTTAGCTTGAAAACGTGAACGAGGGACTGAGAGGAGTAAATGACTGAATGACCAAAGAGATCTCGAGGCAGTATACGGTGTGAGGAGATCACTTGACCTGTAGCCAGTGTAGAGAGTTGAGTACATGAGTAACATGCTTGCTCACGTTTACTAGTCCCTGTCAATAATCTGGCTGCCACATTTAGCACCAATTGGAAACGATCTAATCTAGGCAAACCCAGATAGAAGGAATAACAGTAGTCTAACAGTAGTCATAACTTGATGTTATGAATGCATAAATAACCCTTTCAATGTCCTTCTCAGAAAGCATCTTCTTAACTTTAGCAATGGATCTTAACTGAAAAAAACTGCTTTTCACAACAGCACTGATCTGACAGTTGGTCAAAACACAAAGTTGGATCGAAGATGATACCAAGGTTTTGACTCTGTTGCTCACATTGTAGATTTTGGACCATGCTAACTAATAATGGCAGAAGTCAGAACTGATTGTCCAAAGATTAGTATTTCAATTGTATCATTATTTAACTGTAAACAAAATAACGCACATCCAGCATTTAATGTCACAAAGACATTCAAACAGATTAGACACAGAACAGCTGTTCTTAAGAGGAGGATAAAGCTGAATTTCATTGGTATATAAATTATATCATAAGAATGTGTTTTGAATAATATGACCAATGGGAATCATAAACCAAAAAGAAGAGGTCCCAAAATGGAACCCTGTGGAACACCATAAGAGATTTAAGCACAAGATGGGAAAGATTTCCCTATATTAACAGAAAAAGTTCTCTCTTTAAAATCACTTCAGGTCCCTGAAACCCAGCTACCTGGTCAAGTCTTTGTAAAAGAATGTCATGATCTTCTGTGTCAAATGCACTTAAATCAAGCAGGAATACAGCAAGAACCAGAGTCGAGAGAGTCAATTAGAATTGGTAAACTTCAACAAAGCAGATTCAGGCTGAATCCCAATTCTCTGTCTTACCCCTTACCCCTTCCCCTTCGTCTTACCCCTAGCCCTTGTCCCTCAAAACCGAGTGGTAAGAGCTAGTGCAAACATACCCCTATGAAATGACAACGCATTCTCACCCCAAGGCGTCACCTTTGACCATGCTTCAATATTTGACGTTTTAGGCGCCCTTTAGCGATCTTATGGCGTCATCTAACTGACGCTAAAGGAAAGCGTCAGTTAGAGGACGCGGTTAGGTTTAGGTGTGGGGTGGGGGTAGGGTACACGCGATCCTAGGGCGTCATCTAACTGACGCTAAAGGGCGCCTAAAGCGTCAGATATTGAAGCATGTCCAAATGCTTCCCAAGGCGTCAGTTAAGTGACGCCTTGGGGGTGAGAATGGGCTGGAAATGAGACACCACTCGGTCACGTCATCTTGCATCGTCCTTAACTGGCGTCTGTGTCACCCGGGGCAACAAGTGTTGATCACAAACTTCTCGAAACTTTTAAGATGCAAAGAAAAAATATCAACAATAAGATGACTTGATCGCGATTGATGTTGCCATGTTACAGTCTAACAAGTGGATCGCATAATCCATTAATTTTTTTCATTGTGTCATCAAGGGATTGAAAATTCCTTGATATTCAATCGAAGATTATATTTCCCCGTGGTTCCTATTCATCAGAGGAGAAAGCCTAAATGTGATTATGTCGAAGAGGGATTAATGTGGAGATAAGCACAAGGTAATGCATGGTAATGATCTGACAGGAGTATTCCTCCTCCTTCATTTGCATATCTTAAAGTGCTGACAGGTGTGCCAGGGCACGAGGTAGAAATGAGCGCTGATAAGACACTGACTGTGGGCTGTTTTATACCTTTGAATGTTGCCGATAATGTGGACATTGGTTCTCTCTCACACACACACACAAAAGCATGAAAACACTCCGAGTATGTTTGTCACCAACGCATTCTCACCCCAAGGCGTCACCTTTGACCATGCTTCAATATTTGACGTTTTAGGCGCCCTTTAGCGTCACTTACATGACGCGATCCTACGGCGTCATCTAACTGACGCTAAAGGAAAGCGTCAGTTAGAGGACGCGGTTAGGTTTAGGTGTGGGGTGGGGGTAGGGTACACGCGATACTAGGGCGTCATCTAACTGACGCTAAAGGGCGCCTAAAGCGTCAGATATTGAAGCATGTCCAAATGCTTCCCAAGGCGTCAGTTAAGTGACGCCTTGGGGGTGAGAATGGGCTGTTGTCACAGAGCATCTTTATGTCTAATGTAGTCTGTCTGCAGCTCTGTTGTAGGCTGTAGCACTTGTGAGGGCACTGATAAATCAAATTGAATGTTACACTGAGGTATTTTTTTTTTTTTTTTGCATTCACACACATGCACTCTTTGCGATGTGCCTCATGCATCATTTTATCTGAATCTGCCACATGTTGTTGATTTTTCTCCACCGACAGGCAGCCCTGTCTCATAATATATGCTTGGCTGGTGTTCATAACAGTACAGAATCAATCGTTATATTGGCTACACACCACACTGGAAATGCTGAAATATCCTTCTCGACAATAAATGCGCTGTGGCCTGCTCATACGGTAATATCCTTTACCAGGACTATTCAATCCATGCAATCTATATCATACAGCAACATCATTACAAGACAATTTTCCTCTGTATTCTTATTGACTAGCAGTGCATGTGCATATGTCAAATGTCAGATATAATTGGGCAGAAGTACAAATGGAAAACAAATTTATATTCATTACTGACAATGCTAATGGATCTCCTGTTGGGTTCTTTACTGTTAAATCAACCCTTGTATGTAAGTTTGTTTGGGTCATTCTTAGGAATCTGTCCATTTCTGTCCCTTTTCTATCCCTGTGACTTTAGTTTATACTGATATAATTAAAAGGAGAAATCTACTAAACCTTTAACTCTGTATGATGTGCCATTCAACATAAATGTTTTTTTTTCCTCTGAATATTTGCATGTTGTCACATGTCAACATATTTTAATTTAATTGATACAATACTGTAGAATTTAAATTTAAAAATGAAAGCTGCATTAAGCGGTGTTCAAGCAGTTTTGGTCCTTTAAGGCCTTTAATCACAAAAGCATCAAAATACATTAAGTTTTATGTAGCAAGCATTTAACCACTGACATCATAGATGGAATAGACCATGTTTTAGCATGATTTACCATGATACACCACATTTGAGTGTGATTTCAACGCATTCTCACCCCAAGGCGTCACCTTTGACCATGCTTCAATATTTGACGTTTTAGGCGCCCTTTAGCGTCACTTACATGACGCGATCCTACGGCGTCATTTAACTGACGCTAAAGGAAAGCGTCTGTTAGAGGACGCGGTTAGGTTTAGGTGTGGGGTGGGGGTAGGGTACACGCGATCCTAGGGCGTCATCTTACTGACGCTTAAGGGCGCCTAAAGCGTCAGATATTGAAGCATGTCCAAATGCTTCCCAAGGCGTCAGTTAAGTGACGCCTTGGGTGTGAGAATGGGCTGGTGATTTTCATTATTTACCATGTTCCAGTATGATTTACCATGAATCTAGCATGATTTACCATAGTTTCGTGCTTGAACTCCTAATAAGAATGAGACCTTTTTGACGGTTATAGCGCCACCTATGGTCCGATCTTCACGAAACTTTGCATGCTTCCGAACCATGTTAGGACATATATGCTCATCAATTTTATTGAAGTTCTGACCTTTTCTTTAGGATTTATTGGCTTTTTTTGTATTTGTATTTTGCCACGGACCCGTTTCTAAATGACCCTGTTATAGACAACCAAATGCAAAATTTCAACTTTTTTTTCGATAATTATTGATCTAGAGAGTCCAGAGAATTGTCCTAGACTGGTCTGGATCCGATCGGGCGAAAAACCAGGGGCTAGTTTGCAAAAGTAAGTTTTGGACAAAATTCGACATTCGACATCAAAATTGTTTTCACAAAATATTTTCAAGATTTGTAATCACAACATTTTTTTTATTTGTCAAATCAACTTGAAAATTGATTTATTTAGTTCAGATAACTTATTATTTTGAGTTTCTGATTATTAAATCAATCTCCGTCATTGTATTAACTCACTTTTTCCAGTTCAATCAACTTAAAATTTTAAGGAAACTACTTACTTTTTTAAGTTAACCCAAAAATATTTTTTACAGTGTGGTGTAAAAACCTTGAGGCTGAGTCAAACGGTTCTTGGAGTTATGAGCAATTTAGTACTTTTGGTTGCTGTAACGCCACCAATCGGGCTCATACAGGTTCTCCCCAAATTGAGGCCTACCATCTGGCTGAGTTTTAAGTCTCTAGTCCTTATGGTCTGGGCTGCACGATGGGTTTTACGGCAAAATAATAATATTAAAAACCCTTACAAATACAATAGGTTTTCAGCACTTTGTGCTTGAACACCTAATAAAAATATCATACTTTCACAGTTTAACTTTCTTCCGAAATGTGTTATCTAACTTTGTATTTCTTTTCTCTTTCACAGTCTTTGTAAATAGTAAATAAATTTGTCTATTAGGCATATTCAGTTCATTTAACCTCGGCACAAAGAACAAAAATATTGAAAGTGAATACTTCAATGACATTTTGCTGGATAAGGATATGGTTTGCTGGTTTAAGCATTTTTGTGGTGACCTCCTGCCTTGTAATATTTTCAGTGTAGCAGAGTTGAATTGTTATTGCTCAAAATATGTTTTGAAAGAGAAACTCCATAATTAATAATATACATGTATATAATTAGATTATGTAAAGATGTAGATGATTCCACCAGAATTTTCTCAGTTGTTTATATTGAAACAACTACCATGCTGTGAACACACATTTAGGAGTAGTTATTAAATAACTACATTTGTAAATGATTCATTTGAGTATTACAGCAGTTATTGTGTCTACAGGGCCACCATAATTAATGGAAATATGGTCGTACTGCTTTGAATGGAAACAGATTATCTTATAAAAATCAGCCATTTCAAATAATATAACAAATTTGTATTTCATTTTTTTTTTTAAATATGTATTTATTGGTTTATGCATTGGTAGGTTGTTTGACACAAATTGCACTGTTTCCTTGTAATGAGACCACTACAGAAGCCATTTTAATGTTATTTTGCTCTCAGTCACGTGATCATCAAATACACAGATTGTAGACACTGCAGACAATCACAGCAGAATAAGGTCTTCTAACTGTCTCCTGACACGGCTCATGCAGGGTCCCCAGGAGTCACTGTATCAATTGTGGTGCCGTTATCGGTGTGTAATCGGGCATGAGAAAGGCCAGCTTGCTCTGGGTTGGGGGCTATTGTGAGGGTCCCATCTGTGACTGCTGTGTGGAAAGGGGGGTTACTGGCCTGGAGGTCTCTGACACATGTCTGTGAATGGTGGGTGTGAGACAGGGCAATGAAGAAGCAGCTGATACGCCTGGAAGTGTGGGTGCATTGAACAACCTGTCTTTTGCAATAAATATTTTGCTTTTACCCCCCAGATTTCAAAGAATGTGTTCCTTTTCACTATCCGCCAGTGTTTCATTCACTAAAATGAAAATTACCCCATGATTTACTCCTCAAGCCGTCTTAGGTGAATATGGCTTTATTCTTTCAGACCATCCTAGTTATATTAAACACACTGATGCTTCCGAGCTTTATAATGGCAGTGGGTTGCAACCATCAGTTTGAAGCTCAAAAAAGTGCATATCAGCAGTTACGCTTTAGGTGCAAGTAATTGAACATTTTTTTTACACAAACTCATCTCTTTGCTTCAGAATGCCTTTATTAACCTCTCGGAGTTCATTTATGATGGATGGATGCACTTGTTTGTACTTCAAACTGATGGTTGCAATCCACTGCCATTATAGCAACGCATTCTCATCCCAAGGCGTCATCTAACTGATAATTTTGACCATGCTTCAACATCCAACGCTTAGCGTCGGGGCGTCATCTAACTGTCAATTTATCTTTAGCTTCAGTTAGATGACGCAGTTAGGCAGTGGCGGCTGGTGAAAATTATTGTAGGGGGGGCTGAATAAGAGGTGGGTCTGGGGGTTCCCCCCCAGAAAATTTTGAAATTAGTAGATGTGATTTCCTGCATTCTGGTGCATTTTAGGCCTTAGGCCATGCCCTTACCTATACCAATAAAATAACTTAAACCAGTCAATACCAATGGTCAAATAATAAAATAATAATAATAACAGTTTGACAGTTAATGATAATGAACAAGTTGCATGTTTATTATGCTCTGTGTGCTGACAGAAAAAGTGCAAACGCATAATATTGATAAATTATAATATAATAATAATTATAATACCTATAGGTAATACAAAAAAATAATAGGTAATACAACAATCTAGTTTAATCAACCCCCAGCTGTAGACTACATATTTTTGACAAATTGACAATTGGATAATGGATAACAATGTGTTGATACTAGCGAAAGAGAGAGAGAAAAGGCTCTGAAAGAGAGGTTGGGACAACATTCTTGATTGTAACACCCAAGTATGAGAAGAAAGTTGATTTTAACTAGTATGAAACACAGTAATCTATCTCAGAACTTAAAAACATCAAAAACAAAGCAAACACACAGGTATTAATATTCCTATAACTTTTTTAATATCAAATGTGTGTGAAAAAGTGTTTATGTGTGTGTGAGTGAGTGAGTGAGTGAGTGAGTGACAGAGCGACTAACTTTACATTATTTCCACTCGACGTCACTGGCGCTGCCATTCTTCTCTCATCTGAGGTAAAAAAATGTCCCGTGGTGCGCGTGCACAGTGCACTCCCCTAATCTGATACTGTGGGCGATATTTTCAGCGCCCCCAAACCATAAAATTTGACGGCGCTGATTGGCGAAATATAAACTTTTTTGCATAGCAACCGGGGAACCATTGGCTTAAATTCCAGCACTGTGGGGCTGAGCAAACTGGCGCCCTGACAAGACAGCCTATTGGCTATACTACTACACCAACATGATAAAAGTAACGAAAGTGAATGCAAATATCATTCTGGTGAGTTCAAAACACTTTTCAAAGTAAAACCATTATTAGCATATAATTAACAAAGATTATTTTTCAAAATGATAAATTATAATATATATTAAAAAAACAGACAGACAGGTCAGAGGGAGGGCGGCGCCCCAGCGCCCTCTATGGGCGAGCCGCCCCTCCAGTTAGGTTTAGGTCTGGGGTAGGGTTAGGGTTAGACGCAATCCTAGGGCATCAGGCTGCATTTACACTGCAGATCTTGATGCCCAAATCCGATTTTCTGATATCCGATTTTTTTACGACCTGCTTACATCGTCTTTTAAAAGTGACCCATATCCGATTTTTGCATTTACACTATACACTGCTGAAACTACCAAATGCAGACATTCTGACCCGGGAAATTAAGCTAAACAGCACGAACTTCAATGGATGCAGATGGGAATAAAATTATCCAGTGTTTTCTTTACAAAATATTTCAATAATTAAGTCATTGGTCTCATACGGCGGAGAAAAAAAAAGAGGAGAGGCTCTAGCCACGAGCACTTAAAACGATGCCTCATATCTTGTGAAATGTCTTCAAAACGGATTTATTTCTGTAACAACCCTGCATTTTTGCCTGCACTCTTCACCCCAAACACTCAAAAAGACATGAAACCTCCGCATTGCTCCGCTGTGTGTATCCTTTCTTCCATCGCGCCTATAATCGCGCACTTTTTAATGACGTACGACTCGCATTACCGGGGAATATCTGATTTGTCTGCTTACATGGCAAACGCAAATGCACGTATCTGATTCATATCCGATTTATTACCACATTTGAATGAGGCCTGAATCCGATCTAAGAAAATCGGAATCCACGCGTTTTTTTCCTGCTTACACGTTCACTGGCCATATCCGATCTGTGCCATATGAGAGGAAAAAAAATCGGATTTGGGTCACCTGAACCATGCAGTGTAAACGAGGCCTGACTGACGCTAAAGGGTGCCTAAAGCGTCGGATATTGAAGCATGGTCAAAATGAGAATAAAGCTCGGAAGCGTCAGGATGTTTATTAATATAACTCTGATATTATCCGTCTAAAAGAAGAAAGTCGTACACCAATGGGTTGATGGTGTGTAAATCATGGGGTAATTTTCATTTTAAAGCGAACTACTCCTTTAAAATACCTATTGAGGTGTCCATGTGTCTTTTCATCTACCAGCAGAAAACTTCATATCGTCATATTGACGAACTTGTCTTTGACATTCAGCGCCATCTCCAACACGGAGAGCGAGAGTGTTGGCTGATTGATCCCGTGGCTTCCTCTGCCGGGGATCAGTGGGTCAGGCTGCTGGAGATGATAAGCTGAGATGGAACAGGGCTATCACTGCTCTGGGGTCAGGACCCCTCTGTAAATTGAGCTGATTACTGCCACTGCTGGTCAGTTTTGCAGGGAAGATCCGTAATCATCAGCCAGGCCAGGGTACACAGACAGTACATTTTGTAGTAATGGGCATGGCTGAAAAATGTTGTCCCAATATAGTACAGCCAGTGGCTTATTGCTTTTATAAAACCATTCCAAAACCAGCATTCTTATGTTAGAAGATCTCTAGACCATGTAATCTAAAGGTAATAGTTGGCCTCTATGGGTAAACAGCGTTCAAAAATATATATATATATATATAAAGTATTTGAATTACATAAAAAGTCTCAATCCATTTGGTTTACACAGTTGTAATATAAACTAATACATTTATTGTGATGCATATTTGTTAGTCATAACAGGCAATAAACGATGTAAAATTTCTACAACAGTGTTTTAAATAACCAGGTTTATATGTCCATCATCAATAAATCTAATTTCTTTCATTCTCAACTGGATATTGCTTGATCCACTGACAGCTAGCATATTTTCATATTTTTTAATGGATCAATTGAATTGTTTTCACAATGCATAGATTTATGCTGATTGTAAGCAATTTAAATAATTAATAAATTATGTTTTAGGACTAGGTGAAACAATCCCCTGTTTCACAATGCGATCATTTTAAAATAAATCAAATAGATGCAAATAGTGAATAATAAACTATGCAACTATAGCATGATTTTTTTTAATGCATACATTTTATTTGTTTTTTACCTGTTTCATTTATGTTATGAAATTCATATACTGAATATGCTGTCATGCTTTCACAACATTTTGTGTTCTCTCATATTCGCCACAGTATGCTTTAGTGTCAAAACATTTTATAAGCCTAATTTTATAACAGAGAGATATTTCGATTTAAGATTTAATTTGAATGATGGTTCCATTCATGATGGAGTCTGGGAAAATTGTGTAGAGCTAAATTTGAATGATGATACTTGTGCATCTCAACCTTCTGGGACACTTCTCAACACCCCATCAACACATTCGCACACAGAAAAAGAAAAAAACTGGCAGGATTTGCACAAAGCATGAGGGTGAACAACTCAGATGGTCTCCACTCCCTACTTGACACAAGCTTGACCTGTGTGTGTGGTGTGTGTGTGTAAGTGTGTGTGTGTCTAGCCCCTCCTAGTTTCAGACTGTCTCTCTGTTCCTTTTCTGTGCCAACTGCTCAGTCAGGGCTGTCCTCCAGTGCCGGGGTGCATCCTCAGGTCACCTGGTCAATTAAATTCAAATTGAGGATAAATGATCAGCACATTATGTCCAAATAAGTAAGTAAAAGGAATTGACTTTGGAATGGCTCTGGGGAGCCAGAGAATGCAGAGCTTTACTAACAAACCCTTAGATGATACCTCAAATCAGGAATTTTGTCATCCATTTATGAAGGCAGCTACATATTGTATGCATAAAAAAAGCATAAAATACAGTACAAGATGAAAACAAAACAAATTAAGTAGGGCTGTCAAACGATTAATCGCGATTAATCACATTCAAAATAAAAGATTGTGTTTACATAATATATGTGGGTGCACTGTGTATAATTATTTTGAACATATATAAATACAAACACATGCATGTATATTTAAGAAAAAAATATTATATATATAAAATATTTATATTTATTTATAATATAAATTATATATAAATCTATATACAGTATATACATGAAAATAGTTCTTTAATATATACAAGCATGTGTGTGTGTGTATATAAAATAATTATATACAGTGCACCCACATATATTATGTAAACACAAACTTTTATTTTGGATGCGGTCATTCGCAATTAATCGTTTGACAGCCCTAAAATTAAGTAATTGTTTTCAAAATGAAATAAATGGCTTTTATACCATTTTATACTAAAATAAACTTAGAAATAAGCTGTTTTCACAAAACTGAATGCATATTTTCTTTTTATTAATTTTTCTTTTAAAGCAAGTCTGTCAATAAAAAGTTTTTAGAGAGCAATTAAATTGGGTAAAAGTAAAAAAAAAAAAAACTACAGCAACGGAACGTCACCTCAAGCATATTTTATTAATGTGTACGTTAACAGCTCTAATATATATAAAATTTGCATTTATTCTTTTCTCAATTTTTTTGCGTCATGTGTGATAGCTATTATTTTTCTACCGCATTAGACTCACACCAAAAACTAAACAATTAAACAAAAAAAAAAAATTAAACAGGCAAAAATGTTCCTAATGAGGAACAAAATATTTGGACTATAATAGAGAATAGAGATTTTAACTTGGGCCAGGATCACATAGTAACCACCCTGAACACCTAAGCAACTACATAACATCATGGATATTCTTTAAAATTAACCTAATACTTTTCATATCTATTCATTATTTTGTCTGTATCTTTAAGTATGTGTTCTTGTCTGTGTGTGTTTATGAGAGAGAGAGAGAGAGAGAGAGAGAGAGAGAGAGAGAGAGAGAGAGAGAGAGAGAGAGAGAGGAGAAAGTAAAAGGCATGTAACGGTTTTTGTCCCTGAGGGCCTGATGACACTAAAGAGACACACAGAAGAAAGGAGGAGGGGAAGCCCATCACCCTCTGCTCCATTCTGTTCTTTTACAACTTGACAAAATAGCCTTTTAATTTTGTTGAACGTCTGGGGCGTCTGCGGCTCTGCCTGCATCAATCTCCATCATCAGCAGGCTCCAGGCACTGAGTCCCCAGGGTCCTCTCACTGCCAGAGGACCACTTCTGGGTACATGGCAAAAGAGTGCCGCTGTACAGCCAGGAATAGAGTTCACCATCTTTCTATGCTCAAATTCTCTCTCTCTTTCTTGAGATGTTACCATGACAACGATGTACTAAAAACAACTTTTTCCTTTGTATTTTTCACAGAAGTCAACATCATCAAAATGATTTCAGTGTCACTTTGTAATATAAAGACTACACACCTGTAGACTGAAAAGGTAATATGTATGCGCATGACATAACAATTTTCACAAATTTGGTTGTAGTTTACGAAAATGATTAAAAACGCTGTATTATGCTGCCAGACCATAGTTGGCGATATCACTTTGTAAAGAAAAACTATGCGCCTTGATGTCAGTGTCACTTTGTAATATAAGGACTACACACCTATAGACTGAAAATGTAATAGGCCTATGTATGTGCATGATATCCCAATTTTCACAAATTTAGTTGAAGTTTATGAAAACGAATAAAAACGCTGTATTATGCTGCCAGGCCAGTAGTTGGCGATATCACTTTGTAAAGAAAATCTACGCGCCTATATGGACTGAATATGTAATACGTATGCCCACAACGACATTGTTTCCACAAATTCACGTTTTTGTAGTTTACGATTGTCAATGTCATTTTGTAAAAAACAAAAAACTAAACACACCTAGACTGAACATGTAAATGGTTGCCATGGTGATCTCTCTCCATTCACTGCAGTCTCACTGATATAACTTTACATGACCAAGTATGCAGACACTCCTTTCTGATGCCAGTTGTTTGCTCCTACAACATAAGTCTGCTGACTAGCCAATAAAAATTCAACATGAAATGGCGTTGTCATATTCATCTTTAGTTTCACTTTCATAGACTTTCAGTTTTTCGTTCATCACATGTGTTCCTTTGTTTGATTTTCCCGCTCCTCATCAGTTGTCATGGACACTCATCAGATCATCACACCTGTTCTTCATCTCCTCAACACTAAGTTCCTCACTTTCTCTGTGTTTGTGTGTGCATGTTACACACGCTGTTACTTTCGCGGCGTCGTTGTGGATTACTGGAGTTTGTTTTCATTAAAGAACCATTTTGAACTGTCCTTTGTCTTCATCCTTGTGACAGGTGTATTGATCAATGTGACAAGGCTAAAACTTAAACTTGCTTCTATTTATCCTCTTCTCCTTAGCAATGACTGCATCCATATTCTCCTCTTTTGCGTACTCTTTTTTTAGTGCACATAAAAAAACCAACACAGTCTCATCCCAGAAAGTCATATAGCTGACGTCTTGGGGCGTATTTTGACCATACGTCAATATCCGCCTTTTTAGGGCCCCCTTAAACGTCGCGATCCCGGGCCGTCATACAACTGACGCTTTACCTTTAACGTCAGTTAGGTGACGGGTTAGGTTTAGGGTTAGGTTTAGGTATGGGGTAGAGTTAGGATCCCATAACCTCATCTACCGACGTTTAAGGGGGCCCTAAAAAGGCGAATATTGACGTATGGTCAAAAGACGTCCCAAAACGTCAGTTATATGACGTCTTGGAATGAGACCGGGTTGAAAAAAACACAACCGTCATCAATTCTTCTTGCTCTATTTGTTTACCACGAGCACTGATGATGATGTTTTATTCTTCTATAATAAAATTCAATGGGTGTCGTCATCATCATACAGTCTACATACATTCCCAAGTTAGAATCATGTCGAACAGTATGATTTCTAATGATATTTGTCGAAATCACACAGTCTGTAACATTATGACAGATTTGGCTATTTCATAACTAATAGGTGCATAAAATCAGGCTATTCCTTAAACAAATAGCCTATGGCTGCAGTAACAGTAAGAGCCTGTAACTTTTATCATAGACGCATGCTGTTCGGTAAATGTGCAATAAAAGTTTTAAATGTTCTCACAGTAAGGCAAATGTATTGTAAAAGAATAAAATGTATTGTATGTAACAGCAAAAATATGCAGAGTCACAAAACACATTCGTTAACCACCTGTGTGGCTACAACTGTGCTAAGTGCTTTCATTTGGCAAATCATAATCAATTATGTTTTCGGCAAATTATGTGAATGAGCGGTCCCTCTGGGTTGCCATCTCATCTTGTTGAACTCAATTAGCAGTAATTAACACGTGCTAATGAGATGAAGTGGAATCCAAAACAAACAGTGGGAGCTCAGCCTCATATCTTAACAGCAACAGAGGCTGAACGCAGAAGGTCAGGTTCACCACAACCGTCTTCAAACAATTACGCAATCTTACTCGTGCAAATCCTTCAAACCAAGCTAGAGCAATGGCAAATAATAAACAAGATGGTGTGTGATGTTTAAGCACTCATGGTTTTTTTTTTATTTATTTGGTGGTTTTGAGGGTGGTTTTGTAGTTCACCATGTCTTTACACCCATTCAAGCACAAAACACATTAAGTTTTACAATCAGTTGTAGGCTATTCCTCTCTCTCTCTCTCTCTATCTCAAGTTGACTGCACAAGCTGACCACAACCCTTATTCTTTCGTATTGGCTATATTTTTCATCCGCTTGACAAATATTCCAGGCATAAAAGTGCAAGTCAGACACTGGTGAGATATCACTTTCCCTGTGAGAATAAAGCTGTGTCCTCTTTCACATTTAAAGGCTAATGCATCTTTCTTCACAGAGATGCATTGTAACAGCACATTGATCTTCTGCAGAACTCCTAACATTTTAATGAATAACACTCATAAAAATAAACATGTGTAATGGTCCATCAAAGAATGCATTTATTATCAACAACACAGAGTTCTTGATGTTAGCATAGGCTATTATTGGTCAAAAAATGAGGGATCCAGGTGCTTCATTGATATTAATAATTAAATTTACAACCATATTTTACAACCTATAAATCATCTTTTTATAACTATATAAGCACTACTCTTTATGGAACATGTAAAAAGAGACTCTTTAGCACCATATTGGCAGCATATTTTAACAAAGTGTTCTTTACGTTCTTTTTTTTTTTTTTTAAGAACAATAGAAAGGCAAAGGCAAAACCCCCAATTGGAACCTTTATTTTTATGGATGGCATAGTAACAGTTTTCGAGGTTATTTACTTCACATAGGCCTATTGCATGATTATTTTTTTAAGTTCCGCTGTAAGATTAGATATCGCGTAAAGCACGCACGCATGACTAGTCTTGATGAAACAATAAAGTCGTAAGAACACGTTCTCTCATTGCATTGATGAAGAAATCCCACGGTTAATTATATCTATAGCATCCAGGCATGAGGCTTGTTCGCTGTCTGTCGTGACCATATCTCTCTGTGCAGCTCCTCCAGTGGTTCCCAGTGTAAAGCTTTTGTTCGTAATATGAAGGAGTACTCAAGGAGGCTCTGGGTGCACGCTGAATTCGTTTATTATGAAGATTGATTAAATCAAATCACACAGGCAAAGTGTTCACTCGTGTCGTGCTGGATGCATACTGAACTCTCCAGAGCTATCATATGACTGACATGCGAGATGGCCAATAAGAACACAGGATACCATATCCATAGCATACGATAGGTTCTTAGCAGAATGTAAGAATACTACATCCCCCTTTTTCTGAAATAAACAATATAAGGAAAAGTATTGCATATCACCTTAACTTAAAAGAACATTCAGCTTTCAAATGGTTAAATGCACGAACTAAGCACCAATAGATTATTCTACTGAAGAGTTAGCATAATGTGTTCACATATGAATGCATTGTCACATATAGAAAACACAACCGTTTGAACATAGTGAACAATTTTTTTTTTTTTAAGGGCAGCGATCCGCCTACACCCTTGTACAATCACAGATCCAGAATGACTCTGGGCTTTATCTGGCGTCCATATCTGGTTCTGTAAGGAATGGGCAGATCACCAGTGCGGTCAGGTGTGTGTTTACCATGGTGTGGTGCACTGTTAATGTGTGTTTCACACAGCTCAGCACCATCATGCCCTGAGAATATGTCCGAACTGTCCTGGGGTTCCTTTGTGTCCAGGAGGTGGCGTCTGTTTCGTCGATATTCCCGTCCATCAGGAGTACGCACATGGTATGACCTCTCAGTGTCAGCTGTTCTGACAATAACGGCTGGTTTCCAGTATCCTTGCTCCCGTACTCTAACTGGCTGTCCTTCCTTGAGCTGAGATAAGGGTCTAGCCGATCTGTCGTAATAGCTTTTCTGATTCTGTTGTTTGTGCAACCTCCTTGCTCTGACATCCTTCCTGCTGACGACTTTGGGCATGAGCTGCTGGTGGGTATTCGGTAAGGTCGACCGCAATCGGCGACTCATCAACAGCTGGGCTGGGGACTTGAAACCATCAACCGGGCTGTTGCGACACTCCAGGAGACTGAGGTGTGGATCACTTTTGTCAGCTTTAGCCTTTTCTAGCAGCATCTTTGCAGTTTGCACAGATTTCTCTGCTAGCCCATTGCTCTGGGGGTAGTACGGGCTTGTGGTGGTATGCTTAAATTCCCACGTTCTTGCAAATGTTGCAAACTCACCCGAGCTGTACTGGGGGCCGTTGTCTGAGATGACAGTCTCCGGAATGCCATGACGGGCAAAAGCGGCTTTTAGTTTGTCTATTACTGCAGTTGAAGTTGTGCTGCCGAGCTTGTCCAGCTCAAAAAATCTGCTGTAGTAGTCTACAGTCACAAGAAAATCCTCATTGTTCCAGGTGAACAAATCGGTAGCCACAACTTGCCATGGCCTATCAGGGACTTTGTGACTGATCATGGGCTCTTTGGTGTTGGAGGGGCGGTGCGTGAGACAGATTGAGCATTTCTTAACTATGTTCTCTATTTCCTTTCCCATCCCAGGCCAAAACATGACGTCACGGGCCCTCTGCTTGGTCTTCTCGATGCCTAAGTGACTGGCGTGTACACGTGACAGCATGTTAGAGCGAAGGCTTGTGGGAATGACAATCTTTTCACCTTTGAAGATTATACCATGCAGGCACGAAAGCTCGTCACGGTGATTCCAGAATTCTGACACACTCACGGGACACTTTCTCTTTTCCTCAGGCCATCCTCTTAGAATCACTCCTTTCAGTGTCTGGAACTGTGGGTCCTTTTCACTTTGACTTCTAATTTCCTCCAATTTTGAGTCACTGACGGGAAGACTGCTGTAAACTGTGTGCACTTGAATATCCATACCTTCACTTAGGCTTGTGTCCTGGTCAGACAGCGACTTTCTGGATAATGTGTCTGCAACAGGGATATCCTTGCCTGGTCGATGTACGATGGTGAAATTATATTTTTGGAGCTGGAGGATCATCCTCTGTAGCCTTGGGGGAACTGATGCCAGGGGTTTCCGCATTATGGACTCAAGGGGTTTGTGGTCACTCTCAACAATGATTTGACGGCCATAAATGTATTGATGGAAGCGCTTGCAGCCAAATAGTATGGCAAAGAGCTCTTTCTCAATTTGAGCGTAATTGACTTCGCATTCAGAGAGCGACTTTGATGCGTACGCGACAGGTCTTCCATCCTGTAGCAGAACTGCCCCGAGCCCGTACTTTGAAGCGTCAACTTGTAACCTTATCTCCTTTAGAGGATCGAAATAGGCCAAGACTGGGCCTGGTGCGCATGTGAGGAGCTCTTTTATCTTCTCGAAGGCTTTGTCATGCTGGGCATCCCAAACAAACTCACTTGACTCCTTTAGGAGCTGTCGCAGCGGTGCGTTGATTTCAGAAAGGCCAGGTGCAAATTTGGAGAGGTAGTTAATCATACCTAGCACTGTCTCGAGTTCTCCCTTGTCGTTAGGTGGCTCCATATCTCTCACGGCAGCAATTTTGGCAGGGTCAGGCTTCACTCCCTCAGCAGTGAGGAGATGACCAAAATAGCTCACCTCTGTAGCACAGATGAGACTCTTTTCTGGATTGAGTCTGACTCCTCTCTCTCTGGAACGCTGCAGCATTCCATGGAGATGTTCATCATGTTCAGCTTTCGTATTCCCATAGATGAGAATATCGTCAACAATGGCCATGACCCCATTCAGACCTTCATACGTTTCATCAATTTTCCGCTGGAACTCGTCTTGGGCTGAAATAAGTCCGAAGGGAAGGCGTCGGAAACGGTAACGCCCAAAAGGTGTGTTGAAGGTGGTCAGCCTTGAAGATTCTTCAGTGAGCTTTATGGCCCAATAACCCGATCTAGCATCCAGGACACTAAAATATCGGGCACCAGCTAACCTGGATGTTATATCCTCGAGAGTAGGTAATGGGTAATGAGGTCGCTTGATGGCCTTGTTAAGGTCCCTTGGGTCCAGACACACCCTCAGCTGACCTGTGCGGGGTTTCTCAGCCACAACCATAGAGTTAACCCATTCAGTAGGCTCGACGACTTTAATGATGACATCCTGTCTTTCCATGCTCTCAAGCTCCTCTTTAAGACGACTGCGTAGTGCGAGAGGAACGCGTCTGGGTGGGTGGACTACTGGAGTTGCGTGCGGATCTAAGTGTATGGTACACTCACCAGGGAAAAGTCCAATCCCTTTGAAAACATCTGCAAACTCCTTCAAGATTGGCACTTCCATCTGTGCTTCTGTAACAGATAGTACTAATTTAATGAGCCCAAAGTCAATGCATCCTTTTAGACCTATGACCGGGGGTGCGTTTGTGTCGACTACATAAAAAGTCATTGTCATCTCAATGTCTTTGTGCTTGCATTTCAGTTCACATTTGCCTTTTACCGCCAGGCGTTCACCACCATAGCCAACCAAGGGGCGAGATGTCGGCTGCAGAGTGCACTGAGTGTTGAGCTTGTCATATTCGTACAGGGAAATGACGTTGGCAGATGATCCAGTGTCTAGTTTGAACTTTACTTCGAGTTGTCTTGGACCTATTTTTAAGTACACAAAAGCTTGCTCTGTCTCTGAACTCGATCTGCCCTGTGTCACTGAGTCGATAAACAGCTCTTCATACTCATCAACTTCGTCTGAGTGTTCTGTGCTTATTGCATGGACAGTTTTCTCACAGCTGGAACGACAGACTTTTGCGAAGTGATTAAATTTACCACATATTTTGCACACTTTTCCTTTTGCAGGACAATGAGATCGATCAGTGTGAGGTTTGTTTCCACAGTAGCCGCATCTTTTGTGGTGCACTGGGGTAGTATTTCTAGGTTGCAAACTCTCGCTGTATTTCTTTGTGTGTTTATCGTTACGCTGCTTTGGAACTGCGCCTTTTGATGTATGGCGGGAGATTGCGTGCACTTCGTGTTCACGTGAAGCACTCATGCTGCTTGAAATCGTCTTTAACTGTGCCTGCGCCACTTCATGAGATCTGGCGACATCAATCGCCTTTTCGAGCGTTAACTCGGAGCCCACATTCAAAAGTTTCTCTCTCACTTTCGGTGAATGTATCCCGAACACAATGCGATCGCGGATCATTTCATCACTGTTTGCATAATTACAGTCCTTGACAAGCAAACGCAGGTCTGTCACAAACTGTTCAAATGGCTCTTGGCTTCCTTGCATTTTTTCATGGAATTTATAACGTGCGAATATCACGTTCGATTTGGGCTCGACGTATGCCGCGAAGCGGTCGTAATATGACTTTAAAATCTTTGCGTCATCTGCAGACAGTGACCATGTATTAAAAATATCACGGCCCTTTTCACCGACCCACAGGAGAAAGTAACTACATTTCTCACTCTCACCCTTTGCCTTCAGTGGTCCGCTGAACATCAGCTCCGCGTGCTGTTGAAACTTGCGCCATGCATCAGGCAGGTTAGTTGCTTCCCAGTTCATCGTGGGCATTGGAACTCCAGCGATGTCCATCCTTGTTCGATCCGTTTACTCTGACACCATGTAAAGCTTTTGTTCGTAATATGAAGGAGTACTCAAGGAGGCTCTGGGTGCACGCTGAATTCGTTTATTATGAAGATTGATTAAATCAAATCACACAGGCAAAGTGTTCACTCGTGTCGTGCTGGATGCATACTGAACTCTCCAGAGCTATCATATGACTGACATGCGAGATGGCCAATAAGAACACAGGATACCATATCCATAGCATACGATAGGTTCTTAGCAGAATGTAAGAATACTACACCCAGTGCGCCGATAATATCTCCAGCAGCCGGAGACTTTATATTATAATCATCAGTGATCCTTGCCCTCTCACCCGTACTGAAGAACAATCGCAGAGGAACATTAATCTGAGCTGGAACTGCCGTGTCCTTCTTTTCCCACATGGCTGTCGAGGTCGGGTCTTTTCTAATTGTGGATAATTTTTTTAATCACTATGAATTCACATATCTAGGCCAAACTCAAATAGATTTCAAATAGGCCTACATTTCGTTACTTGACAAAGCGACATTTTAGTAGGCTATTTAAAAATGTTTAATATTATAGGCATAGCCTATACAAATTTTATTTTATTAATATAATAATTTGGCCTAACAATATCATCCAGTCTGATTATTTAAGCAATAACCTACGTGATATATATATATATCTGATTATTTAAGCAATAACCTACGTGATATATATATATATATATATATATATATATCTTGATTTCATATTAGTACATATCATATCATAATGCTTCACGTTGCCTCGCAAGGATTGCTAAATTGATAATAAGCTTCCATATTCTACAGATCCTTCTATGCTGAGATTTAAAGGGTCGTGAAATACCATAAATCTGTCGTTGTTTACAAAAAAAACACGTCAGGTGCTTGACTTAAATCCATGTCTTGCATTTCGTGGCAATTATTAATTTTCTAACAACAATGAATTAATTTATTATCAATAAAGAAAAATAGACAAATATCATTGCTTTAAAAACATTGTTTTACACAACACTTTCGCTATATTTGTAGTGGATTTATATATATATTTTTTTATATTTATAATTCCACTATAAAATGTAATTAGTCAACATGTTTGCTAACACTCACCGTGTTGTTTCCAGTAGAAATTGCAGAGGAAAGTGTTTTCCACCTAAATTACTCTAATCTGATTGGTTCTGTTCCAGCGTGACGTCACATCGCAGGGAATAAGGTCTCTCGGCATCATCCAAACCCATGCCAGCGACAGAAGCAGACCGAGGTGCAAGTGGGAATCAAACAAAACGACCAGGAATATATTTGATATACTTTGAAATCTTTGATTTTAACTTTTTTTAAAAACGAATTAAACACCTTTACGCGTTTATTGTTCATATTCAGGCACTGGGAACATTGGAGATTCCGCGCGCTCTATTGATTTAAATGTAGAATAGCTAAGTATCTACACCACGTTAGATTGAACTAACACTTCAACTAAAGCTTGTTTTTTTATTAATCTTAATGCTAAACCATAAACTTATGTTTAATCGTCTAAAGAGGAGCTGACACTTGTCCGTTTCTTCAGGCAAAAAAAAAAAAAAAAATTGGGATGCTATACATTCAATGTATACCTTTTTGATGACTTTTTGTTTACTTGGATCAAGGACAACATAGTGTTCTCTAACTTTTGGCAACAGATTTTGACCCTCTCACCAAGGATAGCAACGCAGTGACTGGAGTCACAAAATATGGTCCACTGTGCTGGATGCGAGAGGCCTATTCTGGACAGGTTTCTTCTCAGCGTCTTGGATAGAGCCTGGCATGCAAAATGCGTGCAATGTTGTGACTGTAAATGCAATTTAACTGATAAATGCTTTTCAAGAGAGGGACGACTCTACTGCAAAAACGACTTTTTCAGGTGAGTATTTTAATCGAAGAAAGCATCACATTATTTTAAGCTCCTTCATGACCTTTCCTTTCTTATTAAAACAGTCTTAAACTAGAATTTTTCCCCATGCAAAAAATATATAATATAATGTAATATAGCCTAATATATAGCCTACATACACAACAATGGTCTATAAAATTCAGCATGCTAAAGAATAAATGCACAATGAAATTATAAAAAGAGAAATTTCGATGCGAATGGTGCACATACCATTTTAAACCCCCGAATACTAGATAACATGTTACGTGACAGACTAAAACAGTTCTCTTTGTTTACATGGAATGAGTGTCAGGCAACGGGATGAGATTTCCACCAGCACCTGACGGATGTTCCCTGCCTCGCCTCAATCGTTCGCAACGCACGCGTTTGTTTTCAAAAGCTCGAGCAAAGATGCGATAAGTGGATTTGAATAATGAATGAGCTCGAGAGGAAAGCCACAGAAATCCAGACAGAACGCATTTGATAACCATTTCAGCGAACTGCATTTACATGCACGCGCAGAGACAAAAGAATGTATATTGTGGCGTGTGAAGTTTATTCTGTTAATGCATTCTGTCAAATCAAGGCTGAACATGTGAGCAACTCTTTCCTGAAAAATTTAATTGAGTAATTTTGAATACACTATAGTTCATGCATCTTTGTGGACCGTGGAAAATGTAGCCTATTTTGATCACAAAATGCAATTTAAGAGAACCAGAATGTAAAAAAAAAAAAACAGGAGTAAAAACAAGTTAATTGGTAAGCATACTTTTCCATATAGTGTAAACAATTATTATAAAGATCATTGTGTAATAACATATTGTAAAAGATGTTTTAGATGCGAAGAATTAATTTATGTTGCATTTAACATGACGATGTTTTATAAATAAAGTGTCGCATTATAATTTGGTTAAAAGGTATTCCAAAATTTAACGCACAAAATATATTTTTTATCAGCTTTATGCATTGGAATGTTTACTTTGTATTTTTTTTATGAAAATTGTTTATTGCAATATTTAAGTGTCGCGCGCTTTCCTCTCATGTTATTTTGCTCTGTCTTTATTATTTATCAAAATTGCTGGAGAGGCCAATATTGACATGTATAGATAGCCATCATAAGGATTTTGGTTGTAGCCATTAGCTTCCCATTGTGTTATTATCAATATGCTACATTTTACTGTAACACTATAGCTAAAATATGTTGGTAGGCTATTAATATTAAATAATCTAATGACATCCACAAACATTCCTGTAATGCTAAACACATTCTATGGTGGTTCTGGCAAACAACTGCAAATTAAAGTGTAGACATCACATGTCATGTAATAAACTCACTATGGAATCAGGAATTAAATTAGAATGTTTTAAAGAAGAAAAACAACATCAGTAGGCCTATGGGTGAACCTGCTTTCATGAAACAGTTGCAGTGCCAACAATCTTTCTCACGGGCTACATTTTATTCGTTTGTTTTTATGATTTTTGACAACTGTTTTTTGCTTTGTTGACCTCCATGATTTTATGATACCTTAAAGCATGTGCTCTTCTCGCAGACGTTACGGCACTAAATGTGGAGGCTGCGCGCAGGGAATCTCGCCCAGTGATCTAGTTCGGAAAGCGCGAAGCAAAGTCTTTCACTTAAACTGTTTCACCTGCATCATGTGCAATAAACAGCTGTCCACTGGCGAAGAACTTTACATACTGGATGAATATAAATTTGTCTGCAAGGAGGATTACTTGAATAACAGCGTCGGAAAAGACACAACCCTTTTGTCAGGTGAGTCATTTTTGGAAATGAATATGAAATTATCTGCACGATGAATTCACGAACCGTGTAATAATAAACTCAAGTCTCTCTCTTTCTATCTTTCTCTCAATGTCTTCTGATCATAAGGCTATGTAATTTTATGTTGTCTTCGAACGTGTGGGGGTACTTGGAACGTATTATGACAGATGACTAAGTGGTTTCTGCGCTCTTTACAGTTACTACGTGCAGTGACCCGAGCTTATCTCCAGAATCTCAAGACCCGCAGGATGACAAAGACTCTGAGACTGGACACATGTCAGACAAGGAGACCTGCAACAATGAAAACGACGAGCAGAATCTGGGAGGCAAACGTCGCGGGCCGCGAACTACTATCAAAGCCAAGCAGCTGGAGACACTGAAGGCTGCCTTCGCCGCAACCCCCAAACCGACCAGACACATACGAGAGCAGCTGGCGCAGGAAACAGGCCTCAATATGCGAGTCATTCAGGCAAGTATGCCTACAACTCAAATACATAAGTCACTTGGCAGCGAGAGTTTATCTGACGAATGCGCAAATGTGTGCGTTCATTGGCTATTTTACGCATACCGCGCGACTTTGGAACTGTTCGTTTAATATGCAGTAGGCCTATAATATATAGTAGGTCTATAATAATAGCCTAATGTAGGCCTAAATCAAATGTCTGAAAGTGGGAGAATGTTTCCGTGTAGTTAAAATAAATGCAGTGACAGCTTTGTATAATTTGGCTAGGCCTATAGCTACTCCAGATTGGATAATAGGCGTGATGGTAGCCTATGCAAATATGTCCCCTGCTATTGTCTGACGTGATGTCCAAATGACAAAAAAAGTCAATGACATTCAGTAGATAATAGTGCTGAATTGTCTTGTCTGCAGAGTAACGACCCGTCGTGACGAATAGGGTTGAAATAGGTATTAAACGTGGAGAGCGTGTCATTATTTTGTTACTGCCATTCATTCATTTTTTATTTTTATTTTTTTGTGGCAGAAATAACGACACGTGATTTTGGTATAAAATAAAATTCTCCAAATATATCTCAATACATCCCCCCCCCCCCCTTTTTCTTTTGGATAAAGAAAAAACATCGCATAAAGTTATATAACTTTATGCGATGTTTACGTGCTTCATGCTATCTATTGCATGCAGTTAAATGTTTTTTTTCTTCTTCTTAGGTTTTCCACGGGCTGCCAAACAACATCTTTACTCTCAATAATGTTTCAGGGGTTTATTAATATGGAAAGTAATGTGTGTATTTTCTGTCGCGCAGGTGTGGTTTCAGAATCGGCGCTCTAAAGAGAGGCGCATGAAGCAGCTGAGCGCGCTGGGCGGCAGAAGACACTTGTTCTTCCGCAGTCCGAGGAGAATGAGGGCGCTGGGCGATCGGATGGAACCAGGGGAGCTCATGGCCAACGGACATTTCTCTTTTTATGGCGGTTAGTTAATATTCATGAATCGAAAAAAAAAAATACATCATAGCCAATGGGCTACTAAGATATTTTTCGGAATGCAGCAAGTTACAGTTATTATAGGCCTATATACTGTATATATATATATATATATATATATATATATATATATATATGAAGAGTTCAGATGCAAAAGCCTCTAAATGCCATTTGAAATTTTCTTCTTTAATGATTATTTTTATCAAAATTGTATATTTAAGTTCAGTGATTTCACTTAAATAACAATTAATAGGTGATAATCATTGTTATTTAAGTGAAATCACTGAACTTAAATATACAAGTTTGATAAAAATCATCATTAAAGAAGAAAATTTCAAATGGCATTTAGAGGCTTTTGCATCTGAACTCTTCATATATATATATATATATATATATATATATATATATATATATATATATATATATATATATATATACCTTAGGGCTGTGCAAAAATTAATTGAGATTAATCGCATCCAAAATAAAAGTCTGTGTTTACATAATATATTTGTGTGTGCTGTATATAATTATTTTGTAGGCCTATACATAAATACACACACATGCATGTATATATTTAAGAAAATGTGTTATTCATATATAAAATATTTATATTTATATAATATAGATTATGTACACACAGAATTTAAGCGCAAATAATTCTTACATGCATGCATAGGTATTTATATATACAAAATAATTATATACAGCTACAGCACACACAAATATATTATGTAAACACAGACTTTTATTTTGGATGCGATTAATCGCAATTAATTTTTTTCACAGCCCTAATATATATATATATATATATATTTAAAAATAATTTATTACACAATCATTTCCATGTTTCCATGTGGTAAAAACAAACATGCAAAGAATTACATTTCGCACAAATAACATTTAAAAATGTTAGATTTCAAGGCTGGTAAATTATTTTTATGTATAATATTAAAATAACATAAATTTATGTTATAATATTAAAAAAATATAAATATCATTACACACACACACACACACACACACACACGTAACTAAAATTTAAAATAACTTATATTACACAACCATTAATGTTTCCATGCTTACAAAAATTAAAACAAACATGCAAAAATTAATATTACATATAATTTTATTAATATAATACAAATATCATACATAAATGTGTGTGTCAACTATATTTAATTTAAAAGCATTTATTTTACAAAAAGCTAATCGGCCTATATATAAAACAATTTATTACAATCATTAATTCTAAAACTAAATTCCATGCTTACAAAAATATAAACTGTCTTGTAGATATAGCCTATATATTTATAAATGTGTTAAAATATAAGGCTGATATTTTTTTTAATGAAAGACACAAAAATACTGAGCAGTCATAATGTATTGAAATACAGTATTCACTTTTCTACCATATTGCCCTACAAAGTCAAAACATAGTAATTACATCAATATTACATCTAAGTGAGCTGATTTCAGTCGACAACTGTGCAGTAAGTGCTTTTTGCCCTTTGTGAGGAAGTTAAATGAGAAGGCTTTGAATGATCGCATGTAATGATCATTTGATGATCTCCTCTTTCTTACAGACTATCAAGGCGAGTACTATGGCCCTGGCTCAAACTACGAGTACTTCCCTCAGGGTCCACCGTCCTCCCAAGCCCAGACTCCTGGTGATCTAGGATTCATGACCTCCTCTGGCCCAGCTGGAACCCCTCTCGGGAGCATGGACCATCATCACGGAGCACACCACCCCTCCAATGAGACACAATGCTTCAGTGAGATGATATCGCATCACCCAGGGGACTCCCCCAGCCCAGAGCCCAGCGCACCCGCCTCCATCCACAGCATCTCTGACATGTGTGACTCCACTCCACCTTTCACATCCCTGAACTCTCTCAGTGCCAACGGATACAGCAATCTGTCCTCGGAGATGAACGAGGGAACAGTGTGGTAGCAAACCACAGACCGATTGAGGACACAAACATGTGAAAACGTCCGTTCATGCGTGATTTCATAGCAGCGAAATTTCTATTTAGTTATTTATTGACATTATTTATTTGTTCATTCGTTTACCTATTTATTTAATGTATTTATCTATTTAAGCAGCATTTGTGTATTTTGAAAGTGGAATGTCAAATATGGGTCTGCAGACCTTATAGCTGTGCTATAGACAAGCTGAAGCAGAATGTTTATATTTACAACACCTGGTGTGTCTGTTCACATGTGTGTATCATAACCTGACGACTCAGACCTCTTTGCCTTTTGAGGCTTTGCCATAATGACACTTGAAATCATCTCACACCAAAATCTTTCTCTGCTCTTCATGCGGTGGAGTTATGAGTTCCAACAAGTCTCAGAGCGTTTTGCCTTTAAAAGGGAAACTTAAAATTGTTGGGACGAACCCTTTATTTGAAATGACTTGAATTATAAGACGAAGTCTACCTTCTAAAAATCATTTCATATATGGTCAGTGGACAGAGAGGAGTCAATTGTTTACGTATATTTTCTTCAGGGGTTTAAATATCAACCCTCTTGATACCGACATGAACTTTTTTCTTCAAGCAAGGAACCAAACTTTTGTATTGATTCAATTTATATCTGACTTGTGAATCACTGTATTAGTTTGTATGATATTGTGTTTGCACAAAGAATACACTCAACAAAACCATAAATACATGTTGACAATTGAAGCGCAAATATATGTAAATGGGCTTTTTTTTAAAACTACTATAGCACTGAGAGTGACTCAAATGCATAGGGTTATTTGATAATCTGTAATTTTAAAACTGTTGAAACAAACAGTGAGTCTGGAGAACAAACTGGGTGCACAAAAAGGCATTCATAGTGGGACAAAATAATGGCAAAAGGATGGCTTTTATTTGAGGATTTGATAATGTCAGTGTTAGGAGGTCATCATTGCTGCTAAATGTAAAACGTATGAACATTTTCATAAACTTTTCAATATATTTTTGAACATGTCATACTATTTCTATATTATGACATCCAGAAAAATGACTTGCAAAATTTAGATTTTATGAACTTTCACTGACAGTGGCCTATTGAGAATAACTGAATTACATCTATAGTCTGCATTATTTCTCATGAGCATGAAATTTATTATTTATCTAATTCACTGATGTTTAGATGTGTTAATTTGGCAGTAAAATAAATGAAATAAGCATTGCACATAGCCTACAGACAATAGCCTACATAAAATGCATTTGCCACTTTCTTTAAATATGTATGCTACTTATTTTGAATAGGCTATACTAGCATGCAGCTATTGATTCGAAATGTTATTAACATGTTGATTCGAAATGTAGCATGCTGAATGCAAAATAGCCTATTATCTCTTTTTTTTTGTTTAGACCTGTACAGCTCAATTTGTTTGCCTTAACATGCTTGCTTTTAGCTATTAAAAACATTAGTCCCCAAAATCAGATAAATATAGGAAAATGTAAGGATTTATTTCTTCTGCTGAACACAAAAGAAGATATTTTGAAGAATGTTGGTAACATCATATGTCTGGTCACTAACATTCTTCAAAATATCTTCTTTTGGGTTCAACCGGAGAAAGAAATGCATACAGGTTTGGAACAACTTTAGGGCGAGTAAAATTATGAACTATCCTTTTAAAAATGATATTCTCGATCTGTAGGGTAACGTTATAATGTTTCTCTTCTCCACACACCCACAGTTTTGATTATGGTAGGTTTACTTAGAACATAATAATGTGCAGTATTAATGATTTAAACACTCTGTTGAGCTCACTGTCTAAGAAAAGACAATCTACTGTGGGCTTAGCTTAGCAAACACAAACTTATTTTGTGTGCACGTCACGAGACGACTCTTCAGGCGCGCTCTGATGATGTCATTAGAGGTGCAGCGTGGGACAGACATGGCAGCCTCCATATCACAGCAGCTCGAGGATTTGTTAAATCCTTTACCAAGTTTCGTGGATCCCGAGGACGACCAAGATGAAGGTATTATACTTAAATGTCATAACCGTTAATTTAACGTGTTGTAGGCATTTTAGTGCTATTATAATGGCCAATGTGTCACCCCAATTGCAAGCACGATGTGTCTGCATGCCTCAGTGTACTGAGAACTGACTTTACTTCACACTTATTAAGATCAACGACTTGAACATAACATTTGTTGTAGTAATAAATGCCATGGTGTGTTTTTTTTTGTTCCGTGGTTGTACCGTGTTATTCTTCAAATATCATGTAAATACCATGGTAGAGTATTTGTTTGGTAATATGGTAACCATTCAGTATCATGGTAATACTTTATGATACCATCATTGTACCATGATACTACCATTGTAGTTATAAGAACATATATTAAGAATATTATAAACTTATTACAGCAGGACCTATTATTATATGTGTGATATAGTTAATTTCTTCACCTTAAATGCTGGTTTTATGTTTCACTGACTGTTGATTCACTAATATGATTAACTGTACTCCCATGAGTGCTTAACCCTGACTCTTCATTTTGAACTGCAGAGACGAAAGCCAAAGTCATAGAGAAGTTTGATGAAGGTGGGGATGAAGATGATGATGGCGAACTTTTATCTGGCAATCTGCGGAGGCGCTCAGTTGCCATTCTGGCTGACGGTGATCGTCGATATTGTGGCAAGGCAACATCCAGAAAAGATCTACAGAAAGAGTTGGATGGATCAGGTGAGATGCAAATGTTTAACAAAAATAGAGATATTTTTATTAAGTGTTATACACTTTTTGGATCAACTAACGAATAACTTGCCTATTTGATCTGTACATAATAAGCTGGGATTGAGGAACTAATTTATATGCCCATTTTTAGCTGATGATGATGATGAAGAAGAAGAAGATGATGATGATGAAAATGGAATGCTGGAAAAGTACATGGAGTGCATCAGAGATGATGAGGAGGATGAAGATGGTGACCATGATGAAGAAGATCACGCCGATGTCGAGGAGGATGTCAATGGAGACGATAGTTCACAGATGTCCAGCTTGGTCTCTAAAATGAAGGGCACAGACTTTATGAAACTCACAGAGGGAATGGATGATCTGGGAGACAGTGAGGAAGAAGAGGACTCAACAGCCAGTGAAGGAGAGAGTGAGGTAGGCTCTGAGGAAGGTGAAGAAGAGGAATCAGCCTTAAGGACCTTCTCTAAAGAGAAAATTAATGAAGAGGTCGAGAAAGGGAAGGCAGTGAAAAATCAACTCGGTATGGATGCCTAAGCACATTCACAGTGTGCTCTAAAAATAAATAAATGACAACAATACATATATTTTAAGAAAAATAGAAAATACAAGAAAAAGACTACTCAACTTTATGCTGTTTTCAAATCTCTACAGCTCTTTGGGACCTGATGCTTGAAAGGCGAATCAAAATGCAGAAGGCTCTTGTGACAGCCAATCAGCTTCCACAGCCACAGACATTCCCAGAGTTCAAGAGCAGGGGAGGGGCTGAATACGCTGAAGCTTTAAAAAATAGTAAGTGAATTGACTCTATTTTATAAATTTAACAGTGATATAGACCATTTTGCAAGATGTAAACAACACTGGTCCAGAAGCACTTCCTGTTTCAGTTTTTTAACACTACATAAAAGCTGGGATAAAATACAACCAACAGAACATATAAAACTGAATCAAAAAGTTAAACAAACATCTTTAAGATATTTTCTTTACATGTGAAATAAAGACAACAGTTACAAACTGAAACAGGAAGTGTTTCTGGACCAGTGTTGTTTACATCTTGTAAAATGGTCTATAAAAACAATTGTGTTTTTCTAATCATTCCTCAATCCTTGTTGCAAATATGTCTGAAATTTCACAGAACACAGGTCAACTTCTAGACACTTTACCTATTGACTCATTACCCAAACTCGGATGTCAAATATTAATACTTCACTTAAAGTTGGCATTAAGCGGGAGTCTTTTCTTCCCTTTTGTGACGAGATAAACGGCTTCTCGAACAAGAAAATCTTTAGGACAGGATTTGAGTTTGTCCATCGAGAATTGATTGGACTGTTGTCATTTGGGATTGCTGCAATCTTATGTGAGTGCTAGGTTAATACTGAATGGGAGAGGTTAAAGACCCACCCTCAGCCAGAAAATGTCATCAGAGAAGAGATCATCATTGCAAGAGGGAGTGGAAGTTATTTTGATTTAAAGTATGCACATGAATAAAAATAATATATAAATAAAAATAAAGAATTTGAAGAAAAGAAAAGACCTCATGTTGCAGCATGATAATCTTCATTTCCATTGTTCTTAAAGTACTTTTTAAATTTAATTTTTAATTTATTGGTCAGCTACATAAGTAGTTTTTTTTTTTTTTAAGAAATTAATACTGTTACTCTGCAAGTTTGTATTAAATTGATCAAATGTGACCGTAAAGACATTTATGTTGTTACAAAATCTTTTTCAAATTAGTTCACCCAAAAATGAAAATTAAGTAATTAATTACTCACCCCCATGCTGTACCAACCCCGTAAGACCTTCGTTCATCTTTGGAACACAAATAAAGATATTTTTGATTAAATCTGAGAGCTAGATCAGTCCTATATAGACTGCCTAAGGGACTGGCTCTTGACGGCCCATAAAGTCATTAAAGAAAAGGTTTAAATATTCCATGTGCCTACAGCGGCTCAATTATAAGTTTATCAAGCGACGAGACTACTTTTTGTGCGAAAAAAACATAATTAACGGCTTTATTCCACTATTCCATTACTTCCTTATGGGCGCATGCGCGAGAACTGAGACGAGGACGTTCTCATTCGTCTACTTCTTGTTACCGGCTGCTCACCGCTTAGGAGTTTTACCGCCCCCTACCGTATAAAATGATGTGCTGATATAGCTGGAAGCGCAAAACTTTCTGTTTACAAGCAGAGGAAGATGCGCGCTGTACATACGCTTTTCAATTTGCGTATTTTCCGCACTATAAGGTGCACTTAAAAGCCTTTAATCTTCTCAAAAAACGACAGTGTTCCTTATAATCCGGAGCGCCTTATATATGATCATCATTTTATACGGTAGGTGGCGGTAATACTCCTAAGCGGTGAGCAGCCGGTAACAAGAAGTAGACGAATGAGAACGTCCTCGTCTCAGTTCTCGCGCATGCGCCCATAAGGAAGTAATGGAATAGTGGAATAAAGTCGTTATTTATGTTTTTTTTGCACAAAAAGTAGTCTCGTCGCTTGATAAACTTATAATTGAGCCGCTGTAGGCACATGGAATATTTAAACCTTTTCTTTAATGACTTTATGGGCCGTCAAGAGCCAGTCCCTTAGGCAGTCTATGTAGGACTGATCCAGCTCTCAGATTCAATCAAAAATATCTTTATTTGTGTTCCGAAGATGAACGAAGGTCTTACGGGGTTGGTACAGCATGGGGGTGAGTAATTAATGACTTAATTTTCATTTTTGGGTGAACTAACCCTTTAATGCTGTTCTTTCAAACTTTCTATTCATCGTAGAATCTTGAAAAATTGTTTCATTGTATCATGGTTTCCACAAACATTTAAGCATCACGCCTGTTTCCAACATTGCCAATAAGAAATGTTTCTTGATCATCAAATCATATTAGAATGATTTTTGTAGGGTTCATGTGACACCGTAGTAATGATGCTGAAAATTCAACTTTGCCATCACAGAAACAGATTGCATTTTAAAATATATTAAAGCAGTAAGTTGTAATAATATGTGACATATTTCAAATAAACACAGCCTTGGTGAGCATAAGAGACTCCTTAAAAAAAAAAAAATCCTTGTATTCTCCTAATGAAGGTTAACTGACATGAACTAACGGCTTGAAACTCGTCGTAATTCTCCCATCCTGTGTCTATTTTGGAGTCAGTGAGGAATTATCTGATCAGGAAGTAAAATTTCTGCCTTTATCACAATTTAAACCTGTCATCTTTTGTGCAGTTAAGCAATACCGTTTAAGGAAGCACAGCCCCAACATCACTTTTGGTTTTAATATCAGGATTCTTCTAGCTCTGAGAAATTAATACATTTGTGCACCTTTTTCTCAGGCAGATCTGGGTGCTTAGAGAGACTACCTGCTCCCCATTTGCATATTTATTGCATTGGTCCCTTTGCCAGCGAATGATTGATGTGGGACCGTCCTCCTGAATTTTGAACAGCATGTTGCTTTGGGGTGAAAGGAGAGGGTGCTGTGCGTGCATACTTTTGATTAGCTGTAAAGATGACACAATCTCTGCAACCCACCCCCCCCACCCCACCCCCACTCATACACAGTCCTTTTATTTATTTGCTCTTCTTTATTATGTGAAGTAATTTGTAACAGAGGCTACAGGGTTTGTTTCAGGGCTAGTAGTGTTTTTTATGTTGGTTCTGCAGGAATACTAGGATTTTACTAGTACTAGGATGTTTTATAAAATAGCATTAGCAAGTTACTTATTTTTATAGCTAACAGGACAAGTTTTTTCCCGCTTTGGTTAATTTTTTTTTGCTTTTGTATGGTTTCGAGCTTTACGGGTCTTCCAAACAATGTATATGGAATGTACACTGAACAAAATTATAAACACACACAACACTTTTGATTTTGCCCCCAAAGATCAATTTTTTTTTTCTGTGTACACAAAAGGCCTATTTCTCTCAAATATTATTCACAAATCTGTCTAAATCTGTGTTAGTGAGCACTTCTCCTTTGCTGATACAAGTCGTCAATAAGCCCTGGTAAGGTCATTTCGTTTCTTAACTTTTATTGAAGATGGTAGTGTTGAGCGTCTGCAACTTACTTTCACTTTGATTTGCGATAGATTGCAGCATGTTGGCTTGATAGGCGCTCAGCTGCTTATCTGAGGTGATGCGTGTCGCAGTAGCGTCGTCATATCTGACTAAAATAACATAACATATAGCCTATAACACGCCCTCACATGTTTATTTATTTTTTTGCATTTTTGGGAGTAGTAAAATTTACATATGTGGTTTCAACAACCAGATACATTCACACATGTCCAGTTTCGTCTGGAATGCGGCCCAGACCTAGCCTGGCATGCCAGACCTACATCAAGATGTTAGGTCTGGAAACTCTTCATTGACAGGGCTCAATCCGAGGGGCGGGATAAACGGTTGTCTTTCAAATTCTCTCTGCACGCAATTGGATAGGGCTAAAGCCAATCAGAGCAACGAAGAAAGTGACGTAGGCTACTCAGCGGAGCAAGTTGATATATTAAACTTTTACCGTATCCAGTCGAGCTGTCAACATTGAACATTGAAAATAAGAGAGATTTCCCAGAATCCATCCCCAAAATAAGGGATTTTTTTTTTGTTTTTTACACGACCCACAAACTTTAAAAATAAAACACTAATCATTAAAAGTCAAAAGAGTGAGAGAGAGAGAAAGAGACAGTATGTGTGTGTTTCTTTCTCTCTCAAACACACAAAAACAGTGTGTCATAAAAAAAAATAATATCATAGAGAATGTTTAAATATTAATATCAGCTTACGAGGGAAACGGAGCCGGAGTAGTGGTGCTTCGGGGTGCTGCAGATGATTCGGGAGAGGTCCGTGCACCTTACCGATCAGAGCGCGTGCTGACACGGAGTAAAGCCTTTATACTCGACGACACAGCACGAGTGGGCAAAAATGACAAGTTGATCGTTTCGCCACAGCTTTTTTGTAACAGTGCGCGCGGCGCCGGCCGCATCCGAGGATGAACGACTTCAAACCGAATATGTCCGAGCTTGCTCTGACCGGCTCAACTCTGTCGTCATTATGTTAAGCCCGCCCGCCGACTCTATACATGATGTGATTGGCCCTACCAGAGTTGAGTTTTTCCAGCTAAAATGTCTATGGAGAGTTGCTAGACCACACTTTGCTGCAAAATTATTTTTGCTGCCGCTAGGGTGCGTCTTGATTTCTAAGCTAGCCCAGACCACCTCCTGAAATGGTTTGAGCGATCGGATTCAAATCCGTCTCAAATGCGTTTCGAGGGGCATTTCGAGGTGTAAACGCCCCCTAAAATGTGCAGTTTTGCTGTAAGGTTGTTGATTGTGGCCTATGGAATGTTGGTCCTCTCCTCTTTAATGGCTGTGCGAAGTTACTGGATATTGGCAGGAACTGGAACGAACACGGTGTCGTATACACGGATCCAGAGCTTCCCAAACATGCTCAATGGGTGACATGTCCGGTGAGTTTGCTGGCCATGCAAGAACTGAGATGTTTTCAGCTTTCAGGAATTGTGTATAGATCCTTGCAACATGGGGCTGTGCATTATCATTCTGCAACATGAGGTGATGGTCGTGGGTGAATGGCACAACAATGGGCCTCAGGATGTCGTCACGGTATCTCTATGCATTCAAAATGCCATCAATAAAATGCACCTGTGTTTGTTGTCCATAACATATGCCTGCCTATACCATAACCCCAACACCACCATGTGCCACTCGATCCACAACGTTGACATCAATAAACATTTCACCCTCACAACGCCATGCACACTGTCTGCCATCTGCCCTGTACAGTGAAAACCGTGATTCATCCGTGAAGAGAATACCTCTCCAAAGTGCCAGACGCCATCGAATATGAACAGCTGTCTGGGTGACTGGTCTCAGACGATCTTAGAGGTGAAGATGCTGGATGTGGAGGTCCTGGGCTGGTGTGGTACACGTGGTCTGCAGTTGTGAGCCTGGTTGGATGGACTGCCTAATTCTCTGAAATGCCTTTTGGAGACGGCTTATGAAGGAGAAATTAACATTCAACAGAGCAGAGCAATAGCTCTGCAGGTGGACATTCCTGCAGTTAGCATGAATGAATGTGTTTGGGATCCTCTAGATCGGCGTATACGACAGCGTGTTCCTGGTCCTGCCAATATCCAGCAACTTCAGACAGCCATTGAAGAGGAGTGGACCAACACAGGGTTGTTGGTTCCAGACTGCATATGTGGTCGCATTTGTGCGAGTGCATGGTCATGTACTCAGTTAACGAATGCACGACAGAACATGTTGTATCAGCAGCTGCTGATGTCCGTATGTTATATGAATGAGTACATCATGAATCCATTTTCCAAACCGTGTTTTTGACTTATCCTGAATCTGTACGGTACGCCTAGAATAAGTGTTTATATTCTGACTATTTTATCCCGGGGTCGGCTCAACTGCGGAGTTGCCCATTGCCTGCGTGACTCGCCGACATTAACGGAGAGAAGTATCTCCAGCTACAATGTTCTTCCTCAAGACACGTGCAGTTTATTTATTAACGAACGTACACGTCAAGCGTATTGCACACCGATGTTGAAACGCACCAATTAGGAATTATGTCATGATAAGTGTAAGTTAAATGTACGAGGTGTGAAAAAGACGAGGCTAACAATGTCAAGATCAATATTTGTGTTGCTTTTCACACTACATTCGTTCCAGGAGCGGTGCGTAGCAGTGCAGAGATCGTTTACACACCGAGTCTATTTCTGCTGTGCTGTATGCGCAGAATTAAAGTGACAGCGCATTGTTCATGGTCAAAATGAGCACAAATTGACATGACAAAGAATTTCATCATGCATTTAATTTAAATAAAATGTAGTAATCTCACCATAAATGCATTTAATTAAATGCTACTCTTTTTTTTTCACAGTCAACTTTTTAGTATTTTTGTTTTGAGAATATTTTGATTTGATAGTTAAAATATTAAAACATTTTGCTAACATGAGGTTTTGTGTCACTGTCAGTCTTTTTACGTCAGAGCAAAATTATGGTATGCAGATTATTATACCACTATTCATGAGCACACATTGATTAATCCCATGGCATGTAGCAAAAAAAAAAAAAAAGTGCGACCAACTTAAATGCTGGTGTGACCAACTAAGAAAGTTGGGAAAAGTTAGTCTGGAACATTCCACAGGCCACAGTCAACAACGTTTTTGGTTTTTTCCAATACAGTAAAATTGCATATTTTAGGCCCCATCCACACTACTGCGTTTTCGTTTAAAAACGGAGAATTAAAACGAATACGATCTCCGTCCACACCAGCGTTTTGTCTGCGTATTAGAATTGATCTCCGTCCACATTAAAACGACTGAAAACGCAGATCACGTGACCATTCACCAACACTGGGCATGCGCGCGCCGGTGTAAACAGTGGTTGGCGAATCAGGGAAGGACACGTCATGACTGATGACACTCAATCATAGAGCCGAGCGTGAGCCTCTGCGTCATCGTTTGTAAACTCCTCTGTTTTGTCTCGTCCACACTAAAACGCCCTCTGGAGTTTCAAAACGCAGCTGCAGCGTTTCTAAACTTCTCCGTTTTAGGTCTTCGTTTTTCCCGTTTTAGTGTGGACGGGAGGTGCAAACGTAGCAAAAGGTCTCCGTTTTTAAACGAAAACGCAGTAGTGTGGACGGGGCCTTAGGCTATGTTTACACAGAAACGATTCTGAAGAGAAAACGCAAAAGTGGCGTTGCGTCATCTTTTTTTATTCTGCGTTTAGACGAGCGTTTTGTGTGGGAAATCCGCGTGCAAATGGAGACACAAAAGTGTGTTAAATTCAATGTAGTATGCACTTCAGGCGGCTAGGAGTGCATACTACAACACCACCAAAGTCCACGCGCCTGCGTACAACCTTTACTGTCGAGCAGACTTTTGCGTTTTTACCGTTTACACAGGAACGCGGCGGTGAAGCGTTTTTAAGATTTCCACTCTGGAGGGTGGTTTCACTTTTTTATGTTTTTGAGCCTCAGAAACGCCGTCGCCGTGTACAGGCACATCCGATAAAATATTTTTACGTTTTCACCCGCGAGCGTTCTCGTGTAAACAGGGCCTTAGAGTGGCCTTTTATTGTAGCCAGCCTAAGGCACACGTGTGCAAAATAATCCTGCAATCATCACCTGTGAGTTGTATGGATTATCTCGGCAAAGGAGAAGTGCTCACTAACACAGATTTAGACAGATTTGTGAACACTATTTGAGAGAAATAGGCCTTTTGTGTACATACTGTAGAAAAAGTCTTAGATCTTTGAGTTCAGCTCATGAAAAATGGGGGCAAAAACAAAGTGTTGCGTTTATAATTTTGTTCAGTATGTTGAGCATGAGTCTGATGATTTTATATCTGATTGCTTTGACAAGTTATTTCATACCTCTCAACAACCACAAATGGCTAACTACTAGTTGTCTTGTTAACTTCGGAAAATGACATCATTTTAAAATTGAAAAATGACACGCTTAACCTTTTAAGCTTGTTTTTTTATGCTATGGAGTCAGTATCTTGTTTGGCTTGTTTGTTAGGGGCTGTAGAATTTATTTCTTTGTTTTTTTATGTTTTTAACTAGTGTAATGCAGAAATTATAAGATCAGAGGAGGTGAGTTGTAATGACCTTGTGTTAACAGAAATGTGCTGAATTAGTGTTATGGTCAACATATGCTGTATAATAAGCTCGTATCTGTGTGTGGTAGGTCATAAAGCCCTGAAGGCTCTTCAGAGGTCTCTGCTGGAACTCCAAGATCTGCTTCTCTACCAAAACCCTGAAACCAGAGCTATTTCTCAAGGCAAGACCTGGGGAGCCAGCAGGTACCAAATTCTGCTTTTAAAATACATTTTTTATTAAGAAAATGTTGACAGAATGTTACATTTTGGCTGAATTATTCCATATTTATTAATAATGAACCAAAAAAACAGTATTTTTCTAATGACTTTTTGTTTTATCAATTATTGTTAAATTTCTATTGAACTCATTCTTTATTTCTATTTATAAATGAACTAATCACAGGTTACTATTTTTGGAACGGTTTTTACATGTCATTGTTCTTCTGTTGTCTAAACTGTATACCATAAGCATTTAATTTCCTTATGTGATTCTCTTTTTTTCCCCCCCACATATAGCAGTCCAAAAGATGATGAAGAAATTAACAGTGAGGAAGATATGGAAAATGGGGATGATGGCCAAGAGGGAGAACAGGAAGCAGTTCAGAAGGGACCGCCCAAACGAAAACTGGAAATGGCGGAGTATCCCAACTTTATGGCCAAACGCTTTGCTGCTTTTCTGCCTTACCGTGATGTTACCCTGCAGAAATGGTATGACAAGACGCGACTCACAACGGGCAAGAGCAATAAGGTAAAAAAAAAATTTAAAATAATGTTACTTGAGGTTCACTCATAAAGTTTGTTTTCCAAACAACAAATATATATGAGGAAAAACGATTGTTCAATCTTCATTCTGACCTTCTGTATGAAATGATGGCCCTTTAAAGCTTGTCAGTAAATGGCCACTGTTATGATTGGCTTACGATATTGCATAGGAAACGGTATCAACGCTTACTCGCAATTGCACATGATTAAGTGTTTTGAAAACATTATCCATATATTATATATATAAATATATGTTATTATACATCTATATATATATATATATATATATATATATACGTATATATATATATATATATATATATATATACGTATATATATATATATATATATATATATATACGTATATATATATATATATATACGTGTATATATATATATATATATATATATATATATATATACGTGTATATATATACGTGTATATATATATATATATATATATATATTAAAATAAACCACCCATTTGTTTCCAAAGCTAAACTGAACTGGGTTTCATTTCACAAAAGCATTGTGAGCCTAAGCTGATTGTGGAGACCATTGTCACCAATGTTCTATATGATATACTTAACTGAAATAAATAAATAAACAAATAAATAATGAAACAAATAAATGTATCCTGCAATATCAAAACAAGATGTTTTTGAATCTTGTTTAAATAAATGTTTGGTTTATAATAAAGAGGATGTTTTAATCCGGTACAAAGACCCATTATACATCAAAATGTCAAGGGGATCATTAACACCCCAACTGTTTGGTGTTCTAAAAACAATCTTTACGATTATGACTGTACTCATAGGATGGCAAGACTTCATCAGTGAAGAAGAATAGTGGGTGGAAAGTGAATGATAGGGACCATTGAACACTAAGGATTGTATCCCAAAATTAAGGTCATAACTGCATTTATAATAATATAGAAGAAATGTGTTGTTTAATATAGGCCAGGTATCACAGACAGGGCTTAGATTAAGCCAGAATTAGGCTTTAGTTCAATAGGTGGTTTGCAGTCACGTGATTGTGTTGACGCGTAGAATGCAGATAGAGGGCAAGGAGTGAAGAGCGCAATGGACGAGATGGAGGAAAATCCGTACTGTACTACTTTAGACGCTATTACAAGAGAAATATATGAACAGAAAATCGAAACATATATTGGATGTGATTCTTACGTTATGAAGAGGACCGATTTTCAACTGAATTGAGAGATTTGCCTGCAATCGAAGCTATAGATATCAGCACCTAACTCGTCTTACAGACATACTTTGACTTTACAAAGTTCGGAAACTGGTACGTTACACAAACTGCCACATAAGTGTATTTAAACACCTGAATAATGTAATTATAAGCCACATAAATAATGTATTAACTCACATTTGACGAAATGATCACTGCACACACACACAGACAGGCATTTTCCCATTCGGCTCCTCCCGACCGCAGACGTAGGTTTGCAAGGCATTTTTGCTGGTGTCAATTTCCCCTGTCAATTTCTTGTATTTTCCACCCTTATGAATAAGAACTTTTGGCACGCGATAAACTCCTCGTGGTTTGATCGATTTGAGCAACCATAAACGACGCAAAACATAGGCATTTTGAGTGTGTTATAGTGCTTCCTAAATATAGAAAATCACTTCCTGCCCTCCATCTGCATTTCGCGCCATGGCAACGCAGTGGCGTGACGTCACGTGAAAACAAGCTATTAGGACATTTAAATAGCTTTTATTTTTAATGTGCCTTAGAAAAAAAACAGTACTGTTATGCATATTGAGACAAAACAATGGCACTGACATATTTAAAAAAAATGTCAGTGCAAGTTGCTTTCAGTTAAAACTGCTCAAACATGCGTTTTAGTCCAGAATTAGGCTTAAGCCTTGTCTGTGAAACCAGGCCTTGCTGTAGTTTTAGATTGAATATGATGTCACATTGCTTCACTTGATTTGTGAACTGCTTGTGTGCCTTCACTAGTAATTTACAATGTCTTTGTTTTTTTTTCATCACACAGGGTTTTGGGGCATTTGACAGGAATATCTTGACACAGGTGGAGCAGGTTTTAATGGACAAAGAGAGGCTGGTGAGACGCACACAGACGCGCAGGTCTGAATACAGAGTTCTGGGGAAGCCGGAGCCCATCGCACCTGAAATGGACAGCAGTGTCACAGAGGGAGAGGTAAGACTAGGCTCTGATTTTAGAGGGATGAATCTCTTTTAATTGATTATACTGCTCTGTAGATTTGCTATAGCATTGTTAAGAGCAAAACATCTTTAAGTTAGTCAAGCCAGCCAGTTCAGTAGGTGACAATAAGTTTTGATATTTTTCTGTTAGTGTAATTGCATTAGGAGTAACACAATAACCTCACAGTAATCTCATGCTAGAAGACTGACTGACTCCCTCTGTCGTTTTAGGCAGCTGAATTGGCACTGAAAGCTAATGTGCACCTCAAAGATATGGACGAGGAGATTTTTGATGACGATGACTTTTATCACCTGGTAAGAAAACATAGAGGATGAATTGTTATTATGCAGTTTATTTGTCAACAATGACTGCGTTGATGAATAGCTATAATGAGATTGTATACATACTGAGGTGATGTCAGGATGCTCTCTCTCTTTTTCACAGCTACTTCGAGAGCTTATTGAGCGCAAAACAAGTGCGACAGACCCCAATGATCAAGTGGCCATGGGAAAGTGAGTGTTTGTGTGCATGTAATTGTTTCATGCGTCATGTGTATTTGACCATAGTAACTTAATCTCTGATCTTACAGGCAGTGGCTTGCCATCCAGAAACTACGAAGTAAAATCAAGAAGAAGGTGGACACCAAAGCCAGCAAAGGCAGGAAGATCAGGTAAGGCATAAGCCATTCCCCCCAAAAATAAAAATAAAAATTAAGCAGGGATGTGATTTTTCCGGATTAATCCGGAATTCCGGATTTTCCGACCTGAAAATGTGACCTACGTGAATCATGTAGATCTGTAAAAAAAACAAACAAAAAAAAAAAAAAAAACGGGTGTCGGCAGCCGGAATGAAAAGGAGAGAATATGAGGACATAACCCATAACTGGCTGACGTGCGTACAGAAAGTTCCTTCCAAAGTATCAACAAGGACGTATTTGCGTTCAGCCAGAGAATGTCTAATTGGTTCAGCTTGTTCACCTGCTCAATTTCGTATCTCTAGTCGCTCTCGCGCTGGTATCGTTGTCAGTTGACAACATCACAGTTAGGTCACCAGGGCTAGGCGATATATCGATATATTTCAAATTTGCGCTATGATCCATTGCTCCAAGCAAGCTGCTGACTGCTTTTGTAGAAATATGTAGCAGCTATATCGTGCATTCTGTCAGTTGCAGTCCTGACACCTCCGTCTCAACAGCATTAGTGTACAACGCGACAAATACTCGCAATATTAACGCAGAGGAACGGCTACATCAGTTCAGCGAGTTCACAAAAGTAAATTTGCATCTGATTTAATTAAAGCCTTGCCGGTTAAACATGTCAATCACTGCTGATGCGCTGTTCTGAGCGCGAACACCCGACGTGCACATGCACTAAAAGCTTGTCTAACAGCGCCTGGTTGCTGGACTAAGTTATCTTTCGAGTATTATTTCGCTGATACTCTCAAATACACACAAGGTTTACATAAGAACATTTGGTTATGTCTAAACTCAAAGCAAACCGAGAAAATTGAGAGAAATCTGCTTGTCAAATGCTCCGTGTATATTAGACGTGTCGCGTACAGGTCTTAGTGACAGTAGCCCTAATAATAAAAATGCAGCTGCTTGTTCTTAAATGGATAGTTGACCCCAAAATAAAAATTCTGTCATTATTTATTCACTGTAAATGTTGTTCCAAACCTGTATTCATTTATTTCTTGTGCTGAACAAAAAAGAAAATATTTTGAAGAATGTGGGTGACCAGACAGTTGCTGGTCCCCATTGACTTCCATAGGGAAAAATTTTATATGGAAATCACTGGGGTACATCAACTGTTTGGTTACCCACATTCTTCCAAATAATTTAAACAGAAGAAAGAAACTTATTCAGGTTTAAAACAACTTGAGAGAGTAAATTATGACAATTACAATTTTTGGGAGAACTATCTATTTAATGTTAATTAAACAACAAAACACAGAGGAAATCACTCGCTGCTCTTGACTGAGAACTTTAATAGTAGCTTTAATAATAATCAGTGTATAATTTATATAGTGAAGACTATATTTGACTTTGATTGAACATTTACTCTCGCTTTGCGGAAAAGATATTGGGATATATATCGATCGGTGGGGTGGGTGGTCGGGCTTCGTATATTTTCCTGCTTTTTTGTCCTTAGCCAATCACATGCCTGATTAAGAAATTATATTTAATGTGAAGAAAATTGAAGAAATTGAAGTTTTATTATCAGAAGTTCATTCAAAACGCCACATTTTATTTTCAAGCATACATAGTGGGGTATAAGGTCCTAAAAAAAGGAAGCTTGGCAGCATATCACAGATATATTTAATGGAGTTTCATGTTAATCAAAAAGTCCCAGAATGAGAAGAAAATGGTTCGACATTAAGCTTGACAGCAAAAAAACTAATTAGTTCACTTCGGAAAAATCGTATTCAAACTGGAGAAGGACCGCCATTATCAGAAGTTTTATTATCAGAAGTTCATTCAAAACGCCACATTTTATTTTCAAGCATATATAGTGGGGTATAAGGTCCTAAAAAAAGGATGCTTGGCAGCATATTACAGATATACCTGTAGTTAATGGAGTTTCATGTTAATCAAAAAGTCCCAGAAGTGAAAAGAAAATGGTTCAACATTAAGCTTGACAGTTTACATCTTGCAAAATGGTCTATACTTCACACTCTTACTTTTTACCCTAGCCCAACAGGAAGTCGGCTATATAGGGTTGTTTGGAAAACGCATGCAATGGAATTTGAAATACTCCTCCTAGAGAATTCAAACACACAGCACGAAACTCGGTCAGCATGAAGTCAAGACATTGAGGATGAAAGTTTGCGAGGGGATTTTTGATATCTCGAACGGTTTGGCCGTGGCGAGGAAACAAAATTATGGCGTGAAAAGAGAAACAGGAAGTGTGTTATAACTTCTTTATAAATTAACTGATCTTGGTGAAACTTCAGCAGTGCATTCGTTGTAAGAGGCCAGTCACATGGATGTGACTATTGTGAGTCAAAGTTATAGTGCCACCAACTGGCAGCAGGAAGTGTGTCCCTCTTAAAATGTGTGTTGATTTGCGCGTAAAGAGACCTTCCTGAAAATTCTTCTCCTGATTCACAAATACTTTGTAAACGTCAGATGTGATAGTGAAATGTGTGTGTCGTAAATGTGATGCGTGTGCACGTTCATTCTCAATTACCATAAATCCCACCCATTATATCCGACTGACATCAATATATAGGCATATAATAACATGAATGCGAATGAAAAAGAAAGATTTCTCGGATGCAGAAATTGAAGTTTTATTATCAGAAGTTCATTCAAAACGCCACATTTTATTTTCAAGCATACATAGGGATGGGACGGTATGAAAATTTCATATCACGATTACAGTGTCCAAAATAATCGTGATTATCAATATTATCACGGTTTTGTTAAAAATTTATGAAAGTGCTCAAAAAGAACTGATGCTCACACTGAAAACATTTCAACAAGTTTTATAATTGAAAATCAACAAACAACAAACAAAACTAGCCTCTCTATGCAGTTTTTTAGGCAAGATTCTATTCTATGGCATTTGCTTCTTTATAATGCCCGTCGTCAATAGCAACGCATTATTACACAGCGCACATCCATATCACAACGGACGCGCGCTCTTGTTTCATTCAAATACAACTTGCAGTCTTGCGTCTCCGATTTTTGATTGTATTGCAAAAATGAAATCACAGTTGATTTATTGTTTACAGAGTTTGATAATATTGGTGTGATATATCTCGTCTGGGCGATTGTTTGACAAAATGAATTCATAAACAGGTAAGATTTGAAACATTATAGCTAATCTCATTATCAATTCAATATGTCCCCGTAATTATGTGGTAAAAATAAAATCGGTTTAATACGTGATGCATCTATACTTTACTATCCCTTAAAATATCACTCTTAATAATAGTCTTGTTTGAAGTTGTTCGTTCGTCTTTGGCTCAAATCCACTTGCTACGAACTTTTCTTCGCGGAAGCTTGACGTCTATTTCAAGTGAGTGACATAAAATGTTTCAACTCAAAACAACATTTCGTGCCCAATTGTTTCCCAGACGTAGTTTTGGTATTAAGGTCAAAGTTAACTTGCCTTGCGTTCGGGTGATGATCACACAAGACGACTCGGCAGATTTGAAGTGTTTCTATTGCAGTGACTTTTTGTTCGGCAGACAGGATGACCATCCTCGATCAAGTTTCCCTCAGGACTTTTGTAAAACCCAAAATATGACCACACCTCAGATTTGGTCCTCTTAAAAGGCTGAAAAATCTCCTGAGCACAGTCACTGCCTTCTGCCATTCCTTCTCGAATAGTAATTAAAAAAAAATATTGCGTGCTGCGCGCCTGCGTCAGACTGGCCGACAGGATTCAGTGAGTTATTAAAATCGCGATAATCAAACACGGTTTTAATGATAATTACATTTTAAACGATAATACTAACCGTCAGTACATTTTATCACGGTTTATAGTGAAACCGGTTATCGTCCCATCCCTAAGCATACATAGTGGGGTATAAGGTCCTAAAAAAAAGGAAGCTTGGCAGCATATCACAGATATAGTTAATGGAGTTTCATGTTAATCAAAAAGTCCCAGAATGAGAAGAAAATGGTTCGACATTAAGCTTGACAGCAAAAAACTAATTAGTTCACTTCGGAAAAATCGTATTCAAACTGGAGAAGGACCGCCATCGATCACCAGATCTGCTATTACTGGCTCTCATAATAAAAGTAAAAAGAAAAACCGTATGTAATTACTATATAATATTTTTTCAAAATGCTGTTTAAATAGGTACCCAATTAATGTGAATTAAAATGCAGCCTTATTAATGAGCAAAATGTTCGGATGTTAAACGCACCATTTACGCGTGGCTGGGAGCAGGTGTAGATTTCTTGCGTACCAACTAACATTTGGAAAATACGAACATTTTAATGAATCCGAAAATTCACGCCAGAACCACTTTACACACGATATACACACAAATTCGTTCTGCCCGTGTTTCATGAATGAGACCCACTGTATATGACATTCTTTTCAGACGAATACAATCAGAGTTATATCCTGGCTCTTCCAAGCTTGATAATGAGAGTGAAAAAGCGCATCTATTCATGATTGCGCTCAACATGGATCAGCGGGGGTTAATAAAGGTCGTTTGAAGCGATGCGTTCGTGTAAGAAAAATATCCATATTTAAAACTTTATCGACTAAAAGAACTAGCTTCCGGCAGACGGCCATTCACATCGACTTACGGCAAAAGAGTAACACTTGAACTTGACGTACAACATAATGACGGCATTTGACGCCTCTTGCGGTTCAAACAAACAGGACTGGGCAATCACATCTGTCATTACGTTATGCGTCAATCAAGCTTGGAAGAGCCAGAACATTCTTTAATATAACTGATTGTATTCATCTGACAGAAGAATGTCACATACACATAGGGATGGCTTCAGGGTGAGTAAATCATGGGCTAATTTTCATTTTTGGTTGAACTATCCCTTTTAGAACTATAATAGTGTCTTAATGATTCTAACACAACTCTGCTTTGATTTTATTGGCTTACCAAGCTATTTGTTTGGCAGAAAGTCATATGCTGTTATTTGGTAGCTTAATTCAGTTACACCAAGATAGATGATATTACAGGAACGAGGTGGGTTGTCTAAGCACCAGATATCATCTCTTATTATCACATATCTCATTTAATTTTGTGTTTGTAATGTATATGAGTTCAAAATCACTCACAATGAAACCTCACAATTCAATTTACTCAAGACTGTTTGTGTTTATACTTGTCATTCTTTCAAACTTCTTGTCAGGTTTCACATTCACAGTAAGCTGATGAATTTCATGGGTCCTATGGACAACAGCAGCATGAGTGATGAAGCCCGGTGAGTAACGTCTTGTGGTCTTCTCATCTCTGATTTTCTCTTTCTGCTGAAAAATCATATTCATATGATGAATAAAGTTGTTTAACAGTCTAGTTAACACAAGAATGAAAATTCTTATCACCATCAGTCATTATTTAGGCTTCATCATTTATATTTTGGAACAAAATATGTTAAGCAGAGAATCCCAGCTGCTGTTTTCCATACAGGGAATTTATAGATATGAAAAAGGACAAAAAAAAGCTGCACCAGAAAAGCAGTTTAAATTAGAGCCAGACCGATATATCGGCAGGTCGATATTATCGGCCGATATTAGGCATTTTCCAAACTATCGGTATCTGCAGTTATAATGGGCGATAAATTAATATTTCAAAAATAAAATAAAAATGGACGAAACACGCTTGAACCATGGCATGAGTGTTGGATTTGTATAGTTTGTCCACCAGAGGGCACTCAGTCATCAGTCTGTTCTGTTGTGACAATAAAAGAAACATTTTTTCAACATTTGTTCATTTTTTGTTGCGCGTTTCGGGAAAAAAAAAATATAATCGGCCGATATATCGGAATATCGTATTTTAAAACCAACAAATATTTGTATCGGTATCGGCCTTCAAAATCCTTTATCAGTCGGGCTCTATGTGCACTACATTTTACAGACTTCTAAAGCCATACAATAGCTTTATTTGAGGAACAGATAAACTGTCTTTCTAGCAGCTAGAACAATCTGCAAAATATTTTTTGTGCTCTATGGAAAAAGAAAAAAATGTTGGAATAACATGAGGGTGAACAAATGATGACTGACCTTTTAACTGTCAAAGCATGATTTGAGTGGGCTTTTTGTATGCCAGTCTGTGTTTGTACCCTTAATGTGTTACTGTGATTTATACAATGGTCTGGGTGAATACTCGATTCTGATTGGCTGGAGGGTGTCCGTTAAAAAGTGATCGAGGACACCTAGTAAAGTAGTTCTGGTGAAACTGCCTGTTTACCATTCGAAATGAATAAATAAATGCGCTGCCTACAACAGCTGTGAGTAACCATAGCAACAGGCAGTCAAACGCTCTATCAAAACAAACATCTAACGTTAGATACTATAGCCTAATACAACAATGAGCGACTTCGTTATTTCTTTTTAACATTTATGGAGAATATGGCAACTTTGACGACTGGTATGCTGTAGGTCGATGGACTGGAGAGCCGTCAAATGATGTCGGTGACAGGCCATCGATGCGAGAGCAGTCTGCGGGCTTACGTTACTGTGCTCCGTCTCTCCGTGAGCTTTTGTGGATCCTCCTGACTGGCCGACTTTTTCAAATTGCGCTATAAATGGAAACGTTGAAATTAATTGTAAATAAAAAAGCTAGCATGTAGGCAAATGACCCTCTCTTTGATCTGATTAATTTATTGCCCTCTATAAGCGCAAATCGCTGGTGCTCAGGACTAATTGTTTTTTTTTGGTCGTGTTTTTTGGATTGATTAATTGTTTTATATGTAATAAAAAAATAACTATGCCTACCTTTGTGTTTCATGAAAAAAAAAAAAAACATTTTTTTTTAATGTTATTTTTACAAGTTATTATTTGTAAAAACTAGATTTAGCCTAATTAAAATATAAACTAATGTTTTAAAAATGTTTTATTTGGCAAGTGACCATGGTATAAGCGGGTTAATGCCCTCCGAGGTGTCCATTGTCAGATTTTAATGGACCTCCGCTGCGCGTCGGCCGGTTCACGCCTTGCCGTCGTCCATTAAAACCTGACAATGGACACCTCGTCGGGCATTAACCCTTACGTAATGACACCAGTAGAATGTTTTGTGCGTTCGTGTGCTTGTATGTATGTGTGTGCGTTTAATTAATGGTTCAGTCGTGTGTTTCTCTGTCCTGTCAGCCTACAGTAATCCACCTCAAACAGAGGAACAGGCTAATCAAACACACTTTGGAGATATGCAAATACACACACATTCACGCGTCAAAGATTTCACTTTTAATCCCGCTTCTCATATTTTTATGTTTTCTCATGGTGTGACAAAGACTGATGTACATAATCAGGCGTTTTGTAGTTACTTTTTTCATTTTCTTTTGAGTGATCAAAACATAATGTTTTCATATTAAACAACATGCACTTCTGTTCAAAGTTTGGGGTCAGTAAGATTTTTTTTTTTTTTTTTTAAGAAATAAACTTTTATTCTGCAAGGACACAATACATTGATCAAAAGTGACAGTAAATACATTTATGATGTTACAAAATTTTTCTGTTTTTATTCATTAAAGAATCCCGAAAAATATATATATCAGAGTTTCCACAAACGTATTAAGCAGCACAACTGTTTTCATCATTGGTAATAATCATATATAATCATATATATAAACAAATTACTGTTGTATGTAGTCTATGTATGTATGGTATGTATGTATATATTTATGGACTACCCAAGCAAAAATATACCCTAAACTACCCTGTTTTTGGGGTGTTACCCTGTTTTTTTTAGGTGTAAAAAACACTTTTCATGATTATGATTATTGGATATTGTTAAATACAAAAATCAGTCTTGATCTATTTATTATGGAAGCTTGTTTCTGCCATGGAATATAATTGCAACTTTTTATCTTGCAATTCTGACATTATCTGACATTATAACTCACAATTACCTTTTTTCTTCGTTTACTCCCCAGTACTTTTCTGTCTCCTCAATTTTAGTCTATTTCTAAAACAAAATTATCAAATGACTTCAGAATTATTTTAGAACAAAATTATTTCAAATGACTTCAAGTCAAATGACTTGACAACAGAAGTCAATATTCACTTTCTTTATACAAGTAAGAGCTTGAACATTCTGCTAAATCACGATGTTTGCGTTCCTCTGAACAGAATCGCACAGATTTTGAGCGACATGGGGATTAAATGAGAATTTTTTTAAATTTTTTGAGTGAAAATTCTCATTTAATAAAATATTGAAATTGTATACACCTAAAACAGGAAATCAAAATCGTACAATATCAAGCCTTGAACACACTGATCTTCTATTGTTTTCCTTTCCTCAAACACTCACAGTAATTATTCCTGAGGAGGTTATAAGGGTTCCAGCATATGCTGTGCTGTTTGGAGAGGTGTAGAGGAGTGATATGGAGGATGTGGAGGCAGGATTATAGAGGAGAGGATGGATTGATGAAGAGGTGGAGGTGAAGGATAGACTTGGCCTGGTGATCACTGTCACAGTTCTGTTCTACTTGAGCACGTAGAGGACGAAAACATGAAGGACTCAAGAAGGTGATAGAAATGAAATGAATTATGCTGAACTGTAATGCGCGCACACACACACACATCCATCTTTAGGAAGACCAGGAGACAAATAAATTACATTTTTGTAATTTTTTTTTTTTGCCAAGATAACCGCTCTGAGTCTTCTCATATAATGCCTGATGAGTTTGGAGGAAACCTGAATATAGATCAGAGACCATTCATCCATACAGAATCTCTCCAGATCCTTCAGATTCCCAGATCCATATTGGTGCTTCTTCTCTTCAGTTCAGCCCACACATTTTCTATAGGGTTCAGGTCTGGAACTGGGATGGCCGTTGCAGATGCTTGCTTTTGTGCTCAGTGACAGTGAGCCGTTGTTTGGATTTTGATGTTTGTTTTTGGATCACTGTCCTGTTGGAAGATCCAAACATGGCCCGTTGTAAGATTTCTAGCACAGGCTGTCAGTTTTTGATTTTTTTTTTTATATATCTGTTGGTATTTGATCGTATCCCTGATGTCATGTATCTGAATAAGATGTCCAGGACATCTGGCAGAAAATTAGGCCCACAGCATTAAAAATAAAGGTGCTTTTTTGGCAGGAAACACAGAAAGTATAGCCTGGCTGCACCCTCCTACGCACTTCCGCTCAATTTCATTTTCCTTCAGTACTACGTCTGGGACCGCTCCATAACCTTAGGTTTCCAGAAATCAATTTTTTGTAGGACCAATCAGCGAATAGAGGGAGTGGCTGAGAACGATGACGTTGATGTAGTGCGTCAGTTTGAGTTCAGTAATGGCAGCGGAGAAAGACGTGAGAAAAGCCAGTCGGTCCGTTGTTGGTAAAGAAACTGCCGAATATACAGAATTTAAAGCCGGATTGTTATCATCTCACCTCTTGTTGCACAACGGAGGACCAAGTGAAGGAGGCAGAAAGTTTGGAAGTTTGTGCTGGGCAGCTCGTGCACAATGACCGTGACATTTTGGACGGACGGTTTAGCCTGGTGTTCGCGGTGTTCGGAAGCCCCGAGTCCTGGCTGCTAAACTATTGTTGAAGATCCGCTCAGGAGTCATGTCAGTCGCTCAGATTCCCAACAGTAAATATACTGATTCTTGTGATGAACATTTTGAGCCCCTTTGTGCACTCGTACAGGAGGTTGGTGTGTCAGTTTTACATGTTGTAAATCATACAAATTGGTTGTGATTTAAAAAAAAAAAATTGTCATAAATAAAAATTTGAAAACCCATACTTCGGAGACTATATTTGATTTTCAGTTTTAGATGTCAGTGGTTAATTTGTTTTAATAAAAAAAACAACTAAATGCCATATAAAAATGTACAAACACATACTTTGAAGACCATAATTAAGGTAATTAAGAAACAAAAATACGTAATATGAAAAATTGTTGTTTATTACACATCTGCAGACAGACTGATCATTCACTGTAACTTACAGCATTTGCGGCAGATCAGAAAACGACCACAGCGGCGTATTTGTAATGATTAGATACAGCTTCGACCATTGACTGAATAATCACTGTCCTTCATGTCAAATATACGTTTCGAATTAATAATTGTTCCTAGATTAACAAAACCTGCAGCTCTTGTTGACTGAAATCCTATTGTAAACATAATCCTCTGATCATTCGGAGTTCGGACTTGTTGTTTCTTTTACTGTCTATGGTTGTTTCCAGCCGTTTCGGCGCATGACATACGTCACTCACGACCACACATTAGCGATTGGCTATGGCAGATCGTGAGTGACTCTGGGCAGATCCAATAGATTTGAACTTTAATAGTGAACCCGTCTACAAGGAAGGAAACGTTTCTCAATTGAGGGAGGCCAGACTCTATGTACAAATGAAATGTACTAGAGTCTGGTTGAACCAGGCTACAGAAAGTACCCCATGTGTAAAAATGAAATACTCTGCTGTGTCTTTAATGCTGTGGGCCTAATTTTCGTCCAGACCTCCTGGACATCTTGTTTAGATACATGGCATCATGGATTCGATCAAATACCATAAATGGTACTTTTCAAAAGTTTGGGGTCTAAGATTTTGCAAGGAAAAAATAAATAAATAAAACTTTTATTTAGCAAGGATGTGTTAAATAGATTAAAAGTGTCAGTAAAGGCATTTATAATGTTCCAAATTTCATTTTAAGTAAATTGTTCTTTTGAACTTTATCAGTGAATGTACTGTATCACAAAATAGTTTTCACCCCCCCCCCCCACACACACACACACAAAAAAAAAGAAAAGAAAAAGCAGCTCAACTCTATTCAAAATTGATAATAGGATATTCTTCTTGAGCATCAAATTAGCATATTAGAATGATTTCAGACTGTAGGAATGGCAATTTCAATTCAGCTTTGCTGTCACTGGAGTATGTTAAATTTTATTAAAAAAATGTTCATTTAAATGAAATGTTCCATAATATTACTATTTTTACTGTATTTGTGATCAAATAAATGCAACCTTTTAAGTCAAGAGACCAAAACGTGAAAAACTCTTACCTTGACCCCTTAAGTTGGGCTCAGACTACTGGATGTTTAGGCCGATTTATCCTCGATTTAACCCTCCCGACAATCTGAGAAGACATCTTGTCCAGGACGCTGGTCGGGTACGATGTTTGGCCCAGATTATCTGCTAATATGAGGCTTTTACAGATCAAATCTTAAACCTCCCAATCTGCTTGCAAACATTTTGCATGCAATAAGGTGTGTGTATGTGTAGCATTAAAGGAGTAGTTCACTTTTAAAAAAAACTTTTGCCGATAATTTTCTCACCCCCACGTCATCCAAGATATCCATGTCATTCTTTCTTCAGTCGAAAAAAAAAAAAAATTAGGTTCATCAAGGTTTTTGATTAAAACATTCCAGGATATTTCTCCATATAATGCAGTTTTCTGGGAACCAAACGGTTCAAGGTCCAAAAGACAGTTTCAGTGCAAACTGTTCAAAGGGCTTTAAACGATTCCAGACGACGAATAAGGGTCTTTTTCAAGTGAAACGATCGCTCATTTAAAAAAAAAAAAATAACAAAGTTTAAGTTTTATAAGCTCAAATGGTCGCCTTGCTCTGTTCTGTGATGCGCGTTCGTGACTCTCCTGTTCGAACTCGTTTATCAAAATGAACGAACCTTTTTTCGTGTCATTTGGTTCATTTAACGAACTAAATGAACGAATTGACTCGGGAAAAGATTAGTTCATTTTGATGAATGAGTTCGAACAGGAGAGTCACGAACGTGCATCACAGAACAGAGCAAGGCGACCATTTGAGCTTATAAAACGTAAACTTTATTTATTTATTAAATGAGCTATCGTTTCGCTTGATAAGACCCTCATTCATTGTCTGGAATCGTTTAAAGCCCTTTGAACAGTTTGCACTGAAACTGTCTTTTGGACCTTGAACCGTTTTGGTTACCAGTAAAGTCCATTATATGGAGAAAAATGCTGGAATGTTTAAAACAAAGAAAGAAAGGCATGGACATCTTGGATGACATGGGGGTGAGTAAATTTTCAGCAAAAACATTTTTTTTTAAAGCGAACTACTTCTTTAAATTCACAATATTCATAAATTATTATTTTTTTTTTTTCAATTGAAATTTAAATTTAAATAGGGGAAATTAGTTAGTGAAATAATACTGCATGCACTCTTTGCCGTGCAGTATATTATGATAGTGTTCTAAATTTTTTATTTTTTTTAAATCGCAACATACTGACAATAACACTGTGACCGTTATCAGAGCCACAGATGACACAAAATGAAGCCTGACCTTTGCCAGCCCACACACATATACGTAGTAACACGTGCTTGGTCTTATTTACATAACAATCGGTGAACTACAGTAATAATGATGTATGCCGATGGCATCAGAGAGTGACCGGTGACCTTTGCCGGAGAGAGATTCTAGGAGACCTTTTCCTCGTGCAGCCAGATACACTCGTCTCGTACACAAACACTTTCCCTCGCCTGCTTACACATCCCCTCTGCCATATCTTCACACCGGCTCTATAACACCGACATGCACCACTGGCCCCATGAATGTTAATGTTGACGTTGCAGGATGGGGAGTGCACAGTGCACACACAGCCTACACTCTCTCGCAAGCAAAAAGACACGAAGCATACAAATTCTTTGGGGGCTTGAGATCATCTCAATGCATTTGTCCCTGATGGGGTGATGGGACGAGCCAGGGAATCTGGGTAGTGCGAGGGTCCTGGGTAAACCTCATCAGGAGAGATGGGTCTCATCTTTTCTCTCTGATCCTGAGCCCTCTGCTTCTCCAGGTTCTGTTTGGATCAGATTGTATGCATTGTGTGACGGCGGCTACGTGCTATAATCCTGAACGCTGGTGGTGCATTTCTAACAGGGATTTGGGATTAAGGATGGTCCTGTTAGCCTGGTCTCAGCCCTGGCCCTCTGGGATATTAGCACATCAGTCTCAGGACCGTTCTTGTGTGCTTTTGTCCTCTCTGCATTAAGTAGGGCCACAGTTTATCTATTAGGATTTTTGGCCTTTAGTCGTGGATGAACAGATTGAGTTCTTCGCGCCACTTGTATATAGATGATCTTATCTTGTTTAATACCAGTTTTGTTTCCCAATTTTGTTGGCTTGCTGCTAAAATCTAAGTGATGAGAACAAATTTACAGCTCAAATAATACCCATTCTTATCAGTATAATAAAAAATAAGCTTCACGTTTCTGCTTTTTAATCCTCAATTTGATATTATCTTCCCAAAGTTTATTTCCATTGTAAGTGTCTCATCATAACCTTGATCTTTCTTTCTTTGAGGAACAAGTTGAAATTAATTTTGTTGTAGTCAGCATTATGCCTCAAGTTTTGTTATTTTGAGCTCGACTTTTATTGAACATTGAATACAGCCGTAAACATGGTATAGTGATGTCAGATGGTGATGTTATGGTACTTTAATTTATGTGTGTGTGTATACTTTTCCTTTGACATTTGTTCTACACACACCCATAGCGAAATTCCTAAGCAGTTGTTCATTTTTGAACGGACTTTTTTGTAATAACTAGAATAAGACAGCTTGGGGTGTGAGTGTGCAGAGTACATTGTTGAACAAAATTTCATAATATTTTTGTTCTGTTTATACCACAAACTCTTAAATTGAAAAAAAACTTATTATAAAACCCTATTGGAGAATCTCGAAGAAACCTGTGGCGAATTAGACTTCTGGGTTCTGACTTCATATCTGCACTATATATATATATATATATATATATATATATATATAGTATATATATACAGTTGTGTTCAAAATAATAGCAGTCCAACATCACTAACCAAATCAATCACTGTTTTTGGTAGAAATTATATTTCTACATGGCAAATGATTTACTAGTAGGTGTAGTAGAGTAATAGAAAAACAACAGACCCAACAGTCATGACATGTATGTTGCTAGTTCTGTATAATTGAATCATTAATTGAAAGGGGTGTGTTCAAAATAATAGCAGTGTGGAGTTCAATTAGTGAGGTTAATAATTCTGTGAAAAAACTAGTGTCAATTAGTGGCCCTTATTTAAGGACGAAGGCAGTACTGGACTGTACATGGTGGTTATAGTGCATTTCTCTCTGAAGATCTGAATAAAATGGGCCGTTCCAAACATTGTTCAGAAGAACAGCGTTCTTTGATTAAAAAGTTGATTGGAGAGGGGAAAACTTATAAAGAAGTGCAGAAAATGATAGGCTGCTCAGCTAAAATGGTATCAAATGCTTTAAAATGGCAACCAAAACCAGAAAGACGTGGAAGGAAACGGAAAACTACTGTTCGAATGGATCGAAGAATAGCCAAGATGGCAAAGACTCAGCCAATGATCAGCTCCGGAGTGATCAAAGAAGATCTCAAGTTACCCGTGAGTACAGCAACAATTAGAAGACGCCTATGTGAAGCCAAGCTATCAGCAAGAAGCCCCCGCAAAGTCCCATTTTTAAAAAAACGACATGTGCTGAAGAGAATACAATTTGCCAAAGAACACATTAACTGGCCTAAAGAGAAATGGCGCAATATTTTGTGGACTGATGAAAGTAAGATTGTTCTTTTTGGGTCTAGGGGCCATAGACAGTTTGTCAGACGACCCCCAAACACTGAATTCAAGCCACAGTACACTGTGAAGACTGTGAAGCATGGTGGCACAAGCATCATGATATGGGGCTGTTTCTCGTACCATGGTGTTGGGCCTATTTATCGTATCCCACAGATTATGGATCAGTTTGAGTACATCAAAATACTTAAAGAGGTCATGTTGCCTTATGCTGAAGAGGAAATGCCCTTGAAATGGGTGTTTCAACAAGACAACGACCCAAAACACACCAGTAAGCGTGCAGCATCTTGGTTCCAGACCAACAAGATTAACGTTATGGAGTGGCCAGCTCAATCCCCGGACCTTAATCCTATAGAAAACCTTTGGGCTGACATCAAAAATGCAGTTTTTGAGGCAAAACCAAAAAATGCAGAGGAACTGTGGTCTGTAGTGCGATCGTCCTGGGCTGGAATACCTGTTCACAGGTGCCAGAAGTTGGTCGACTCCATGCAACACAGATGTGAAGCAGTTCTCAGAAACCATGGTTATACAACTAAATATTAGTTCAGTGATTCACAAGAAAGCTAAATCTTCAAGTATTTTTCAGTTTATACAGTAAATGTTTGACTTTGTAAGGAAAAATGCAGACACTGCTATTTTTTTGAACAGCCTAATTTACCTTTTTCTACACTTTCTATAAAGTAAAAACAAATTTCATAAATTTTTCTTTATGTTTTGATCTTGAATAGAATGTGCAGTGTTCCCAATGCATTTTTGTGTATTGAAATAAAAGTTGTTTTTAGGATTTTGAGCTTTACTCATTTTTTTGAACACACTGCTATTATTTTGAACATAACTGTATATATATATAATCTCCACTAATCTTCAAACTTGTTTAAGTCTATTAAGCTCACTAAGACTACATTTATTTGATTAAAAGTACAATAAATATTTCATAAAATTACATAACATTTTTAAAGTAACCTTTTACTTTAAATTAAAATATAATTTATTTCTTTAATGGCAAAGCTGAATTTTCAGCATCATTACTCCAGTCACATGATCCTTCAGAAATCAATCTAATATCCCGATTTGCTGCTCAAGTATTTTTCTATCAATGTTGAAAACAGCTGTGCTGCTTTATTTCTCTGAAAAACCATGATACTTGTTTTTCAGGATTCTTTGAGAATTAGAATTTTCAAAAGAACTATTTATTTGAAATAGAAATGTTTTGCAACAGTATAAAAGTTTTTTTGACTGTTACTTTTGATCAATTTGATGCATCCTTTCTGAATAAATAAACGCATTATGTATCTATCTTAATGTCCCCAAAAATTTTAATGGTAGTGTATTGTGATACTATGTGTATATACTTTAATATGAATATGGCACAACATTTTTTTTAAATGACATTTTCTGAATTGAGAAATGCAGTAATTTATTCAATCTATTTTCTTGTATTTGTGTTCAGGTCTGAGCTGTTTCGTTCCCTGTTTGCAAATGGTCCAGCACACTGAAACATCTGTCTCAACGCTTAAACCCCAGTGTGTGTATGTGCTGCACTATTCTCACACACTTCTACAGGTGAAATCCTTCCGGGACCTCACTCAAACCTAGGTTTTTTTTTCCTGTAAATGAAACTAAAATTACTTTTTATTTGTAAAATGACACATTTTTTAGTGCCCTTATATTAAAAATACCATTTTGACAACAAATGTTTCTTGTTTTGTTAATGTTTTCATTGATGTCTTAATTTTACACAAAGTACATGATCACATTTATTAAAAACCAATATGTACCTCTGTTTTAATTTCCCTCTCTGGAAGCATTCTGTAATGTTTTCTGATCAGAGAATCCCAGGTTATCCACTTCAAGCTTTTACTATTGTCGCTGCCATCATTTTAATTGGGTATTGAATTGCTGTGATTCAATTTGGCCTTTTGTCGTTGTCGGTAGGTAGTATGAGAATAGACTGTTAAACCCACACAGAGGGGACCAGATGAGAGAATGATTGCTGAATTGATAAATCAATGGAAGTGTGTTCCCAGATCCTTATGTCATTTGATTTCTCTCAAGAACGAAGAATAGCATGAAGACAAGCACTGATTAGTTCTTGTTAGAAACACGCAGTCACTGAACATTCATGATTTCATCTCAGGCCACACTTTGCAGTTTGCATACTTGTGTAATTTTCCTCCCTCTCTGATTCTTAGTGTTTATTTAACATCCGGATATTTTTTTGTTACAGTATATTTGACATCTATACATAACCCATCATTAATGGCTAGCCTTTTGCTTTCGTAAATGAGCAACAATGCCTATTTCCCACATTACATTGTGATTAGTTGTCGAAAGATGTTATCAAATGTAACTAGGAGCCCAAACTTTTTTTTTTCTTTTTTTTTTTTTGTCCAACTCAAAGGTAGATCCTTCTGGGTATTTCAGAGAGGAGGGGGTGCCTAATCACAATCAACTAACCTCTGGTATACTTCAGGGTTCAGTACTTGGCCCTTTTGTTTTCACACACATAACATACTTGTCATTCAAGCACACGGACTTCCCTGCTAAGCAAGGGATAAACAGCTCTATTTAACATACCAGCACAGCTCTCAACTTGTCTAGTGGGCATCTTGGTCTGGATAAACGCACAGTGTTGCCAACTATTTTCAAATGAAAGTAGCTAACGCCTTCCCTAAAAGTCGCTAAATGTCGCTAGATGATCATACGTTAATTAGCATATTCGTGACGTCATCGCGTCGTACTTGCGTTCCCCTTGCCTAATGTGTTTTCTCTATAAATTAATGCTCAGCTCACATATTAATGTATTTAATATATTATAATATAATATAGACGAATGCAAAATAAAGCTATTCTCTTTTCCTATGTATTTTTGTCACACAAAACGAGTGATGTAGCCTATAGTGAATGACAAAAAAGTAATACAGCAAGCACAAGAAAAGAAAGGAAACTAAATTGTTTAATTAAAAAAACATTATTATTTAAAGAAAGCAGATAAGTGATAGGTCCGTGGGAAAACACTGCTCATTCACCTCTGTCAGTGGCGTACAACACATGATCTGCTCCTCTCAGCCATTCACTAAACAGGGTAGACGTAGAGTGAATGAAAGCAAAGGGAGAAAAGCAAAAGTCGGGGTCTGAAAAGTCGCCAAAAATAGCGACTATTTGCGCGATTGTTTTGCAGTTTGTACGCGGATGAGAACATCTCCCTGCTCTGTCTGTCTACAGCTGGGAGGGGCCGCCGCGCGAGGACCGGGCCACCTGTGAGTGATTTGGGACGGGGTGGGACCCACGGCAGCACTCGCTGCTCGTTGAGATGAGGAAAAAAGATATGTGATTTCACATCAGAGTCTCCAAAAGTCTCTAATAACACCAGAAAAAGTCACTAGATTTGTCGCTAGTCGCTTTTTTGAAAATTTGTCGCTAGGGGGGTCTGAATACTCGCTAAATATAGCGACAAAGTCGCTAAGTTGGCAACACTGTAAACGCACTTCAACCAAGTATGTACTATATAATTAAAAATCCTGTTTTTCATGATATGACCCTGTACAATCAATCAAGAGCCTGTACATGTAAGATAATTAGATTTTATTCAGTTATTTTTAAGGGGCAATCACAGTTTGCCACAGTAAACAGGAAATTCTCCTTTTTGTACATGGTGAGACAGCTTCAGTAACATGTTCAACAATGCTTACAGATACAGATGAGACAATTCATCACCCATTAGGGTCACAACCTGATACATTTTTCACCTTTCATTGAGTCTAGTAGTCGCAGCTTGAGGTTTTCCGGTAGCAGCTACAACCATCATATTGAATGATACACTGAGGATACAACAGAGCATCTTAAGATCGTGTATAATACTCCATTCGCCTCTCTCAAGTATCATTTGCCCCCTCCATTGCTTGCTTATACTACATTTCTACACTACACTCCTGGTAAGTCTTTCCAGAACATGTATATGGTAACAACCAAATTCAACTAACCTAAACGTTTGTTGAATGTTCTACAGTTACGCACTTGCCGTATAATGTACCATGTTG